>NC_068299.1:34197617-34545117 GCF_025860055.1 Xyrauchen texanus
TGCAAGGTCAGTGTTGTGATTTAAAACTTGTTTTTAATAGTGACCTTTGGATCCTAATGGAAGTTAATTCTTGAACATTTGTCGTTTTCTCTCTTTTTTTTTTAACACTTGAAATTAAACCCATTCACTGTTTTAATTGATTTGTTTTTGATTCTTTTGATTAAGTTTTTGCGAAGACTTTGTTGCAATGGTCTGATTCTGGAGGTGAAAATCCCATTCATTTTCCTCAGAGTAATAGATCTTTAAAAACAACGAATACAATATAAAAAAAAGTTGTAGAATCTGTTTGTGTACATTTTCAGTGTTACCAGGAACATGATAAGAGTTGGATTGCCACAATTAACATCCAGTTGCAAGAAGCTTTGTGAATTAAATGTTTTGTAAAAATAAAGACCTGTATAAAATAACATTTTGTGATAAGTCATTCTGTACTTTGCTACATTCACCATTTCATTTCTCATACTTAAAACCATCCAACCAGAGGTTATTCACAATACCAACTTTGTTTTAAAGCTTAATATTAAAATTTGGGTGTCAAAAAGAAACCATATATTTTGGATTGATTGGTTTTATTAGCCAAGTTATAAGCATGTATCAGGTATTCAATCTTAGCATCACTGCTTCAGCATCTGTATGCAGTTCACAACTAAATTTTGTATAGTCCCATACAATGTTGTACTTATTTGCTGAAGGTGGTTTCAAAAGGTAGTAAACTTAAAGGGATAGTCCACACAAATATTAAAATTCTCTCCATTTACTCACCCTCATGCCAACCCAGATATGCATGACTTCTACAGAACACGAATAAGATTTGTTTCAGAAATTCTCTGCTCTGTAGGTCCATACAATGCAATTGAATGTGATTTTTGGAGCTACAAAAGGTCTGATCACCAAAGGCAGCATAGAAGGTAATCCATATGACTCAAGTGGTTAAATCTTTATCTTCAGAAGCGATATAATAGATGTGGGTGAGAAACAGAACAATATTTAATTTATTTTAATCTAAATTTCCACTTTCAGATGTGAACGTGAAACTAAATGGGTGACTTTCAAAAGTGAAAGTGGAGATTTAGAATAAAAAAAAAAGGACTTGAATGTTATGTTTTTCACTCCGATGAAATGGCTTCTGAAGATATAGGTAGAACCACTGGAGTCTTATGGATTACTTTTATGATGCCCTAATGTGCTTTTTGGAGCATCAATGTTGGCACCCATTCATTGCATGGACATACAGATCTGAAAAATTCTAAAAATCTTATTTTGTGTTCTGCAAAAGTAAGTCACACATCTGGGATGGCATGAGGGAGCGTAAATGATGAGAATTTTCATTTTTGGGTGAACTACCCCTTTAAGCATATTTAGACTGTACATGCAGGTGTACAATCTGAACACAAATATACAGTCAGTTAAGAATCATGTGAAACTAAGCCAACACATTTTTCCTTTTCCTAATGTAGAGTTTAGAATTAAAATTCCGTTGATAAAGCAATTAATGGCAATTTAAAGTTACTATACTGTATATACACTACTTTGCTACAAGTAGGTGGTCACTTCCTTCTAATTAAAGGGTTTGACTGTTCCAGAATCTTTAGCGAAAACAAATCTTAATGCTTCAGCATACAATGACATTCCATTTAACTTTGTGCACTTACAGCTTTGTTGCAGAAGTTTGGGGAGGGCCCTTCCTGTACCAAAATGACAAATGCAGGTGTAACAGAGGCCAACTGATAGATAGCTGTACAATGTGTATAAACCTCACTTTCCTGACCTCTAGAGGTTCACTAGCGACTCACGTTAATTTTTCACTAACTCGTCCAAAGGTTTTCAAGCTACATCCACCAAACTTGGTACAATCCTTCAGACTGTTCTGACGTGGATTGTTTCTTCGAATATGTGAATGCTTTTTACAAGTATGAATCTCGTGATTCCATCCATTCATACATCCATCCATCGGTTTTGCAAAGCCAACTTAAGTCTTAGTCATTGCAAGGTCTAAATTTCTGTACATTTTGCTTTTGTTTAAAGTCTAGTGTGTGCACCTTGTAACAGGTTTGATATTGATATTTTGTCCATTAGATGGCACCGCTGAGCTTACCTGTGTAGTTACTGGTGAAGACTTGATCTTTTAACTTTTGGCAAGTGCCTGTAGAGAAACAGCTTGATTGGATTAGTGCTAAAATATAAATGTAAACTGCTATGACTGGATTGTTAATACATTTTAAGCACTTAAGTTGTAGTCATATCGAAAAAATACTGGCCCACTTCAGCCAGGACATCCATCTAAGCATGGAATTCAGGTTCACTAGGAAACGCTAGTTACGTATGTAACTGTGGTTCTGTGAATTCCGGATGACCGCCAGAGGCAGTGCAAAGCACTAGTGGATAAATCGCTGCGCCAGCTAGATAGATCGAGAAAAATATAACAACAAAGTCACGTCATGACGCAGACCGAGACGCAAGGATATAACCCACAGCTACTCGGTGCCCAGCCTCAGAATGCTTTCTCGCGATTCCGAGTGATTAGGATTCTGGCGGTCATCCGAATTCACAGAACCACAGTTAAATACGTAACTAGCGCTCTGTTTCATTCCTACTGACCGCCAGAGGCAGTGCAAAGCACTAGTGGATGACGATATCAACACAGTCATGAGGAATGCCACCCACCTGTAACATCAGGGTTGCTCCAGAAGGACTGCAGAGCTCACATCATGGGAAGCAGCCACGCTACCCTTGTAGAACCTCGAAGGTACATGGAGAAGACCAGGTAGCAGCTTCGCAGACATCTGCCAAGGAAACTCCCCGTAAAGTGGCCCAGGATGAAGACACGCGCCCTCGTGGAGTGACAAGTAACACCCCTGGTAAGGGCAGATGAGATTTATTGTACGCCAACTTTATCGCCTCGACAATCCAGCGTGATAACCTCTGTTTGGACAAAGGTGCACCCTTATGCATTCTCACCATAACAGACAAATAACTGATCCGCTTGTCTGAAAGAAGCGGTAGACTTAACATAGCACTTTAAAGCTCGTACAGGACACAGAAGATGAGACCCCCATCTATATCTGTGTGATTGGAAGGCGGCTGAAAAGCAGCCAGATGAATAGACTGATTCACAAATTGTGGTAACAAAACTTTAGGGAGAAAGGCTGGATTAGGTCGAAGAATGACCCCAGAATCCTCTGGTAACCAGCGTAAACACATATCGCTCACCGACAAGGCATGAAGTTCACCAACGCGTTTAGTGGAAGCAACGGCCAACAAAAAAGACACTTTTAAGGACAACCACTTAATATCTGCAACAGCTAACGGCTCAAATGGTAATGTACAAAGGGACTCTAGAACAAGCGGTAAGTCCCACACAGGAAAGGGAGTAGAACGAACAGGCTTCAAACGCCTCGCTCCCTTTAGAAAACTACAAACAAGGTTATGAGACCCAAGGGATGCACCACAAACTGGGTCGTGATAAGCCGATATGGCAGCAACATAAACTTTTAAAGTGGAGGCCGCCCTGTTGTTGTCAAATAGATGCTGCAAGAAACTCAGAACTGTCGGCACAGTACAGTGAACTGGGTCAATTCCTTGATCCCCACACCAAGAAGAAAATATCCTCCAACGAGCAGCATAAAGCTGTCGTGTTGAAGGAGCCCTAGCGTTGCCGATAGTGTTCACTACTGCTGGTTCACAATCCATTAACTGTGATCTGGACCCAAGGGCCAAACCCAGAGCTGAAGACGAGTTGGATCTGGGTGCCAAACACGGCCGTTCATCTGAGAAAGAAGGTCCCGTCTGGTGGGAAGCTGCCATGGTTCAGCCCTGCAACAGACTCAGAAGGAGAGGAAACCATAGCCTGGATGGCCATCGAGGTGCCACTAAAAGCACCCTGTGCTTGTAAAGGAATATACGATGTAATGTTTCCCACAGAAGTGGAAATGGAGGGAACGCATACAATAGGCAACTCGGCCATTTGTGGGCTAAAGCATCCTGCCCCAACGGGCTGGACATCTCGGTTCTCGCGAACCACAAGCGGCAATGAGTGCTCATTTCTGATGCAAACATTCATACATCCATCCATCGGTTTTGCAAAGCCAACTTAAGTCTTAGTCATTGCAAGGTCTAAATTTCTGTACATTTTGCTTTTGTTTAAAGTCTAGTGTGTGCACCTTGTAACAGGTTTGATATTGATATTTTGTCCATTAGATGGCAACGCTGAGCTTACCTGTGTAGTTACTGGTGAAGACTTGATCTTTTAACTTTTGGCAAGTGCCTGTAGAGAAACAGCTTGATTGGATTAGTGCTAAAATATAAATGTAAACTGCTATGACTGGATTGTTAATACATTTTAAGCACTTAAGTTGTAGTCATATCGAAAAAATACTGGCCCACTTCAGCCAGGACATCCATCTAAGCATGGAATTCAGGTTCACTAGGAAACGCTAGTTACGTATGTAACTGTGGTTCTGTGAATTCCGGATGACCGCCAGAGGCAGTGCAAAGCACTAGTGGATAAATCGCTGCGCCAGCTAGATAGATCGAGAAAAATATAACAACAAAGTCACGTCATGACGCAGACCGAGACGCAAGGATATAACCCACAGCGACTCGGTGCCCAGCCTCAGAATGCTTTCTCGCGCATTCCGAGTGACTTAGGACTTTGGCGGTCATCCGAATTCACAGAACCACAGTTAAATACGTAACTAGCGCTCTGTTTCATTCCTACTGACCGCCAGAGGCAGTGCAAAGCACTAGTGGATGACGCATATCAACACAGTCATGAGGAATGCCACCCACCTGTAACATCAGGGTTGCTCCAGAAGGACTGCAGAGCTCACATCATGGGAAGCAGCCACGTTAACCTTGTAGAACCTCGCGAAGGTACATGGAGAAGACCAGGTAGCAGCTTCGCAGACATCTGCCAAGGAAACTCCCCGTAAAGTGGCCCAGGATGAAGACACGGCCCTCGTGGAGTGACAAGTAACACCCCCTGGTAAGGGCAGATGAGATTTATTGTACGCCAACTTTATCGTCTCGACAATCCAGCGTGATAACCTCTGTTTGGACAAAGGTGCACCCTTGCGTACCTCACCATAACAGACAAATAACTGATCCGTTTGTCTGAAAGAAGCGGTAGACTTAACATAGCACTTTAAAGCTCGTGACAGGACACAGAAGATGAGACCCCCATCTATATCTGTGTGATTGGAAGGCGGCTGAAAAGCAGCCAGATGAATAGACTGATTCACAAATTGTGGTAACAAAACTTTAGGGAGAAAGGCTGGATTAGGCCAAGAATGACCCCAGAATCCTCTGGTAACCAGCGTAAACACATATCGCTCACCGACAAGGCATGAAGTTCACCAACGCGTTTAGTGGAAGCAACGGCCAACAAAAAAGACACTTTTAAGGACAACCACTTAATATCTGCAACAGCTAACGGCTCAAATGGTAATGTACAAAGGGACTCTAGAACAAGCTGTAAGTCCCACACAGGAAAGGGAGTAGAACGAACAGGCTTCAAACGCCTCGCTCCCTTTAGAAAACTACAAACAAGGTTATGAGACCCAAGGGATGCACCACAAACTGGGTCGTGATAAGTCGATATGGCAGCAACATAAACTTTTAAAGTGGAGGCCGCCCTGTTGTTGTCAAATAGATGCTGCAAGAAACTCAGAACTGTCGGCACAGTACAGTGAACTGGGTCAATTCCTTGATCCCCACACCAAGAAGAAAATATCCTCCAACGAGCAGCATAAAGCTGTCGTGTTGAAGGAGCCCTAGCGTTGCCGATAGTGTTCACTACTGCTGGTTCACAATCCATTAACTGTGATCTGGACCCAAGGGCCAAACCCAGAGCTGAAGACGAGTTGGATCTGGGTGCCAAACACGGCCGCTCATCTGAGAAAGAAGGTCCCGCCTGGTGGGAAGCTGCCATGGTTCAGCCCTGCAACAGACTCAGAAGGAGAGGAAACCATAGCCTGGATGGCCATCGAGGTGCCACTAAAAGCACCCTGTGCTTGTAAAGGAATATACGATGTAATGTTTCCCACAGAAGTGGAAATGGAGGGAACGCATACAATAGGCAACTCGGCCATTTGTGGGCTAAAGCATCCTGCCCCAACGGGCTGGACATCTCGGTTCTCGCGAACCACAAGCGGCAATGAGTGCTCATTTCTGATGCAAACAGGTCGACCTCTGCCTTGCCAAACTGTTGCCAAATCAACTGCACTACATCCTGGTGAAGTCTCCATTCTCCCGGAGCAGCAGATCCCTGGACAGAGCATCTGCCACTTGATTGTCCAATCCCGAAGATGAACTGCCCTTAATGAGGCCAGCCGGCCCTGAGACCATGTGAGGATCTTGCGAGTTAGCATTAAAGATGCAAGAGACCTGGTGCCGCCCTGATGATTCAAATGAAAGACCGCCGACGTGTTGTCGGACCGGACAAGCACATGACGACCCATCAGGTTTGGTAAGAAGTGTTGTAGAGCTAAGTACACTGCCTTCAACTCCAGGATGTTGATATGTTCTAAGGCCTCCCTGGGTGACCAGTGACCACCAATTCCCTCTGGTTCCACGTTGCCCCCATCCTGTTAGTGAAGCATCTGTCGTGATCACTTCCCGGCGAGAGGGTACCACCCCTAGAGGCACACCGGCTTTTAGAAATGTTACCTTTTTCCAGGGTTTCAATGCACGGACACAGGCCGGCTAAACGACAATCATACAATGGCGTATGTCTTGCTGGATCTAGCCCCAAGCTGTTGCTCCACCTCTGAAGAGGCCTGAGGTGAAGCAAGCCCAAGGGGATCACGGTGCAGCGGCCGCTAACATCCCCATTAGTTGCAGAAGAACACCATAAGTAAGTTTTGTCCCCTGACCTAAACGAAGTCAGTAACTTGACAAATATTGTCTGTTCAGTGCGTGAGACAATGTGGCAGACATTGTGATTGAATTGAGTGTTATTCCTATGAAGGTTATGGTCTGTACTGGAACCAGATGACTCTTTGTGCCGTTCACAGTAAGGCCCAACCTCTGGATATGTTCCAGCACAATCCTGGTGTTGTGTAACGCATGCCGCCTTGTTGGGGCACAGAGCAGCCAATCGCCTAAATAGGGCAGAATCCTCATGCCCTTGGACCAAAGAGGAGACAGGGCCGCACTCATGCATCTTGTGAAAACACGAGGAGCCAGAGATAGACCGAATGGTAGAACTCTGAACTGATAGGCTTGATTCCAAAGCTGAATCTTAGGAACTTCCTGTGGTGGGGAGCAACGGGAACATGGAAGTAAGCGTCCTTCAAGTCCACACTCACGAACCAGTCTCCTTTCGTCACAGATCGAAGAACGCCGACTGTGCGTAACATTCGGAAAGGAAGAGACTTCAAGAACACGCTTAGGCGCCTCAGGTCCAGAACTGGACGAAAACCTCCATCTTTCTTTGGAACAAGGAAGTACGTGGAGTAAAACCCGTCCCTCTGACTGAGGGGAAGAACTTTTCTATGGCTCCTTTCAGTAACAGTGAATGAATTTCTAAGGAAAGGGCCATTGAACTGGTTACATCTTTGACAACTGTCGGAAAGATTCCTGAAAACTTCGGAGGCCGAGCGCCGGAATTGTAGAGTGTATCCTCTGCTCAAAGTCGCCAGAGCCCAGGGGTCGGACACTGTATTTTCCCAGTAATGTAGATGCTGGACAGTGAAACGACCGACCACCGCCCCATAGCTTCAGGGTTTTTGGCCTCTGCCTTTAGGACCCGTGGGGGGCGCTGACGTGGTCTCCCCTGCTGGTGACGGTGAAACGGGCGACGCCCCTGAGCCTCCTCTGCACCTCTATGCTGCCGTGGAGCCTGAAGCTGAGAAATGTCCGGCTGCCGCACTCGATGCTCTGAGCCCAGATAGTGTGGGCGAGCCGGAGTCAGAGGCACTCTAAAAGGTGGTGCTCGTGGAACCTGAGTCAGTTGTCGTGGTGGCTTCTGACAACTTCATTCTCTTCTCCAATACCTCAGAAACATTGGGGCCAAAAAGATGTCCTGGTACAATTGGCAGTTCTCTCAGTGTCTTCTTACAATCTTCAGGTAGCTTTGCCTGAGCAAGCCATACCTGACGCCGGGCTGTTAGGAGGGTCGCTGAAAGTGTCCCAAGTTCCCGAGTCACATGACCCATAGTCAACAGAGCCGCCTGTAAGAACTGAGATGCAGAAGCGCCAACGCCGCTGACTCTAATGTGTTGCTGCAGGCAAGGAGCAGCTGGCAGATAGTATTCTCAGCTCGAGTTATATAGGCTACCGACTCGTATGCCTTCTTTAAGAAAGTGTCAGTACGTCCGCGATTGTGCACTTGGGCAGCGTACATTGCCTCTTAGAGCCTCATCTGGTGATACAACCAAAGCTGCAACTGGCTGTTCAATTGCAGGTGCCCGTCCTACCCCAATGGAGTCAGCCTCAGCCATTGTGGCAAGAGTGCGGGCTGTCCTTGACCTCCTCTTAGGCACATTGGGACTGGTAAGTGCACTGGAGAATTCTGTCACAAAATCCTTACACGGTGGCATTGTGAACACATTACTATCAGCAGCTTGTCTGAAGAACACATTGGTTTGAATGGGTTGGACAGGTGATTTGTCAAGACCCAAACGAGCCACTGCCATCTGCAGAACAGATAACACATCATCTGGAGAAGATGGGCCTGCGCCCGATGAATGTACAGACCCACCGCCGAGCCACCTGTAGCATATAGGTTAGAAAAAACATCGCTTGGGAGGGTGGGTTGTATGTCAGGTTCCACCGATTCTCCATCAAGAAAATGTGAATTAGACGCGCTCATGGAGAGAGCGTCAAAATCTATAGCATGTGGGGTTGGAAATCACTCTCATCCACTGGTGTTTTCTCAGTATGTGGGGCCGACACTGGGGGTTGTAGAGACTGAAGAAGACGTTTTATCTCCATCATTTCTGAAGAGAGAGACGCTACCGCCTTCGATAACAAGTGTTCTGAAGTGTCTATCTGTATTACAGATTTCTTTTTGCTCTGCGAGCGCCGCCGCTGCTGACGCTACGACGCTTTTGAGCTGTCGCGGCTGTTGTGCGAGGCAAACAGGCTGAATTAATGTCTAACTCAGCAAGGCGAAGCTGTCTCTCTGACATCGGTAGCATACTACATTGCAAACACGGATCAGTCAGGGCCTCCTTTAGATGTTGAGCCCTAAACATGATGGGCAACGATCGTGTCCGTCGCCGGGAAGAAGTGTATTCGGACACAACTTGCATCTTGAGACGGAGATGACAGAGCTATGATCCATGACTCCGTCAATAACACGCCCTCGGTTAGCACCGTAGGCACTTATAACTGTAATAACACCCACCGAAAATTCTATAATGAAACGCTCTTACAAGTACATAAAGTCAAGTCTGCCTTTGGATAGAACCACGAGGCATGCGATGACAAGCACAATGGCAAGTATACAATTAATCTAAGATGTGAAAACAGACATAACGTTATAGGTATGCGGTGGACGCTAACCTAAGCGCGGTCGAAACCAGCCACCGGATAGTACCGTGGAAGCACAGAGTATCGCCGACACAACCACAATAATTGTATACACTCACGTAATGGGGAAAAATCCAAGATATCCGCCCTGATGATAGTGTAGAGCGCGCTGTCACAGCTTGAGAGGGCGTAATCCTCGCAACTCAGGAAAGCTGCACGGGACAGCGTGAAAAACAACGACCTATCAAAAGCGAGAAAGCGAAAGAGGCTGGGCACCGAGTCGCTGTGGGTTATATCCTTGCGTCTCGGTCTGCGCCATGACGTGACTTTGTTGTTATATTTTTCTCGATCTATCTAGCTGGCGCAGCGATTTATCCACTAGTGCTTTGCACTGCCTCTGGCGGTCAGTAGGAATGAAACAGAACCCCCAAACAGCTAAGACACCAAGGCTCCAGTAGAACCCACAAATATATATATATATATATATATATATATATATATATATATATATATATACACACAGATCAGCCACAACATTCAAACCACCTGCCTAATATCGTGTTGCCAAAACAGCTCTTACCCGTCGAGGCACGGACTCCACAAGACCTCTAAAGATGTCCTGTGGTATCTGGAACCAAGAGGTTAGAAGCAGATCCTTTAAGTCCTGTAAGTTGTGAGGTGGGGCCTCCATGGATCGGACTTGTTGGTCCAGCAGATTCCACAGATGCTCAATCGGATTGATATCTGGGGAATTTGGAGGCCAAGTCAACAACTTGAACACTTGTCACGTTCCTCAAACCATTCCTGAAACATTTTTGCAGTGTGGCAGGGCGTGTTATCCTGCTCAAACTCCACTGCCATCAGGGAATACTGTTGCCATAAAGGGGTGTATGTGGTCTGCAACAATTTTAGGTAGGTGGTACATGTCAAAGTAACATCCACATAAATGCCAGGACCCAAGGTATCCCTGCAGAACATTGCCCAGAACATCACACAGGTCTGCCTTCTTCCCATGGTGCATCCTGCTGCCATCTCTTCCTCAGGTAATCGACACACATGCACCCGGCCTTCCACATGATCTAAAAGAAAACATGATTCATCAGACCAGGCCACCTTCTTCCTTTGCTCCATGGTCCAGTTCTGATGCTCACGTGGCCATTGTAAGCACTTTCTGTGGTGGACATGGGGCAGCATGGGCACTCTGACCGGTCTGTGGCTACGCAGCCCCATACGCAGCAAACTGCGATGCACCATGTTTTCTGACACCTTTCTATCTCGGACAGCATTATGTTTTTCAGCAGTTTGTGCTACAGTAGCTCTTCTGTGGGATCGGACCACACAGGCAAGCCTTCACTCCCAAGCCTTGTGCGCTCATGACCCTGCCGCCTGTTCACCGGTTGTCCTTCCTTTGACCATTTTTGGTAGGTACTAACCACTGCATACCGGGAACACCCCAAAAGACCTGCCATTTTGGAGATGCTCTGACCCAGTCGTCAAGCCATCACAATTTCGCCTTTGTCAAAGTCGCTCAGATCTTTACGCTTGCCCGTTTTTCTTGCTTTCAACACATGAAATTCAAGAACTGACTGTTTACTTGCTGCCTAATAAATCCCATCCCTTGACAAGTGCCACTGACAAGTGCATGATATAATAAATGTTATTCACTTCACCTGTCAATGATTTTAATGTTGTGGCTGATCAGTGTATATACAGTGGTGGCCAAAAATATTGGCACCCTTGGTAAATATGTCTTTATTTTTTTATCCTTTTTATCTTACATTCAAAGTATTCACCAAAAATCTATCCTCTAATTGATATCAAACAATTGCAGGTTTGATAAAAAAACAAATATTTTGTCATATGTGTGGCTCAATTATTGGCACCCTTTTACTGAAAACTTGAGCCAAGATAACAGCTTTGAGTCTTCTCCTATAATGCATAATGAGGTCGGAGAACACATGACAAGGGATCTGAGATCATTCCTCCATACAGAATCTCTCCAGATCCTTCAAATTCAGAGTCCACATGGTGAACTCTCGTCTTCAGTTCACCCCACAGGTTTTCTATGGGGTTCAGGTCAGGAGACTGGGGTGGCCATGGCAGAACCTTGATTTGAACAATTGTTGTGTGTGTTTTGGATCATTAAGCTTTCTGGCTGAGGCAGACAGAAACAGCCCCACAATGTTAAAGATCCACCACCATATTTAACCGTGGGTATGAGGTACTTTTCCATATGTCTCCCTGTCTGAGTGCGCCAAACTCATCTCTGGTTGTTTACTGCCAAAAGCTCTATTTTTGTGTTATCTGACAGTCCCAATTGAAGTTCCAGTAGTGTCTGGCAAACTGAAGATGCTTGAATTTGTTGTTGGATGAGAGCAGAGGCTTTTTTCTTGAAAACCTCCCAAACAACTTTTAAGATTCCAGGGGGGATGCCCTTGCATCTGATTGTATTTTTGGAGACTTTCTGACGCCAAAAACCAACTAGCCAGAGGGGATATCCCGAGAGATTTATTCCAGTGTTGGACTTACTGCTTCAAATTGAAAACTGAGGCGATCTTGACCTAAGGCAGGAAATTTTTTCTATAAATTAGAGTGTGTTCACACTTGTAGTTCGGTTCTCTTGGTTTGGACCAAAAAAAGAAAATGATACCATTTAGTCCTGGTTCGCTTATTGTTCACACTGGCATTTTTACACCGAACCTTAAGCTACAAAACAAAAGGCATCAGGAAAACGTCACAACCTGATTGGACAGCTTTTATGACGTATATTTTGCGACGGAACTTGCTGAACATCCAAAACAATGCTGGCTGCTGGACGAAATGCACTCATTGGATGTATATATGTCTATATGGTGGTATTATTACCAGCTGAGAACAAACAAAGAGCTAATAAAATGTGTGGTGTCAAAACAGTGGCAGGAATTCCTCTGTTGCACACACAAATGAAAATATACTTCAAGGAAACGGCGGTTCCGACAACATAGCTCCTATGATGAGAAGAACCAGGTATGCTTGAGGTCAGTATTAGGCAAATTACTTGCTGTTTTTGGTCCGTTTAGATGTTTTTGGTCCGTGCTGCTTTCATATATCAATCGAACCACACCAGAGATCGTTTGGAAGTGGACCGAGGCCCACTATTCAGGCAGTCTCAGTCCGCTTGTGTGGTGCGTACCAAGGTTCGGATGGCAGCCTTCACACTTGTTCAAATGAACCGCACTAACAATCAAACCAAACCTACCTAAATGTCAGGAACAGTGAAAAACTGAGTTTTAATGTATTTGGTTTAAGGTGTTTGTAAACTTCTGACTTCAACAGTACATATATATATGTATAAATTCCTAAATTCTAAATATATAGAAATAAATACCCCCCCCCTCCTTTTTTAGAATCTTAGCCCACACTCCCTCCTCCAATACCAAGTTTAAATCTCCCATAATCTCTTGAGAGAAGTTGAAGCTCCATCCCCCAGAAAATGTCATGAGGAATCAGTGTATTACTCCCTGTTAATTCAAAAGCAGTAATCACCACTCCCAGAGTGTCTGCTTCTTTAGGGGTGTGTGTGCTACTCCCAAAAATAGTACAGAGCAGGTGACGCAGTTGTAAATATCTAATGAATTGAGACCTGGGAATCCCAAAATGTTGAAGCATATTTTTAAAGGATATCAACACTCCACTCTCATATAGGTCACTAACCATATTAATTTCCCTCACAATCCACTTTGTCCAGTAGAAAGGGGACTTATTAATGCATAATCTTTGGTTCAGCCATATGCTCGAAGCAATATTAAAATAAATGTCTGAATTAAACATTCTGGACTCCTTTGTCCATACTGCATGCAAATCGAGATAACGAGGTGTAATTTAACTTCTCCGGTTAGTTTGCAATAGTGAGATATGGGCAAGAATTTCCTGTTCAATTCAAAACCATGGAGGGGCTCTCTCAGATGGAAGTGACCAATGAGCCAAATGTCTGAGATAGAATGCATAATAATTAAACAAAATCTTGTGTAGGCCTAGCCCACCTTTGTCAATCGACCTATGTAACTTACTGAAGTGTAATCTGGCACATTTACCATTCCAAATGAAAGACTTTGCTATGCTATCAAATTGCTTGAAATAAGAGAGGGGAACATCTATAGGGAGAGATTGTAGCAGGTAGTTGAATTTTGAATATAATTAACTTTAATAACATTAACCTTATTAAAGGGTAAAAATTAATTGCTGGGTATAAAATACCCAAATATTTAATGCTCCGTTTTGGCCACTGGAAGGTGCCTGGCTGAAAAGCTGTTACCAGGCAGCACGCTGTCAGAGCCAAAGCTTTGGATTTAGATCAATTAACTCTGTATCCTGAGAATTTAGAAAAGGAATTAATAATTCTGTGCAGGCAAGGCATAGATCTAGTGGGGTTGGAGACATATAATAAAATATCATCTGCATAAAGCGAAAACATATGCGCCACACCTCCCACCATCACCCCAGGAAAATCATCCTCCTTTCTTATTACGGCTGCGAATGGTTCCAGGGAAAGACGGAACAATAATGGGGAAAGAGGGCAACCCTGCCGGGTGCCCCTATTCAGTGTAAAATATTCTGAAATTAATCCATGTGTTTGTACCACCACTACTAGGTGTCTATAAAGTAACTTAATCCATCCAATAAACGTATTACCGAACTTGTACATTTCCAAAATATTAAAAAGATAATCCCATTCTACCATATCAAACACCTTTATGGCATCAAGTGAGATGGCAGTGACCGGAGTCAGATCGGACCACTGACCACATGGTATTGATGAAACGCCTAATGTTATCAGACGAGCTATGGCCCTGAATAAAGCCCACCTGATCTATGTGTATAAGAGATTTCATAACTTTACTTAATCTGTTAGCCAACATTTTTGACAATCTTTTAACGTCTATCTGGATCAGGGAAATTGGACGGTAACCCTTACACTCGCTTGGATCTTTGTCCTTTTTAAGAATCAGAGTGATCAGGGCTTGTGTTATGGTTGGCGGAAGCTTTCCATTCTTTAATGATTCCGTATAAATTTAAAGCAAAAGTGGAGACAGTTCTATAGCATAAAATCTAAAAAATTCAGTGGGAAAGCCATCTGGCCCCTGAGCCTTGCCTGTAGGCAATCTGAGAATCAAGATAATTTTTTTGCTCAGCCGACAGTTTAGAGAGTTCTAATGGTTCCACAAAGTTTCTAATATCCTCTCCAGTACACGAAGATGTGGAACTATAAAGACCAAGATAGAATTCTTTAAAAGCATTATTAATATCAATGGCCGAGGTAGATGTTTCACCACTAGTAGATTCCACTGAGGGAATGGTAGAAAAAGACACTCTCTGTTTTATATATCTTGTTAGAAGTTTCGCTGTTTTGTCCCACGGCTCAAAGTATGACTGTCTTGCCATGAATAGCCAAAACTCCTCCTTCCGTGACAAAATAGTATTATAACTGTATTTCAATTGGGTCAATTCCCTGAGGCCATTAGACGACATTCAGCACTTCAGCTCTGCTTCAGCGCTTTTAACATTCCTTTCCAATTCCACAAGTTATTTTTTGGTGATAGCAGCATACTGTATAATCCAGTACCTATGAACCACCTTAAGTGCCTCCCAAGCCACGTGCACAGAGGATACTGAGGACCAGTTGGTCTCCATAGAAACACTGATTTCAGCCTTAAGCATTTGTTGGAATTCAGGATTTTGCAAGAGGGATACATTAAAGCACCGACTATATGATTTCCTTTTCTTAATTTGGCAACACCTCTAAGCACACCAGGGCATGATCTGAGACTAAAACTTTTCCAATTGAGCAATCAACGACAGATAAAATGAGGGCCTTAGACATAACAAAATCTATTCTAAATTAAATCTTAAGGAATGATGAAAAAAATTTATAGTCCCTACCAGGTCTCCAAATATCTGTAAGACCAAGATTTTTACACTTCCTGTGAAGCATCAATGTAGCTCTAGGGGGCTTGCACACATTTGCTTCACTGTGATAAAGGACTGAGTCCATCAAAAGATTAAAGTCTCCTCTCAATATTATATTATGAGGGGTGCCAGCAGCTTGCAATATCACTTCAAGATCTCTAAAAATGCCCTGATCATCAACGTTAGGTGCGTAAACATTTGCCAAAATAAGACTTTTTCCCTGAATTTCAGCTAAAACAATAATGAGTCTTCTTATTTTATCTTTACTCTGTAAGAGACATTTGCATTGTAGATGTTTACTTATCAGTGTAATGACTCCCTTGTTCTTACTCGAGCCTGGACTATAAAAAAATGCCGAACTCATATCTTTCCAAATTTTTCAACTTCCTGTGGAGAAATGTGCGTTTCTTGAAGAAACACTATTTCATATTTCTTACGCTTAAATTGCTATGTTCACACCGGACGCGAATAGCGCGTCAAATTCGCGCCTACCGCGTCTAGTTATACGCTTGACCACTTTGAATCCATTCGCGCGTCAAGAGCGAAATTGACGCGCGTAAAAAACAAAAGTTTGAAGCGACATTTACGCGCGTAAATGACGGAGGTGAAACCCGTTGACGGCCATCTTTTTACAAGATGGCTGATGTTGATCAAGCATTCGTGGAGAGAGTCACCGCTCTGTATTTGCTCTGGAGAACAGAACAGCGGCGTATGGGTCGTCGTCGCCGTACTTGGGTCCACCAGCGAGGAGCGGGACATGCTGGAGAGGAGCCACTGCCAGGTCTGGGTCGGGTTGCGGCCAACAACTCCTCCAGAGAGGCACTCGGGTGAGGGATGTCTTCATGGCACACTTCTCGGCGGAGGGAGCAGTACCATGGCAGCCGATGGAGTAGCGTTTGAAGTCCTCCTCATGACTTCCCCACAACGGCTCTTTTAAGAGCCACCCACAAACCTATAAAGAGCTAAGCTATCTAAAAATAGTCCATTATTATTATATTTTGTATTTTTTTTCCCAGGTTGTCAGCCCCAGTTCCAGGATGTCAGGTCCACAACATGCACATTTATTAAGTTGAGACTTTTTAAAAATGTCAGGTTTTCCATGGTAGTATATCAGGTTAAATTATTTATTTATTTTTGTTTTGATGATAAATGGAGCCAGCCTCCAAAAGTAATTAACCTGTCCTGTGTTTTTTCCTTATTCAACACTGTCCAGACACTAATGTTGGTTGTCTTTACATTACAATAATAATGAAAGATTCCGAAGCGGAGTTTACGTCACTTTACCTCCTGAGTGACAGCAGGCAGCTAGGCTCCTGATTGGTTAACGCGGCGCGAATTGACGCCAAAGTTCAGATTTTTCAACTCGGGTAGCAGACGCGAATTCGTGTCAAACGCGTGAATGCACAAAATGCACCATTCGCGTGTAACACGCCAGACGCTCAATTCGCTCAATTCGCGCGAACTTGACGCGCGAATGAGGCGTATTCTCATTCTCTCATCCGCGCTCTTCACCTCATTCACGCCGCAGGAATTTTTTATGCGCGTAACGCGTCTTTGCATTCACTTAACATTGAAATCACTCGCGCCTGACGCGCTATTCGCGTCTGGTGTGAACGCAGCATAAGAAATGAAAAAACATTCCTTCTTTTTATGGGGTGCCCCAACCCATTCACATTCCACATGGAGAGATACAATCCACTCATATTTACATTTGATATTTTGACATAAGAAAAAATAGATTGCGTCAAAGACAAGTTTATAAAGACCATATTCCAACATTAGTGCAACAATCTAATCCCGAACATCCCCAAGAACAAAAAAAAAACAAATAGAAAAAAAGAAAACATGCGCATTATCCCTGCGCACTACAGTGCCAACTGCCGTTCATCCCTTCAAACTCAAACAGTCTATGCACGCCTATGAGAGCCCCCACGACAACCTTGCCACCAGATTGCTCAAGTCCGGTGTTTCTACACACATTTTGTGAGACACAATTATACAGCAAATGATAATCTATAAAACAAACTCCAGTCAATAGGAGGAATACACACAAAGAGTGTGTAGCTTCATCCATAAAACTGACCTGAAGATGGGTTGCTCTACAAAATAAACTCCAGCCACTAGGTGGAACCTGCTCAAAAAGAGCATGCAGAATCTTCAAACAGTCAAGTAAATATTCAGTGAGCCAGACCATTCGGCTGCAACATGAGTACCACAAGATGGCTTACTCCATTGACTTTATGAAGGACATCGCTTGCTTTGGGCATGTGAATGTTTTATGGCCATCCTTAGCATCTATTCTCAATTTGTCTGGGAATATCAGTGCAAAAGCGACCTTCCATTGAAGTGAAAGTTTCTTGCATTCCTTGAATCGATCATGTTTCTCGAGTTCACAAAATCTGGGAACAAGAAAATGCTGTGGTTTTTCCAAGAAAGACTTCCTTTACACCTCACCTCACGTAACACAAGCTGTTTATCGGATGATCTCAGAAATTTGGCTAGAATTGATGAGGCCTGTCTCCTTCCATGGATCGTTGATATATGTGGACCTGTCCTCCTTCGCCCTCAGGAATTCCGACGATTTGAATGTTATTCCGCCGGCCATAATCTTCCATGTCCTCTCTCCCAGACATGCTCCAAATCCACATTGGTCACTAGAGGATTAGCAGACAATTCCCTCTCAGATGACTCCAGATAATCTATCTGTTTCTCGACATCCCCCACTCTTGTGATCACATCAGTAAATTTTGCCTCAATGGCACTGATCGATTGACCTATCACAGCATCCTCCAAGCCAGCAACGATCTTCAACAGCATTGCCGACATGTTCAGCATCTCTCCAACCAAATCGACTCCTAGGCCCGCGGCCTGCTCAGGGGTGTCAGCTTGAGCATGTAAGTGTCTTTTAATGTCTCGAGAGCCTGAGGATTTTGAATTCTTTGACATATTGTCCTCCTAGAACAGTTGGCGGAACAGTTATAGTGTATTGAATCTCACGGTTTATATTTAATGATAAAGGTTTTATAACTAAACAAGTGTGCAGAGCTCGTCGTTCACACATCAGATCCTTGCATGGCATCACGTGACTCTCCTTAAATACCCTTTTCAAGACCTTTTCAAAAATATTTAAGACTTGCTCATTACTTCAATCACTGTCAGGGTTAATGGATATACTTACCCACCACTAGAGGCTACATGAAGTATTCACATGTTAAAATGACACGTTGCTATTACGAGAGTAAAGGGCTGCTTTGATACTGTATGCCTACTGTGTGTATTTTATGCAGACATCTACAGTAGTTATTAAAGTTCATTACTTATGCTTGTGTTCATTACTATACACAAGGTACCTCGACAGAATGTCACTCCAAAAATATTACATAAACATCCACTTGTTTTTGTTTTTAGTGCACTCACTATATGGTTTTGATGGACAGAAACACAGAAGCAGACTTGATCCGTACAATTGTTTATTCTCCGCCTGCACGCCTTCACTCCATAGGAGACTCATTGTGATCCTGTCATCCAGGGTACCAGTGACTTAAAGAGAAATACCACATAACTCTACACCCCCTTTTTAGTGGGAGACAAAATAAAAGTGCAAAAGACAAAATTAAGTATAACCAACAACATGACATCTGATAACAAAAAAAAACAACAGGTGCAATAAAGAGGAACACCTGACTGCACCAAAATCACATAACATGTGAATAACATGCATGATGAAATATAGGAGTGCATGGCACATTTCAATCAGGTCATAACATAGTCTTTGTAACGTTGGTTAGGATGGCTGACTCTTCCAAAATGAGATACCACTGAATGTTTGCCATCTGTGTTAGCTTAACAATCAGGGCGGCTGTGGCTCAGATGGTAGAGCGGATTGTCCACTAATTGCGGTTGGTGGTTCGATTCCCGGCCCACACGGCTCCACATGCCGAAGTGTCCTCGGCGGTGTGTGAATGTGTGTTTGAATGAGTGAATGAGATGCAGTGTAAATCGCTTTGAATACCGCTAAGGTTAAAAAGGGAGCTATATAAGTGCAGACCATTTACAATCCACTTTAGGGGACTCTGGTTGCTGCATGGTTTATCATCATCATACCCTGTAAGTGGGGTGAGGCCATGTGGAGTGGCTTCTTTAATATGGTTATCAAGGGTGGATGATCAGTTTCTACAGTGATAGGGCGGCCGTAGATAAAATCATGGAATTTTTTTGTTGCAAGCATAAGTGCCAGCATTTCTTTTTCAATTTGAGCATAATTGGACCCATGATGCTAATGCCACAGGTTGTCCTCGCTGTTAGCATTCTGCACCGAGGCCATGCTGGGAGGCATCCGGCGAGAGAACCACTGGTATGGACATATCAAAATACTGCAAAATTGGGGGGGCTTGTTAAAGCTTGTTTCAGTCTTGCAAAAGCCTCGTCATGAGTGTCATGCCAGCACCACTCTGATGAATCCTGATGAAGCAACTCAAAGGACCAGTGATGTCACTATACTGGGAAATTCGATTTGAGAAGTAATTTGTCATGCCCAAAAACTGCTGCAGTGCTTGTTTGTCCTGAGGTGTTGGAATATCACATACCACTTTAGATTTTTCAGGGTCAGGTTTAACACCATCAACAGTTTCCATATGGCATCCTCAAGAACATGTAATGGCCAAATGGGGACATAAATGTGGTTAATTTGGATGAAGCTTTATTAAGGGGGATTTGCCAGAACCACATTTAGCATCCAGAATGGTAAACACTTTAGCACCAGGCATATCTGCAATTATCTGTTTAATTGTTTTTAGGGGATGCTGTGGTCTGAGGAGGGCTTTGTTAAGATTTACTGGATGTATGCAAATCCTCACTGACTCACTGCAGCATCTCGCAAAGTGGTTTAGTTTACCACAGTTGTTGCAGCGTTTATTGTATGCATAGCACTTACTTTTTTCTGAAGAATGTTGACCATTACAGTTTGAGTAATGTGTTTCTCAGCTCTCATACTTCTTTCTGACTGTTCATTCAGCAAACATATGTTAACAGCCAAGTCCAGGGTAAGTTTTTTTCACATTTCTTTGCCAGGAGACGTAGGCTTGCACAGATTCACCAAGTTTTTGAACAGCGGTATTAAACGTGTCTATCCATGATGACGTTTTTTGCGGGTAAGCACAATTCAGAGAATTTAACCTGAAGTACCTCTGGATCCTCATGATCTTCCCCGTCCACATACACAAACGTTTCCGATTTATCAACCGCTTCCGGACCGGCTAGGTTTAATCTAGACATAAAGACAAATGGTCTGCACTTATATAGCACTTTTTTAACCTTAACAGTATTCAAAGCACTTTACACTGTGACTCATTCACCCATTCACACACACATTCATACACCAATGGCGGCAGAGCTGCTATGCAAGGTGCTAGCCTGCCATTGGGAGCAACTTGGGGTTCAGAGTCTTGCCCAAGGACACTTCAGCATGTGGAGTCATGTGGGCCAGGATTCGAACCACCAACCCTACGATTACTGGCCGACCCGCTCTACCAACTGAGCCACAGCCAATGCCACAAATGGCCCTCCATTATGGACACTACTAACAAGCTTCTTGAACTTGACCAAATCAAATTATATATGCAGTCATGTCATACGTGAAACTGTTTGCGCTATTTTTTTTGGTATATTGGGGAAAAACCTGGCAAATATCTTTGTTCAACCTGAATGAGTGGTACTTTATGAGTGTTCTGAGACACCACATAACTTCAGCCATAACTTTCAGGATCGGCCCTTAAGTATCAAGTCAGGTCTGCAGTCGCTGTCTCGATCCAGATCCTTGCGAGAGGAGAAATGTATCGTCAAAGATTTCTCATACATTATTGTTGAGCACATTATTATATATCTTTGTAAGAACAGGAAAAGCAGTACACTATCCAATGAGATCAATCATTACCCTATTTGGAAAGACATGCATAAAGATTCTGCATTAATTATGTAAATTAAACAAAACATTCTAGTGACATTTGAACTTTAACTTGAGACACTCAGAGAAGAAAAACAAGGAACACTTTCCATATGATTTCAGTTACTGACACACACACACTGAATATAGGAAATGAGAACTAGCTGTGAAATGTCAGTGTGGCAGCGGGGGCGAGGTCAAGTGTCCATCCGGAGAGAATGTTCCAGTGAGCATGGGGAGAGCAGCATATACAGTAAATGGCCACTGTTTAGTTCTTCATTAAATTATTATTTATATCGTCAAGCCGGTTCTTGCCTCCTCCTTTCCGGATTTCGGCACCAGTGTAAAAGTATTAATGGAAAGGATTAGGCGTGAACCGGCTTGACGATATAAATAATAGTTTAATGAAGAACTAAACAAAAAGACAAACACAAAGGTGTCGGACAGCTCCCCGTAAATCTCTCTCTCTTTCATGGCGGTGACGTGGCCGTTTATATGTCACTCTCCCCATGCTCACTGGAATTAGAGACTGATTTAGGGCCCTATAGCATGATTGTGAGTGTGAAATTGCTTATATACAACAGTTCAATGAACAAGTACATTTTTTAAAAATTGGAAAAACTGATTACAGTCATAAAAAACACATTTGTGCATGGAACTACTTTATTATGTGACGGATCAGAATCTGCCATTGCTGGTTCAAACCAAATGATGCGTCCAAGCCTTCAATAGTAATTAAAACATTTAATCTCAGAAATAGTATCATGGCTTGTGCTGTTTCTAACAAGTCATTGGATAAACGAGGATGTGTGTGTGTGTGTGTGTGAGTGAGTGAGAGAGAGAGAGACTGAGCATGTGCGATCACCTGTTGCCACACCCAAGCAGAGATGCTGTCAGCTTTCTGACGATCAGCTTTCTCAGTGGAAAAATAGCATCCAAGCAGGGGTATTTCTCCCTAAGTTGTTCGTTTAAAGCTATTTCCTAGCTTTAGTAGTGCAGTGTAGTAAGCGATCACGAAGAACTATTATGTAAATGGATGATGCGTATTCACTTCACGTCACCTAACTGGCTCACATTACACAAAAAAATTATCTTTTGCTACCACATGCTGGCTAACATATGTAATGTAAACAAAATTAAATACAAACCATAGCTCTTAACAGATCTGCACTGCTCTTACACTTTAGTTTAGAATGACACGGACACACACACACACACGTGAAGAGTTGGAATACTGATGTATCAGACCATCAGTGCTCATGGAACGTCTCTCGTCCAATCAGATTTGAGGACTGGAACTAACTGTTGTATATTGTATATTATTAGGTGTAAAATGGTGTTGTGTAACAGATGTGTAATGTTTAAATAAGATAAATGTTGCATGGAAATGTACCCAAGACTTTCACCCACTGTTGCTCTTATATATATATGGTTGAGTGACAATAAAGGGATTTGATTTGACTCCTGCAACAGCATTTGCGCATCACGAGCCGGCAACGCTTCACATTCGGTTAATCACGCGATTAAGTCAGGCTGAGTGGATGACAGCCTACATTCTGTGTTTCATTTTTTTCTTTTTGCTTTCAGAACAATACGTGATGCAGTAAGGAAAACAACACTATTAATCCTTGTGATTTCCAACCCAGCGTACAGGTACACCCTCATTAAATCATGGTCACAAAAATTACATTAAATGATTTAAAGAGAAAACAAGAAAACATGCGTCGGCACAGCCATTGATAACAAATGGCACTCCATGTCAAAAAGATTGTTTACCCCTACTGTAGGGCGTGGTGATCAATTCAATTCAAATTATTACAATTTTTATTTTTTTAAATAAAAAAGAAAAAACTTTCAAACTTAAAGGAATAGTTCACCCAAAAATGAAAATTCCCTCATTTCCTCTCCCTCATGCCATACCAGACGTATGACTTTCTTTCTTCTGCAGAACACAAATGAAGATTTTTAGAGGAATATTTCAGATCTGTAGGTCCATACAATACAAGTGAATGGTAACCAGAACTTTGGAGCTCAAAAAGCACATAATGGCAGCATAAAAGTAATCCAAACGACTGAAGTGGTTAAATCCATATCTTCTGAAGTTATGATAGGTGTGAGTGAAAAACAGACCAACATTTAAATACTTGTATGATAAATTATTGCAAGTGTGTTGCTTATAGGTATTTAGCACTGATGAAGGGGTGAAAACTTTGCACTTGGCAATTTTTGTACATCTTTTGCTCTGTTGGGACCTCTGTATAAATCAATTGATGTGAGAGATTTTTTCCTATTTAGAGTGCAAACTCATAATTTATTTACAGTCATGACATGAACCATGATTTGCTGCTCACTATATGTTCTCTAGAGTGCATTTCATCGTACAAAAATGTTGTATATATCACAATTTTCTCCTGCTTAAAGCTTAGTTTGTTAGTAGTACGCTAGCATATACATGACCTCGGAGATAACATGCATGAACTAAAACCCTCAAAACAGCATGAGGTCTTGAAAGATCGAAGGGACCCTCTTTTATTATATTACCCCTCTTTTTATTTTATTTCGACTTGTCTGGATAAAACATGAAGACCACCCCCGCCAACATTAAGATAAAAAAATACTAAATCTATATATCTATATATATATATAATTTATTTATTAGGGCTGTCGATTTAAAAAAATGTACGCAATTAATCGCACCATAATGAGGAAGATTCATGAGAAATGCAAGCTTGTAGTACCACCTGTTTACTCCAGAGGGCAGTGAGTGAAATTTCAGCTGTATGAGCAACGCAGTTTATACAGTGAAGAAAACACTTCAGTAGGAAGAACAACGCAAACATACATTACATTCTTGCGTTCAAACACTTGGAGCGCAAATGCAAACTAAGGGATCTCTAAGATTGAGTATTAAACTATATTTAACTTGACACAGTGAACTAAAAATTTTATGTTTATGACACAACACACCCGAGACATGACACAAGCATGTCTGACGCAGGTGTAGAATGACGGGCTCTTAAACAAGCCCTCATAATAAATCTCCAACTGATTGACAAATTCACTTGTGAAATGGATTGCTGGGAACTGTGTGCCAATGATTGACTTATGATCAATAATATGGTAGTAAACAATACATTGTATTCTAAAGCTGCTTTTTGTATTGTGTTATCAATGATTTACTCTTCTGCCACAAGAATGCATTTTAATTATCTGAATATTTGCTAATATATATATATATATATATATATATATATATATATATATATATATATATATCATATAAATACAAATTCATATATTTTATGAAAAGATGACAAATTTGAAACTGACTTCGAAATGTGTTTAGATCAAAGTATTCAGTGTACATTTAAACTAAGAAAAAATATATCCAGGTGCCTGGGGACAGTACAATGAAATCAATACTGCTTTAATTCAAATATTTTTATTACGGCCTAAAAAAACATTTCGATTTGAACTCCATGGGAACAATAAAATGAGTAACAACAAAAAAAGTCTTATATCAATGTATTAAAGATTTTAAGTCGAATAAAATAAAGTTATTGGCAACAGATTGTTCTTGGGTGCTGATGTACAGATTGTAAATGGTCCATGCTGTGGCACTTTTTAAAAGTCTAATTGGCAGCCAGTCATTGGCACTCAGATCCAGTGAACCAGTGCCACAGAGAAGGCCGATCCGACAGCTAGCCCAAGTGTGAGGAAGAAGGACATGATGACACCAGCAGGCTCAGCCAACTCCCGTGGCACGACTTTAGGCCCGTAGATCATAGGCAGCGTGCCCAGGTACCCGTTGGAAATCCCCAGCAGGCAGACGAACACCACGGGGAAGAGGTCATGTGCAAAGAACACGTTGTGCAGGTGGTACCGTGGTTGATAGTTGCAGAACATGAACAGCGGAACCAAGACGGTTCTGAAGAGGACCAGCAGTGGCAGTTTGCGACTGGTGGGTCCCGGTACCTGGAGCCAGGCGGTGACCTGACGGCCGCAGAAGTCTGCGACATTATACAGTAAAAAACTAGTGAGGGGCACAAAGTACGTAGAAGTCAAGGGGTTTCCAGAGTCATTATTCACTGATTGGATCCCTGAGGAGACGGCGGGGAATATCATGATGGAGATGAAGAAAACGTAGAAGACACAGAGGCCCAGCACATAGGTCTTCTTCAGGATTGGTATGAGGGGCGGCACAGATACATTTGTTTGGCCTGAGTTGCTGTTGTGGGTGTTAGACTCACTACGGGATATAGAATACACTTCCATGTAGTATCTGAGAGACAGAGAGTGAGAGAGAAACTCGGGTTAATTTCAGGTGTAAACAGGGTCATTGAGGTGACATTCAGTTCTCACAGCAAGGTCCTGGGAAAGAAAGAGCAGAGTAAATTAACAAAACAAAAGCAGCAGCACACAGCCTCGGGATATCCTCTACATAGAAATAACAGCGTCTTCAAATCACTATTGTATCGAGTTATCAGGCCGTAAAACAGCTAAACATTCTTAAGGGATGCAATGATATCAGCAAGAAAGGGGAAAATGCCGTGCATGCCTCTTAACCCTGTCAAATATTTTTAAAAAATAAAAATAAATAAAAAACCTTAACTAGTTTTATCCTTTTCCAAATGATGCCAGAAATGGTTATGGGTCTCTATGTGTTCTAATGAGAAAACGCAACAATTTATTTTTCTTTACATTTATGCATTTGGCAGACGCTTTTATCCAAAGCGACTTACAGTGCACTTATTACAGGGACAATCCCCCCGGAGCAACCTGGAGTTAAGTGCCTTGCTCAAGGACACAATGGTGGTGGCCATGGGGTTAGAACCTGTGACCTTCTGATTAACAGCCCTGTGCTTTAGCCACTACGCCACCACTAGTTACAAATAATACTAGTTACTAGTGTGAGTTATTCATGTTGAGACGTTACATAAATTACAGCTGATTTAAAAAAAAAAAATTGAATTTATTTGACTAGGTAAAGAAATTGAATTTAACGTTCTCTCTTGAGTCAAACAAATAAGTGATAGCCAGAGCTGAAGCATTTTACCAATCAGAAATGAATTCAAATTAATGACCAGCATTATCCAATCACTGCCAACCATGTTCAAATAAATTCTGAATCTAATTACTGATTATTATTGTCCCATGTCTGCCAAATATGTTGAGTGATCCAAACATCACCTGCAGCCTGAAACTGAACTTTAGTCAGGAGTGAATGCACTTGGCTGCATAGGAAAGCTATAGGATGCTGCCTTGCTCCCTATTTAGTGAATGACTTAACCTCCAGTGTGCTGTCTGTCTGCACTGCTCTCAGAACAGTTCAAAATACACCCTATTTTCATCCTAACTCCGTACAACCTCTGAAAGCAACATTTTCCAGCTTTTGGAAGCACCCATTGATTCTCAATGTGATCATGCATTGTGAATATATAGTGAATATAGGATTTCTTAGGCGATAAAAAAGGCCTATAGTCCTAGGCTGCAGTCATTGTGTTTAACAATGTACAGCTTTGTGATAAATTGACGAAATTTTCAAAATGGCATATCGGACAAAACTAAAGACTAGTCTTTTGACTCAAACAGTTTTCCTCTCTCTTTTTGTTTTTTAACCATTCATCATGTATATACTGACCTCTAGTGCCACCTAATGGTGACTAAGTGCTGCATGTGCTCCAATATTTTAACCCATTAAAAGAACACAGTTCACCCCCAAAAATTTACATTTTCTTGCTGTATTGAACCTGCCCCTCACACAAAGGTATCATATGCCTTCAGAACACTAGGAATATAGTGTATGAATATAACAGAGCATTTAGTGATATACTTTTATGGTGATTTTTTTGAAGCTCAACAGAATTTGCAACTGAGCCGATTGTGCTAAACCCCTTTTGTTCCAAATACTGAAAACATTTTAATTTGTATCTATGTTTTATTTATACAGTGCATTCAGAAAGTATTCAGACCCCTAAATTATTTTTGTTCATCAGTCTACAATCTATACCCCATAATGACAAAGAAAAAAACTGATTTCTTTGGAAATTTACTAAAAAGAAAAAACTGAAATATCACACTGACATAAGTATTCAGATCCTTAAGTCTGAAAAACCTTAGTTACAGCACATTTGGCAGCGATTACAGCCTCAAGTATTTTTGGGTATGACGTGACAAGCTTTGCAAACCTGGATTTGGAGATTTTCTGCCATTCTTCTATGAAGATCCTCTCAGGCTCTGTCAGATTGGATGGGGACTATCGGTGGACAGCAATTTTCAGGTCTCTCCAGAGATGTTCGATTGGGTTTAAGTCCGGGCTCTGGCTGGGCCACTCAAGGAGAATTGTCCCTAAGCCACTCTTGCGTTGTCTTGGCTGTGTGCTTAGGGTCATTGTCCTGTTGAAAGGACCCGCTCTGGACCCGGTTTTCATCAAGGATATCCTTGTATTTTCCTACGTTCAGCCTTCCCTCATCCCTGACTAGTCCTCCAGTTCCTGCCGCTGAAAAACACCCCCACAGCATGATGCTACCATCACCATGCTTCACCATTGGGATGGTATTGCGCTGGTGAGGAGCGGTGCCTGTTTCCTCCAGACATGATGCTTGGAATTGAGGCCAAACAGTTCAATCTTCATTTCATCAGAACAGAGAATTTAGTTTCTCACACTCAGAGAGTCCTTTAGGTACTTTTTTGCAAATTCCAAGTAGGCTTTCAAGTGTCTTACACTGAGGAGAGGCTTCCGTCTCGCCACTCTGTCATGGTTGTCCCTCTGCAAGTTTCTCCCATCTCCACACATGATCTCTGGAGCACAACCAGAGTGACCAGTGGGTTCTTGGTCACCTCTCTTATCCACGATTGCTCAGTTTGACGACTCCACACGCCGAAGGGTCCTTGGGCAAGACACTGAACCCCATGTTGCTCCCAATGGCAGGCTAGCGCCTTGCATGGCAGCTTTACCTCCATTGGTGTATGAGTGTGAATGTGTGTGTTATTGGGTGAATGGGACACAGTGTAAAGTGCTTTGGTAACCTCTAAGGTTAAAAAAGTGCTATATAAGTGCAGACCATTTACCATGTCCAGTCAATTGAATATGCCACAGGTGTACTCCAATCAAAGTATAGAAACATCTCAAAGATGATCCAGAGGAATGGGATGCACCTGAGCTAAATTTAAAGCATCATAGCAAAGGATCTGAATACTTATGTCAATGTGATATTTCAGTTTTTTATTTTTTTTAATATACTTGCAAAGTTATCAGACTTATTTTTTAAATGGGGTATGGAATGTAGATTGATGTGAAAAAAAAAATGCTATCCCAGATTTGTATGACTTTCATCTGCAGAACACAAATACAGATTTGAGAAAAATATTTCAGCTCTGCAATTAATTCATTGATTAATATAAATTCTAATAACTAAATAGGGACAGTTTCCATTTCAGATTGCTCAGTGGCGCCATCCAGTGGTCAGATATTGCTCTGTAACAACCGCACATCTGGGAGTTAAGACATATCAGACCACTAATCCGGGTTCTGCGAGCAGTCTCTCCTGCTTCTCGGATCACTGTATGATCTCTACAAGTAAGCTAATGAAATAATTTCAACTCAAATCAACGTTTCAGGTGCATTTATTTATTTATTAGGCAAGTAGATGCAAACCGGA
This sequence comes from Xyrauchen texanus, assembly GCF_025860055.1. Taxonomy (NCBI): domain Eukaryota; kingdom Metazoa; phylum Chordata; class Actinopteri; order Cypriniformes; family Catostomidae; genus Xyrauchen; species Xyrauchen texanus. Next base: position 34,226,640 of record NC_068299.1, read on the forward strand.
GGTTGATTTCAGCGGTTTCTTTCTTCTCACATAATGACACAATTTCAGCACAAATCAATGTTTCATGTCCATTTATTTGTTTTTTGGCCAGCAGTCTTGTAATAGGCTGATTATTGAGGAGTCAGATGATCATTTTCACAAAATAAATACCAACAGAACTCCGACGCAAACCAGAGGTGGATTTCAGCTGTTCAGCAATTTCTTTATTCTCAAATTTCATAATTTAAATGCAAATCAATATTATATGTCCATGAATTTATTTATTTATTTGGTAAGTTGCAGATCACTCTGACTGGGTTTATTGTGCGATAACATCCGGATGACTGTACATTATCCCTTATTTATATTTTTAGAAAATTAAACATTTAAATGTTATTTAAATCCTACTATTGCAAAAACTATTTTACATTTTTTTGAGTGAAGAAAAGTCATATGGGTTTGGAGCGACATGGGGGTGATTAAATTATAACAAAATTGCTTACATTTCAGATGAACTATTCTTGTAACCTAAATCAAAGTGAGCACCAGTAATTTTCAGGCTTCATACAGTACATCAGCAACTGCTGATCTTTACATCATAATGGTGTCATGAAACTGTGGTTTGACCCCAGACCAGTGATGAAACTCATGGACTCACTAACAGCACCACAGTTCCTCTTTCTGCTCTCACTCCGTCAAAGAACACAGTGTGACTATCAGTGGCGATTTCTCAGGGCCAGCAAAGCCTTCTCTGCTGGCGTAACATGCCAAATAAATACATACATTTTCATCCTTTCTTTCTCATTCACCTTTTTGTATTTTCAATCACTTTCCACTACTAATTCATCTACAAACACTGAAGGCCTAGACTTAAAATGCACGAGCCACGGCTGGTGAAGATCATGTGCAGAGGTTTTATAAGAGATACTCATGCAGCAAATGGAAGACAACCAAGTTGTTCCTGTATTCCTGTGGTCACATGTGAAGTGTAGTGAAATGTTCATAATGGTGAGTCTAGGTATGATGGTATCTCTGTTCATAATTCATGAGGGATCTGTGCTAAATGTTAACGAGACTCACTCACCGCGAGTAAGCCAGTCTGGGTAGCAGCAGGTACATGAAGATACAGAGCAGAGTGAAGACGTCAGCGGTGAGGAAGTAAAACAGCGCACTGTTGGACACGTCACCTGCGACAGCCAGATCCACTATTGAGGCCACTGCGCTCAACATCCCGCCCATGGCCTGACCTGAACACAAGGGAAACAAGCTTACTTCATGCAGAACTAATAATAAAATAAAAAAAGAGATTAAAGTAATAGTTCACTAATTCTGTCATCATTTACTCACCCTAATGACCTTCCGAAGCTACCTGACTTTCATTACTTTCTTTCGGGAAACACAAAATAAATTTTTTTTGTTGAATATCCTGGCTGTTCTTTACCATAAAATGAAAGTGAAGAGAGCCTGGGGCTGTTAAGCTCCATAAAAGTGGTCCATACCACTCGTATGCCATATTGTAATCTTCTAAAGTTAGCTGATGTCAATGACATTAAGTGATGAGACACTTTAGAATCAATGACATACAATCCCAATTCTGAAAAATTTGGGACAGGAAGAAAAATGCTAATAAAAACAAAAAGGAGTGATTTGTAAATTATATTTCACACTTTGATATATAGAAAACACTACAACTAAACATATGATGTTTTACCTTGTGAATGATTAAAACAAATTTTTTTTTTTTAATGTACAGTAATTTAAAATCAGAAAATTTTTGGGGGAATTTGGGTTGTACAAAGCTATCACATGGCTTTAAAAGACTTGGAATATTGCTCATTTGGACCAATTCAATTGTGAATTAATGGTACTTTTTGGTCATTTTGGAGCTTGACAGCCCCAGTCCCCATTAACCTTCAATATATGGAAAAAACCAGCTAGGATATTCTTCAAAAATTAATCTTTTGTGTTTCAAGGAAGAACGAAAGTCACAAAACAAGAGATTGAGACAATAATGATGTAATTTTCATTTTTGGGTGAGAAAAATATGATTATAATATAATGAATTTTTGTAGCGTAGCCTATGATGAAATGCCCATTATGTGTCATGCATGTAGCTGCATATTCCAAAACTGCAATCGAAAGCATACTCAAATTCCTACACATTTCTACCAGTATACTGATTTAATCAGTATATTGCCCATCGCTTAATTCCTTTAATAGCATTGATTTCCATCCAGCCGACTCATGAGGATGAACATTCAGACACTGAACAGTACCTGATATGAGTGCTTGAGATATCCTCATGGGAAAGTGGCCACTGATGCCAAACACACTGCCCGAGAAGATGTTGGATGCTCCACTGACCAGTGCCACACTAGCCAGTGTTCCCTCAAAGAACTGGATCCTAGAGCCAGACACGTCCACTTTCACCATCACTGTGGTCACCACAAACACAAGCAAGATCACAAACAGAGAGAAGAGGATCCGCACCTGAGAGGACAACCTTGAAAAATACACATACACAGTCACAGGGAGAACCAATCAACTGAATATTGTTCAACTTCAATGACCTGTGTCACAACCTACATCACAGTTAAAGCAGCTTATTAGAGCACCTAAAACAATGCATCACACCCAAGTCATACTTATCATATAATCAAACCAGACTTATACGTTCTCTGGGTGGTTGCTTTCAAAAGAGCCAACCCCAAGTCTCGATTATATTCTGGTTCCCAGACAAGGCTCACTACATCTATGTACTGGTTAAGTCTATATATTTTTTAGCCTACATTATCTTCCACCAAGTAATGACATACCTAGGGGTTAGAGATCTATCTGTTCTAATATATATTTAATTCTCTTGGTTTAAGCTAGTGACAGACACCCATTTTACACCTGGTTTTAAGATGCATCTCGGGTGATCCGATCACATGTGGTCAGACGAGTCCACAAACATCAAAATACACTTTTTCAAAAGTATAGCCAGAAGATCTACACATTATATGTGTAAAAATGATTGTAGTGTGATCAAATCTGTGATTTAGTGAAGTTACAGCATTTATCAGATTACAGAGTTTACTGGTGTTCCGTCGTCAGGAAAACAAAGTTGTAATACTAAATATAACATTACACAGAAAAGGTTAGTAAGTGATTTTATCACACTATATTAACATGTATAATGTTTACGTTTTAACTAAACTTTTGAAACAGTGTGTATTTTAACATTTATGGACTGGCCCCATTTACTTTCATTGTAAGTGCCTTCCTGTAACAATAACGTGGTGTTATTTCATAAAAGAAATCAACTGCAGTCTCATTCCCGAGAAAGAGCGCTTTTGTTTGATATATGACTCAACTATGTCTGTAATGTTTGTGCAATATATAAAATGATCATATTCTAAGTTATGCATAATCAAAATGATGTAGTGGGCGGGGTATTCAAGCCTTTACATGTTACTTTCCATAAAATACAAGCAAAAGTGATGGACTTTGGTGAAAAGTAGAGGTCCTAAGTTTTTAGCTTTCTTTTAAATAAACGCATGTTTGTGTGGGTGTGTGTGTGTTAATCAACATTATTCCACAAATGCTGTCGATCGAGATTAACTTGAACTGTGTTCCACCCCTAGAACATTTCTCAAAATGTGAGTTATTGGCCATCCATGATCATCCTAATAGAACATTGTATAATATCCCAGTTAAAACCGACGTTAAATATTTAGGTATCTGGATATCTAAGATGGTGGATAATTAAGAAAATTTTTAATTTTGATAAAAATGTAGAGAAAATGTAAATCAATTATGAAACCTTGGCTGCAGAGAGACATAACGATATTCAGAAGAATTCTACTGACGAATGTAGAGAGTATTTCTAGATTCATTTATCCATGTTTCTCACTAGCAGCTTCTGCTAAAAAGATAAAATAAATAAAGAAATAAATAGAATATTGATTTTATATGGAAAAGGAAAAGTAATTATATACATAAGTGATATGATTAAAGATTATGAAGACGGAGGTCTTAAGACGATTGACTTTGACATTATGAATGGGGCTATCAAGCTTAAATGGTTACAATAGTTCTTTAATAATGTGTCGTCATTCTCGTTTGAGATTCCTTCAGCTGTATTTAAAAAATGTGCTGGCATAAGTTTTCTATTACAGCGTAACTTTGAAATTTCTAAACTTCCTGAAAAACGTTCTGCTTTTAACCAAGAAGTACTATTATATTATATTATTATAACTGGGAGGTGTTCATTTTTCATGGCCAAAAGTGTTTTCAAGCAGGGTTATGAAAGCATTTAAATGGCATTAATCTGCGTGCATTATTGACGCTTGCACGCGTGATAGATTAAAGGCGGGGAAAAAAAAAAGAACTCGCGCACGCGTTTTAAACCCTCATTTATAATACTACTAATTATACATTCTGCTATTTTCATTCTGATCTCCTGTCTGAGAGACAGAGTATTATAAAAAATTATAATAATAAATAAAAAACCCCAGCTCTCTTGATGGAAAGAAATCATTTAAAATAAAAGTCTTATTGGCAACAGATCTAGCGTTAACCAATGCAATTGTCACTGACGTAGAGTCAGAAGTATGATGTTGGGTATCGGGCCTTACTGCTGGTGTTCCGCATTCCACGTACTGTAGATTATTAAAATGAACTCCTCTGCCACGCATCCGCGATCTAGCCAGAACAGTCCGCGACATTGACACGCATAGAACCGGGCAGACAAACTGTAAGCAAGAATACCTCAGCACCATCTCAGCACAATTCTCCCGGAAGATCACATGGTTACTAATCAAGGTATCCAAACCCATTCTCACTCGAACAAGGATGCCGTTTCCTGCTACTGTCACATTTCTTTTTCTTGCGTGCATGCTCGACCAAGTGGCACACTTTAGCCGGTATCGATGATGTAGATTATGGATAATAAAATGACTTAAAAATGTATAGTTTCTCACCCACACCTGTCATACTGTCTGAATACATGGATTTAACCTCTCATGGATTACTTTTATGCTCCCTTTATGTGGATTTTGGAGCTTCTAAATTTTGGCACACATTCACTTGTATTGTGAGGACCTACAGATCTGAAATATTCTTCTAAAAATCTTCATTTGTGTTCTGCAGAAGACAGAAAGTCATTCACATCTGGGATGGTATGAAGACGAGTAAATGATGAGAGAAACTTCATCTCTTCAAACTTAATCAACAGCATTTGTGGCATAATATTGATTACCACAAAATGTATTTAGTCCCTCCTTTTCTTTAAAAAAAGCTAAAATCGAGGTTACAGGGAGGCACTTACAATGGAAGTGAATGGGGTCCAATTTTTATACTCACTGTTTCTAAAGTATAGCCACAAGATGTAAACAATAATGTGTTTAAACATGATTTTAGAGTGATAAAATCACGTACTAACCTTTGCTTTGTAAAGTTATAGCCAATCATAACCATGATGACGATGTAATGTCAACAAACCCAGCATCAGGACCAACACCAGTCGACTTCATGACAGCTTCTTCTCCCAACCAATCAGACTTTTGAACTATCAATCGTTCATGATACATATATCAGCACTGCACTTTATTAGCCTCAGACTGACTCACATTTTATACTTCTATTAATAACACACTGGCAACTGACTATCAACCGACAGCTGAATGTCAACACAATACAGTGTATTTATATTGTATACAGTCTTCTTATTTTGTGTATACTGTATATTATGTATCTATTGTATATTGTGCTGTGTAACAAGATGTGTAAACTGTGTGAAGTGTAAATCAGATGTTTGTTGTAATTGTCATACTGCTATGTTGCTTGGAACTGCACCCAAGGCTTTGAACCACTGTTTGCACTTGTGTATATGGTTGAGTGACAATAAAGGGATTTGATTTTTATTTGAAACCCTAAAACCCTAAAATGACAATTTAAACTTTACAGCTCAAATAATATAGGAGTTAATAACAGAATTAATGTAAGAATTCAAAATTATAAACTTCGCATTTTTGCTATTAAACCCAACAGAAATTGTCCCCATTCAATTCCTTTTTAAGTAACCTCGATTTTTTTTTTTTTTTGTTTTTTGTTTTTTTTAAGAAAAGGGACGTGTCAAAATACATTTTGTGGTAATCTTCTCGGTTAACCTCGGGTTCCCTGAGATGAATGGAACAAGACATTGTGTCATGATGATGCATATGGTTAAATCTTTTTCCGACGACTTAGTTGAAACGCTTCTACAAAGACTTCTAAGGCTATGGTGTTCCTCAGAATTTTCTGACTGAGGTACAAAGAGTGTTTCACTCGCACCTCAAAAAACTATAGAGTGTCTATAGAGTCTATAGTGTGGCCAGCTTACACAATGTATCGTTCCCTTCATTTCAGGGAAACAAGGTTAAATACATAACCGAGACTTTCCCTTATAATTCTGTTCACTCAACATGGCATCAAGCTGACACATATGGGAAACAGAGTCCCATCACGCCGCACTACATGACATAATCCTCCCAGAGAGGGATACCGAAACATAATACTCATAAGAACATGATGCGGCTGCCATGCGGGATGGTCGACATGAGTATGCCGCAAGTGAATAACCTTCATGGTGAGCCAGGAGGGGAGCACTTAGAATTGATAAATGAACTATAGTCATATAGTATCAATTAACCCCTTCACAAACCCAGATGGGAAGAGTTTTATTTACAATGAAAGTGCTTGTGACTTTATGGGAAATACAAAGGTCTGAATGCAGGAGGTTGTGTAAAATGGCGGGGGAGCCCGTACTTAAAAAGGGGCCCAAGTTAATGCTTGGCCAATGAAATAGCAAGCACCCTTGACAGAGAGGACTTGCGAAGAGAGAGACGTAACATCTAGGTTGTAAAATGTTTGTATTTGTTTTTGAGAAATCCATCCTGCTGCAAAACATATGTCTTGTAGGACACATCGTTTGTCCATGCCCATGAAGTGGCCATGCTTCTAGTTGAGTGTGCTTTAACACCAATTAGGCAATTTGCACCCTGTGGTTCGATCGCATCAACAATGCAGTGAGAAAGTCTTTGCTTGGAGATGGACATTCCTTTAGTGCATCCTCCATAGCACACAAAGATTTGGTCAGACAGTCTGAACTGGCGGGTGCACTCAACATATGTGTTTAGCACTCGTACAAGGCGTAATAAATGCAATGACTGTTCCTCATCCGAATTAAATGGAAGGTGAAACATCTGAGCTCTGAAAGGCATAGATAAAACCTTTGGCACATAGCCTCTTCTGGGTTTGATGTTGGATTTTGAAAGACCCGGACCAAACTCCAGACATGAGTGGTCAACTGATAGCGCTTGCAAATCTCCGACCCATTTTACTGAGGCCAGAGCCAGCAGTAATGTGGTCTTAAGAGAAAGCACACGCTATTCAACTGAGTCCAGATGCTCAAAGGGGGGCCCTGCGAGCACGTTTAGGACCAAAGTTAGGTCCTAAGTTGGGACTGTAGCCAGGTATGGGGGATTTAGCCATCTCACTGCCCTAATAAATTTTGATCAAATTGTTTTTATCTATAGAGGTGCTGGCTTCAGATGTGTGATATGTAGAGAGTGTTGACGGAGTGAGCCCTGCATCCAATTGCTCTTGAATAAATGCAAGAATTTCAGGAATGGGGCAGTTCACTGGTCTTTGCCACATGAATTACACCAATTAGTGAACACATTCCATTTCAGTGTGTAAAGGCGTCTCTTAGACAGCGGTTTAGCCTGTAAAATGGTGTTCATAAAGGAGTCAGTTCTGGCACGTGTAGCGGACTCCATTTAGGGACCACACATGCAGGTTCCACAGCTTGGGCTGAGGCCAGAGCTAGCAGTAATGTGGTCTTAAGAGAAAGCACACACACACAATTCAACAGAGTCCAGAGGATCAAAGGGGGGACCTGCAAGCATGTTTAGGACCCAATTCGGGACTGTAGCCGGGCGAGGGGATTTAGCCGCCTCGCTCCCCTGAGGAACTTTATGATCAAATCATGTTTAACTATAGATGTGCCGGCTTCAGGTGTGTGATATGTAGAGGTAGTCGCTACATAAACTTTGAGCGTTGAAATGTAAGAAGTTCAGGAATAGGGCAGTTCACTGGTTCGTAAATTTAGTGAGCACATTCCACAGACAGTGCTCTGGCCTGTAAAATGGTGTTCATAAACGACTAAGTCAATTCTGGCAAGTTTAGTGCACTCCATTCAGTGGCTGAGGATGCCAGATTGTGCCCTGTGCTTGAGAGGAGATACCTCCTCAGCTGTATTTCCCATGGAGGGCCATCCAGAATCTATATCATTTCTGGGAACCAGGACTAATTGGGTCACTTCGGCCCAACCAATAGACTTGTTTCCTTGTCATCTCGGACATTGCATATGACAGAGTTAAGGAGGCACATCGAGGGAAACACGTATTTGCATTTCGCAGGTCATTTGTGGGCCACTGCATCCACTCTTAGCGGAGCTTGGGACATGGAGTGCCAGAGGGAACAGTGGCCATTCTCTGCGGAGGCAAATAGATTGATCTCAGTTTTGCAGAATATTTCCCAAATCCTCAGGACAGTCTGAGGATGAAGTCTCCATTCGGCCGGCATAGCTCCTTGGTGTAACAACAGGCCTCCTTCATAACGCAGACGGCCTGGGACACAAATCGCCTGCAGGGAAAGAAGCGGCACTCGCTCCACAGGAAGAGGCACCACGCCAGACTCATTATTGACAGTGAATGAATTCCGACCTGGCGATATACATACGCCACCACCGTCATGTTGTCTGACTGAATCAGCACATGGTGATTCTGTTTCTCAGAATGAAAAGCCTTCAGGGCTAGAAAGACAGCTAACAGTTCCAGGTGGTTGATATGTCATGCCTTCTTCGCACCTATCCAGGACGCATCCATGGTCACTACTTTCCACTTGAAAGTCTGACCCAGCATAACACCCTGATGGTAATAGACTGGAGCTGTCCATGGTGCTAGAGCAGCCAGACAGCGGTAAATTTCTGCAATGCGAATGCGCCCCCCTGGCGCCATGCGTGCTGTGGCACGCGACGCTTGAGCCAGCACTGAAGTGGTATCATGTGCAAGAGAACTAACGGTATGATGGCGGAAGGTGCCACCATGAGAACCAACATTGTTTGAAAATATTAAAATGCAAGCGTTTTCCCCGGTTTGAAATGAGATGGACACTGAAGAACGGTCTGAAAGCGCTCGCTCATGAGGTGCACACGCATGTTCACCAGGTCGAGTGGGACCCCCAAAAAAGAGATTTGTTGGCTGGGGGGGAAAAGTTTGCTCTTGACCCAGTTGACATCGAGACCCAGACTGTTCAATTGCTCAAATACTAGATGTCTGCTCGCACAACAGAGCCTCTGTTTAGGCTAGTAAAAGCCAATTTTCTAGGTAATTCAGAATGCGCACGCCATTCAGTTTCAACGAGGCGAGTGCCGCATTGATACACTTTGTGAACGTGTGAGGAGCTAGGGACAGACAACATAGTACTACAGTTCTAAACAATCTCTATTATGTTTTCTGTAAGGAGATTGTGAATTTTCTGCGCACCGCACTATAACACCCCATTTATAATGGGACTGTGTATGACAGGACACCATTGGTGAAATATGACCCTTGTGGTGTTCCATATTGGAGTGTGTAGCATTGCAGTTCTAAACCATATCCATTGCGCTTTCTGCAAGCAGATTGTGAATTTTCTGCACACTGCACCATCTCAACACATTTTTCAATGGGACTGTGGATGATAGGACACCATTGGCAAAATATTACCCTTATGGTGTTCCACACTGGAGCATGTAGCTGAATGTGTGTGCATCTCATGTAGTAAGTGCTTTGCTCTTTTGTGAGAAAGTTCTAATTGAATGCAATACACAGACCACACGGGCGGTGATAGCATACAAAACACACCTCAAGTGAGATTTTTAATGATTAATTTCCCCACCTAGTGAATTTGGGAGGGACGAAAGTAGCTGGCTTATGACCTGAATCACGCAGCTGTGTCCGACCGTCTTTAAAACTCAGTCGGACACGGCCGTGAGGGCCCGCCACTCATTCGCTGAGCAGGAAAAATGGCGTGTCGGCTCGCTCGCTAGATGAGACTGAGTGCCGCTCACCCCCGGGAAACGTTTATCCACAGTATTCAATACATGCCTCAAAGTGTGATTTGTAATGTTGAATGAAATAATCAGGATGTCACAGACCACACAGGGTGGTGACAGCATTTAATATACACACCTGAAGTGTGATTTGTAATGATTAATCTCCCCACAGTACAATTCTCAGTACACATCATTTTAGGATGGTATCACTTGAGACAGAGCAACAACATTCTCCACGAGGCAGAGTACACCGGAACACTGCATGGGAGCGGAGAGTCTTCTTGTTGCCATGCAGATCTCGCCCACTGACTTGTGTATGCTCGTAGTCTTGAAGGAAATTCTTATGAATGGTGTTTGCGCGCCCACTTACATACCGGGCGGGGCTTAAACACCGTAACCAATCTTAGAATTGGCCTTATTGTAGAAGGGTTTCAACTAGGTCATCGGAAAAGGATTTTCCCATATGCGTCAGCATGACGCAATGTTGAGTGAACTGAATCGAAAGGGAACAACATTATGCCACAAATGCTGTTGATTGAGCTTAACTTGTATTGAACCCAGAACATTCCTTTTATATTTACATTTATACATTTGGTAGATGCTTAATCTAAAGTGACTTTCAGTGCATTCAAGTGTGGAGCGGAGGGGGGTGGGGCCGGGCTGGAATGTCGCACGCCCGGTCCCCAATCGGCCTGATGGGGCGCAAGGGATAAAGGCAAGAGATAAAGGCGGACGGTGACGACAGTTCGAGAGAGTAAGAATTACAGGCATGTTCGTCATGTGTGTTTTGTTTAAAATTTTCATTAAATTATTATTTATATTGACAAGCCAGTTCTCGCCTCCTCCTTGCCCATCTTAACCCCCTTCAAGCTATACATTTTATTAGTGCATTCCCTGACAATTGAACCTAATCTTCCCTTTGTTGCCTGCAGAGGATAAGCAGATTTTGCCCTTGTTTATATTAAAGATTAAGGACAACATTTGAAACATTTTATTTTAATCCAGATTGTGTGATCCAAATGCCATCATCCCAATTCAGTTATTCTTTAAACAGACGAGCAGTGTGTCTATTAGCCAAAATACACTGTTTTCTGGTTTCACTCTTTCAAATGAGCCAAATGTTTACGACAAAGACACAAAAAATACATTCCTGGAGATGAATCTGAGAAAAGGACACAGTGAATCCTTGTTCTTTAAAATAGTACAGGAATTGGCAACAGTTACAAGTCATTATCCACTGGCAATGACTGACCCGGATATTAGTTAAAATTTCTCCTTTTGTTTCACTAAGAGAGAAAGTCAGACATGAAGATGGGTAAATTATGACAGAATTTTCTTTCTTTCTTTTTTGTTGTTGGGTGAACTATCACTTTAACAGGAAAAGCGGTGAAGCAAAGTGTGTGTGTTTGTGTGTTACCTGTTGACCAGAAGGTAGTTGATGATGAGACACACCACTGAGGGAATAGTGGAAGCAATTGCAAGGTAACTCTCAAAGTAGTCCTGCCCCCAGACAAAGAGAAAGAGGAGAGAAGCCATATATAAATTAATCACTTCTATTCAATGTGTCACAAGCAGTCTGAAAAGTTAGAAATAATGTACAGTCAGCCAGTCGTAATCAGGGCTCCTGATGCTTACCAAAGAAATAAAATAAATGTGCATGAAAACTGTTGAAATTCAGTTGGAATTATTACATGAGACACAGCTACAGTATGTACTAAAGCCCCATATTGGCCAACCACTAATACGAAACAAGAGTTTCTTGCAGCTTTCCGATGATCAAACATTTAAAAATGTACAAACTTGAAGGGACAGTTCACCCAAAAATGTAATTCTCTTATCATTTACTCAACCTCATGCCATCCCAGATTTGTGTGACTGACTTTCTTCTGCAGAACACAAATGAAGATTTATAGAAGAATATCTCAGCTCTTCATTTAAAATGTTATTTTAAAAAATTGAAACCAAAAATCACACAAGTCAGCATAAAAGTAATCCATAATACTCTAGTGGTTAAATAAACATTTTCAGAAGTAAAAGATAGATGTGGGTGAGAAACAGATCAATATTTAAGTCCCCTTTTATTTTATTTTACAATATATTCTCCTCAGCTCAGTCAATCTCCATTTTAAGATTCTTCTTCTTCTTCTGTTTTTGTTGATTCACATTCTTCATGCACATCGCCACCTACTGGGAAGGGGAAATAATTTCTAGCAAAAAAGGATTTGAATATTTATCTGTTTCTCACCCACATATATCACATCACTTCTGAAGTCGTATGGATTACTTTTAGGATGGCTTTTTATATAGAAATTCATACACATCTGGGATGGCATGAGTTAATGATGAGAGAATTTTCATTTTTGGGTGAACTATCCCTTTAAGAAGTTTACAATTGAAGTCAGAAATGTAGATACACCTTTGCCAAATACATGTAAACTCAGTTTTTTACAATTCCTGACATTTAATCGTAGAAAACATTCCCTGTCTTAGGTCAGTTAGGATCACTAATTTATTTTAAGAATGTGAAATGTCAGAATAATAGTAGAGAGAATAATTTATTTCAGCTTTTCCTTCTTTCATCACATTCCCAGAATGTGGGAAGGTCAGATGTTTACATACACTTTGTTAGTATTTGATATTATTGCATTTAAATTGTTTATATTGGGTCAAACATTTTGGGTAGCCTTCCACAAGCTTCTCACAAAAAGTTGCTGGAAATTTGGCCCATTCCTCCAGACAGAACTCCAGCATCTTCACATAAGATAGATTTGCACTTTTCGCAGTAAACTACATTCATCTCTAGGAGACAGAATGAGTCTCCTTCCTGAGAGGTATGATGGCTGCATGGTCCCATGGTGGTTATACTTTCATACTATTGTTTGTACAGATGAACTGGTACCTTCAGGCATTTGGAAATTGCTCCTAAGGATGAACCAGACTTGTGGAGGTCCAAAATTGTTTTTCTGAGGTCTGTAATAATTATTTTTTTGTGGTAATGCCTCAAATGCTGTCGATTTAAATGCTAGAATCATGCATTTGCAAATCTGTATTGCTGAATCTCAAGCAACACATCATTGGGTGTAAAATGTTCTGAATTGAATGAAAAGTCTTAATGATTCTAAAAATAGGATACAATGTAATGTGACCTGGAAATGTTTTTGTGACATTCGCACTTAAGAGCAAGGAAATAAACATGCCAGTCATCCGTAGTGATAAATCTCACACTCCCTTGAGAAATAGGTCACATGCTTAAACTGGCAAAGGTGATAATAGCTCATATGCTCTTGATGAATGGCACATGCACAAACTCAATGAGTCACATAGTGGCAAACTCTTACCCTTTCCAATCCAGCTAGATCACAATCTAGTTTGAGCAGAAGTGAGAGTGCCTATGAATGCTCAACTTCAAGAGAAGTCTGGTCTCGTTACAAAATAAAAAAAATGACCAGAATTATGTTTATTGAAAGCAGCAGACTAGAAAACTTGAAAATAAAAATTAATCCAAACACTGGCTCTCATCTACGCATTTACTAAATCTTATGGTCTTTCTTAAAGTTTAAGAGCACGTGGTCTGCTTTTACCACTCTGTGGTAACCAAAAGAGAAACACAACATAGTAATCAACACACTCACTGGCCACTTTATAAGGTAAACCTTTACACCTACTGTTTTATGCGATTTTCTAATCAGCCAATCATGTGGCAGCAGTGCAAGGCATAAAAAAAAATAAAACATTCAGATATGGGTCAGGAGCTTTAGTTAATGTTCACATCAACCATGAGAATGGAGAAACATTTTTAATCTCAGTGATTTAGACCGTGGCATGATTGTTGGTGTCAGACAGGCTGGTTTGAGTTTTTCTGTCTCTAGACTACTCCTAATGGTGCCAAAAAAAAAAAAAACATCCAGTGAGGGGCAGTTCTGCAGAAGGAAATGCCTTGTTAATGAGAGAGGTCAACGGAGAATGGCCAGACTGGTTCGAGATGACAGAGAGGCTACGGTAACTCAGATAAACCTTCTGTACAATAGTAGTGAGCAGAATAACATCTCAGAATGCAGAATATGTTGAACCTAAGTGGATGGGCAACAACAGCAGAAGACCATGTCGGGCACTTTATTAGGCCCATAGCGTTTCTAATAAAGTGCTTTGTCCAATATGGAACACTATTTTGCCTCAAAGCAAGGTTTGTGATGTTGTGATTCACCTTATAAATCTTTTTAATGGAGGATTTTATGAAAAGTCTATGGAAGAAAAGAATGGGGGAAATACTTACAGAACCCAGATGTCTGAAAAAGTGGTCAGGCACTCTTGTGCTCTATTACATGATGCACTCATTTAGAAACAAACTGCCAGTGTGCATAATTGAATAAAAAAAAATAAAAAAATACAACCACTGCTACATAGTTATTTAATATTAAAAAAAATTCCTGCAAGAAAATCGTGATACGGTCTCTGTGATCACTAATGGACATTATCAAAAAACAAGACAGACTGTGCCCATTACTACAGTACACACATCTTCTAGTTTTCACCATGATTGACCTAATACACCATAAAAGGTGCCAAACTGCACTTGTGGTTCAGCAAGATTTATGAAAAAAGAATTTCAGTTCTCTGAAATATCACAAGACCATAAAAATCATGGGGTGGGCAGAAAGTATCTCTCTCCCTCTCTCAAAAACACTCCTGATTCCTGCATCTTTAAATAACACTGCAGTGTGCTAGCAAGGAGGTGACACTCGTGCCTAAAGACAAACACAAGTGTCAGCTGACATGACAGTCAGGAACACATGGTTGGCTGCCTCAGTTCTTTAATAAAAGAGAGAGAAGGAAATGTCTGGAACTGTACTGCATACTGTGAGGTACATATTGTATACTGCCTACGATTGTTTTTATTATTATTATTATTTTTAATAGCCTGTAAAACAGTATGTAAAATAAAGTAAATATTTCAAACATTAGTATGCTACACTGTTGTCACATGACCTCACTATGTTGCACGTTTAATTGAGGATGTTGTGTCCAGTTATCATGTTGAAAAAAAATATAAAAAGTTATATTGCATTTGAAATCAATGTTAAATCCTGTCATACTGCCTACTACTTTTTTTATAGTATGTGTAAGCACTATGTAATACTAAACATTTCAAATGGAAGCGTACAACTTTCTTGTCACATAACCTCACTAATCAGCATGTTTAATACAGGGAGTGGTGTCCAATTTTCATTTCAGAAATAAACAGTTATTTTTATTCATTCGTCACACTAGAAATGAGGTCTAGTTGAGCACACTACATGATGGGATTTATTGCAGTAATTATGGGATGTTTACAGCTTATATAGGCAGCTGCCTTCTAAGGCAAAAATGGAACCTCACAAGTGACCGATTTGAAACGTTGTTCATAGGCAGCAACTCTGTGCATCATACAAATAGCACTCCAAAGAGCATAGTTGACTTGATTCTTAAAAACTTGATTTCAGTCGAATTTGGCATTAGCATGTTGCTAAGCTAACAACACAATAATCTAATACAAATAAAAAGCACACACAAATATTCTCTTCTTCCGCCATCTTATAAGCCTTTCTTTACTGTGCTTGTTGCAATGCAATTTTCCAAAACAAGGTAACTTATATGGCAGTACCACATACAGCCTAACATTTGGAGCCGCCTTTTCTGCCTTAAACTGCTGCCTATATAGGCAGCTCACTAGCTTGTTGAATCACTTCACTTTTGGCCATAGCATATAGTGACATGTAGTAAACACCTAAACACAGATATAAATACAAAATGTCTTACGCTGAGGTCATTGTGTTGTTCCTCGTGGCCTGCAGGGCTGGAGTTGTTACTCAGCTTGTACAGCCAGTAGTGTTTGGCTGTGATGAAGAAATTCCAGGGCAGCAGAGAGCCGATGCCCATCAGGAAGAAGATGATATACACCAGATTATAGGAGTCCTCCGGGCAGTGTCGGGCCCCCAGGGGCCCTGTGGGCTGCTGCTGCTGGGTGATCAGCGGGGAGGTGTCGCCCCCCGTCTCCTCACCCTCAGGAAACTCTTCATCAGACATGGAGGAGATGATGGTGGGTATGTAGGAAGAGTTCACGCTGGCCTGTCCCGATGGTTTACCATCCATTCTCAAAGAGACGGCATGGAGGGGGGAAAAGGGAGTTTAAGGAGGGTAAATGTGAGGGGTGACAAAGAGGGATAAAAGAAGCCTGGAAGGGAAAGAAAAAAGCGAGAGTGGCACATTATAAAAACAACATAAATTCAACATTATTAAGTACATATTTTTTTTAACAAAATTCGCCACAAAACCTGTCAAGAAAATGTCCCTAGAGTCCTATTTCACCCCAAAACAAAAAAATAATAATGAAAAAAAATTTATGCTTAAAGAAATTTAAACCTATTTTAGGACCTTTAAAAGTTTTCATTTCCCCCCCCATTATCAAAATGCAAAAAAAATTACATAAATAAAAATAACAATAATAATATATTATTCTCAGGATATTAGGCAGGTGGTTTTAATGTTGTGGCTGATCAGTGTATATACTGTATATGCCAATACATATTTTAATAAATAAATTATAAAAAGTATAAATTAATAAATCAAGTCCATCAATCAATCAATCAATCAATCAAAAATGTATTAATATACAGAAATAAATACATCAAGGTGCACTGAAAAAAATCTTTTACATTCTATTTTTTTTTTTTTATTGACACATTTCATAATTTATTTATTAATTAATTTGTAATTTGTAATTTGGGGGGTCGGGGGGGTCAGGACCCCCCTATCTGAGGGTTGTCCCCCCCTAAAATATCATTAAAATATGTGTATTGTAAATAATATAATGATATATTCTTAAAATAATTGTTTAAGAAATAAAAGAATACAAATGCAAACGGGGCAACAACAAAAAACCCCTTCAAAAATTGCTCTTGAGAATTTTTATGTTTATTGTCCCCCCCAACATTTTGATGAAATTTTCGCCCCTGCAAACACCACTAATAAAGAGGAAGGAATCCGAAAGCTTTCAGAAAGATTTACAATAAAACATCACACAGAGAGCGAGTGTCCATCTTACTTACCAGAACTTTAGACCCTCGTCTGCTGTGAGAAGCTCCTAAAATCTCATCCTCATCCTGAATAAGAGATGCTGTCCGCACAAACCCAGTTAAGAAGTAAAGTACAAAGGGCTACAATGATAGAGTGAGCATGTGAGAAAACAACTCCATTGCATTACTCACGGTAAGCCAATTTTCACACCATTTAGACCAGAGCACACACGTCTGTTATGAAGCACAATCCCTCTCTCTCATTTGTATCGTCTCAGTCCCGACCGTAACACATGCATCACACAAGGAATGATTTAAACGCATCGCTCACATGCTTCTGTGCAATACTAAGTGATTTATAGGACACACTCACATGACACCAGAGACAGAGAACAAACACTACGATATACACCTAGGAAAATAACATCCTATTTAGTATCCTGTTATCAACATCCCCAGTATAAGTATCTTATACTACACAATAGTGTTGTGTAGATTTAATTTACTATTATTAAATTGTGTTTTAAATTCAAATATATTATATTGTATTTAGATATTGATATCAGCATCAGCCTTTAAAAACTAAACAATTTAAATTAGTTGACCAATATCATATAAGCCATATAAGTAGGCCTATACAGCCTGTATAGCATAACTCATCGATCATTTGGTCTTGGAAACTGTATCACATTCCTTTACATAGTCTACATGAATCAACTCAACTGTACCCAGCTGACAACATTTTCAGCGCTTTTTTTATTTGAATCGTCTTGTCGATACTCACTCAATAGCTTTACAAAAGCAGGAGTCATCTTTCTTATTTCAGCTCGGCACAGAAAGACAATAACATCACACGGTCTCTCCGTAAATCTAATAACAGCAATTTGCTCCCAGAACATAAACAAAAGTTTGTAGTGAACTAATAGACAATGGCAGTATTAAGTGAACGTCTCTCACTCGATTTCAAATTAAAAGCCCCACTGCGATTTAAAATGTCTGTTTTCAAAACAGAGGAAATTATGTGCAATTTCTCTGAGCTTGAAAGTAATTGTTGTTAACAGGGGATTTAAAAAGTTTAAGATAAAGTCTCAATAGGTGGGCCATATTTTTTTTAGCTAAATCAGCTCAATTTGGTGGTGGTGGCGTAATGGAATAAAGCACATATAACTGTTAATCAGAAGGTTGCTGGTTCAATCCTCACAGCCACCACCACTGTGTCCTTGATCAAGACACTTAACTCCAGGTAGCTCTGGGGGATTGTCCCTGTAATAATTGCACTGCAAGTAGCTTTGGATAAAAGATCAGATAAAAAAAATCTGCCAAATGCATAAATGTAATGTAAATGTAATTGAATCTGTCTCACAGGCACAGCCTGTAAAATAACAAAATGTCCACATTTATGATAATTAAATAAAATTCTGAATAAATTAAAAAAAAAAAAAGCACAGCAGAAGTTAAACTAAAGTTGACTCACTCTAAATACACTAAATCAACTGAACTAAGACATAGACATGAGCAGCTGGCTACTAACAAATCTAAACAATATAAACATCTAAATTACAGCAATATTTCATACATCTTTGTGTAAGTGTGATGCTCCGTACGGGACTCGAACTGGCGTCTCCGGCATGGGAGGTGTGTGTTCTAACAAGCAGGCCAAAGGCTACAGCCTCTAAAGTCAATCGCTAGCGCACCAGTTGTGGTTCTGGAGAATGAGGTTTATACCCCAAAAGTTCAATTGGATTCAAATCAGGTGATTTACTGGGCCATTCTAACACCTTCATTTTTTCCCCCCTCTGAAACCAACTGAGTTTACTTTGCTGTATGCTTTGGATCGTTGTCCTGCTGGAAGTTCCACATCTTATCTTCATCATCCTTGTGGATGGCAGCAGATTCTTCTCAAGAATCTCCCGGTAAAGTGCTCCATTCATCGTTCCTTCGCTTATTTGTAGTCTGCCAGTACCATGTGATGAAAAACAGCCCCACACCATGATGCTTCCACTTCCAAGCTTCACTGTTGGCATAGTGTTTTTAGGGTGATATGCAGTGCCATTTCTTCTCCAAACATGGTGTGTAGTATGATAGCCAAAAAGTTCAATTTTGCTCTCGTCTGACCAGACTACACTCTCCCAGTATTTCATAGGCTTGTCCAAATGAGTTGTAGCAAACTTTAAATGAGCTTCGACATGCCTTTTCTTTAGTAATGGAGTCTTGCAGAGTGGCCATGGTGGTGGAGTGCATTGCCTATTGTTTTCTCTGTGACGATGGTACCTGCTGACTCCAAGTGTTTCTGGAGCTCTTTCCAAGTGGTCCTTGTCCCTTGGGCTACTCTTCTGACTATTCATCTGACTCCCTGGTCAGAAATCTTGCGAGGAGCTCCTGTGCATGGCCAGTTGATGACAGAGTGATGTTGCTTCCTCTTGCGGATAATGGCCCCAATGGTGCTTACTGGAAGATTCAGAAGTTTTGAAATACGTCTGTATCCGATTCCATCAATATGTTTCGCAACAATAAGGTTGCGAAGGTCTTGGAGAGCTCTTTGCTTTTACCCATCATGAGATGTTTCGTGTGACACCTTGGTAACGAAAAGCCTTTTTATAGACCATCAATTTACTAACCCAGCTGATATTAATTTGCACAGATAGGAGGTATAATTGCTTTCTATATCTTAAATACTTTTTTCCATGCATTGTTGTTTTATTATATCCATGCATGTGGTTACAGAAACGGTGAAATCCCTCACGACATTATAACTTCTCTATCTTGCCTGCACTCATCAACAGTATATGTCACAGGAGACGGATGATGTAAGCTCTGCTGTCTTCACTCTCATTGGTAGTCGCTCCTGAATGTCACTCATTATTTGCATAAAGTTCAGCTGTCATGACGCTCACCAAGCCCACATCTTGTCGCCAACTGTCACTGTCGCCGAAGTCGCTCTGCTCACATATGTATGAGATTGTGTCGCTTTGTCACTCTGTGATACTGGCGGTGTGAACGGGGCTTTAACCAAAAGCACTTTTTTAATGAATGCAACTCTTAAGGAAACTGATATTGAAACGAAACTGATATTGAACGACCTTTTTTGATAATGAAATGACCATAGTAAACACATGCTTATGCTTATGCTGTACTGCTGGTAAAACAAAGATATCATTCTAATTTGACAAGGAATCAGTTATTTTGCAAGGGAGAGTGTTTTTGTATAAACTGTGTCGCTTTGTGTGGCTTTGTCATTCTGTGACACTGGCGGTGTAATATTTCCTGCAATATTATGAAGTAATATTCTATATTATATTTAAATTATATTATATTATAAGCCATGAAATATAAGCACTTGAAAAAAATACTCTCTTTAATAACTGAATATCTTTATAAAAATAAAAAAAATTTATCTTTGAAATTGAACAAGTGGTCCTTGCCCCAATCTCACATTGCAAAGTCTTTATATAACATTTCCAAGAGAAGTAAAAATGCATCCCATTATTTACAAAGGTTTCTTGGATGTTCAAATTTGATACTTACCTAAATGTTTCCTCATTGATTTACTTGAACAGTAGGTTTTGTCAGGGCTTTTATTTTGAAAACATGGATTTCGCTTGTTTCTTCCGTGTTCTTCTTGCGGTGGTGTAGTGTGGTGTTATATCTGAAAACGGGTGAGGGTTTTGTAAAATAATAGAAAATGACTTGTACGCTACTGGTAGTTCTGATAAATGTTTTTAATCAGATAAATGTTTTTAACCCCCCCCTTAAAGACAATGGCCGATAAAGATTCATCCGAGGATTATCCCACTGAAATTGAGGAAAATCTCAATGATTTCGAGTCCTCTGTGAGCTCTGTCCAGAATGTGGTCCAAACCCTTGTGTCTGTCTCTAGAAGTGATCGACTGCTTAAGGTAAGTGGAAACACATTTAGAAATGATCTATCACATATGAAGGGCTTATTGTAATGCTTTCTTTTTCTTTTTTAAGTTGGATCCTCTTGATCAAGCCAAACTGGATCTGATGTCTGTGTATGCCCTCAACTCAATGTTCTGGAGTAAGTTCTACCTTAATTACAATAAAAGCTGTCTTTATTTGCACAGCGAAATATTTTAAGTTATATATTGACTCGTTATATTAACAAGTTAGTTTGGTCTTACTTTCTTAGTGTATTTGGTGACGCAAGGAGTCAATCCGAAAGACCATGGAATCAAACAAGAATTGGTAAAAAAAGGATTGTCCCATTGCAAATATAATGCTCAGTCACAAAACCTAATGAGCTGTCTAATATAGCCTACCTTAGGTAGCTTATTAGGTTTAGTGACAGAAAATTACACACTTCAGCTTTCAAAAGCAGTTAACTTCCTCTTTCAATTTACAGGAGAGAATCAGGACATACATGAATAAAGTGAAGGAGATCACAGACAAAAGAAAAGCTGCACATTTGGACAAAGATGCAGCATCACGATTTGTTCGTAATGCACTGTGGGATGCAAAGGATAATAAAAGAAAGGACACAACTGAACATTCCCATAGAGGAAAACACAAGAGATTCACTTGAGTGCATTTTCAGAGTTTTTTGCGTGCCTTGTTGCAAATAATTTGCTGACTTTGGATTATTCAAAACCGATATTGCATCATTGCACTGACAAACAGCATTGGATGCTCAGTGCTGCCATATTGCTCATATTGTGCATATGTGAAACAGTGTCATTCTTTTCAAAAAGGTGGTTTTATTTCAAACTAAAGAAACAGAAATGCAAGTTGTCCCAGATTTTTGTAAAACGTCTTTTGTTTTTATTTGCATTTAAAGAGCTGTTATTTTTCGCAGTCTTATATGCTTTATGCCTGGACTTGTATATTCTGGAATGTTATATGTGGACCATTCATACTACCAGTCCCATTAAAACTTTTAAAGCCATTTTGCAGTTTTTCTTGATTTCATTTGATTCGATAATGTCTTTCAGTAGCTCAGTAACTTGGCTGTATCTAGAAGGAATGTGCCTCTAAACATATTCCTTTTTTGGAATTTGTCAGGCTTGTAAAAAAGGTCTGATGGGACCTATTTCCACTCTTCAAAGAATTATGTTGATTTGTAAAAAAAAAATTCTGGGTTTAACGGGGCTTCTGTTCCTCAGGTTGTTTATTACACCTAATTTAAAAAAAACTCTTGTTGCTTGGCCATCAGAGAACTCACTGAAATATTCTGTTGCTTAATGAATTACTTGTGCATGGAAAAGACTGATGATTCATATTTGTTTTCCTAAAGAGTCAAATTGAACGGTGGTCTCTGACCTTATACTGACACCTAGTGTCATAGAGGCATCATAAAACAAAAGCATAAAGTTTTAGTTTATTGATGCCTAGATGTAATCTGTTTCCCAGATCTTTGCAGTGGCAGAAATACATTACTTACACTTTAAAGTAGGTAATAAGACTTGTTCTCAGTGAATATATCTTAAATACATTTTATTGTTCTTGGCAAATTGTACCTTGTTTAAACCATAAACCTCATTAGATTTATGATAGGACCAGTTTTGTTATCTAATAACAGTCAGACATTTCAAGTTTTACTCCAGTGTTCAAATACATGCAGAGATGAATAGACTATACGATTATTGCCTAAGCGTAATTTAAAATGAAAATACTCTTGAGATTTCCCTCTGTTGAATAAATTCCTAGATCAATACATGTAGGCTCATCTGAAATGTTTGTGTGACCTGCGGCCTAGGTCCCACTACGGAATCATATTTTATATCTCACAATTTTGACTTTATTTCTCTTAATAATTTGCAATCCCAAAAAATAATGCAATAATCACAATTGCGACTCTATAGACCTTATTCACACAAGCGCCATCTGAATTTTAATGGGAATGACAACGAGGCTGTGAGGGATAGACTTGCAGTCTCTTCAGATTAACATTTGTATTGGTTGATTATCAAACATAACATAGAACAAAGTAACATATACATCCACAGTCAACCATTATCCCCTTTAACCCCCAGAACATGGGCTATGTCTCCATCTTCCAACTGACATCGTCAGCAGGTAGGTGTGTCTTTTAGACCAAGCCTAAACAATCTAGAGGATTAGAGACAATCTAGAGAATTCTTTCCCACTCCCCATCCTTCAATATCATGTTCAAATCTCATTCCTATAACCTCTAAAGAGCTGTTAAGGCCCATCACCAAGACTCAGAATCAATGAGGAATACACTGATGCTTCATGACTCTTTCCAAAGGCTGTGAGCACCATACAGAGAGTGTCTGCAGCTTTAGGGTTTTGTGCACCAACAACAGTATGAAGTAATACCTAAAAAATGTAAGCCTAGAAATCCCAATTGCTGTATTATATTTTCAAATGATCTCAAAGCTCAAAAGTCACCAAGTGTAGCAATGGTGAGATTGGGGCAAGGACCGCTTGTTCAATGTTGTACCAGGAAGGGGCTCTCTCAGGTGAGAGAGTCCAATGGGCCAAGTGTCTCAGATTAAAAGCATAGTAATAAAACAAATATTTTGCACAAGCCTTTACTTCCTTTGTCAATTGGTCTTTGTAGCTTAATGAAATGCAACCAATGTTGTTTACCATTCCACATAAAAGACTTAGATATTCTATCAAATTATTTAAAATAAGAAAGAGGAACTTCTAGAGGGAAAGACTGCAGTAAAAAGTTTAATTTGGAGATACAATTAATTTTTTTTATAACATTGACCTTTCCTGCCATAGACAGATGATGTAGTGAAGCCCGCCTATCAACATCACATGAGACCTTTTTCATTAATAGGTCAAAATTAACTAACTAAATCTCTCCAATTTGCTGGAAATAAAATGCCTAAATACCTAATGCCTTGCTTGGGCCATTGAAAGGCGCCAAGTTGGAAAGCTGTTGTAGGGCAATATAATGTCAGAGCAAGAGCTTCTGATTTATACCAATTCACCCCGTATCCTGAAAATTTGGAGAAAGACTATAATTCTGTGGAGGCTAGGAATAGATTTAGGATCAGAAACAAATAATAATATGTCATCTGCGTAGACTAAAAGTTTATGCACCGCACCTCCTGCTACAATGCGCTTCCATCACTCAAAAATCCAACGGTCCATGCACGCTCACGAGACCCTATTGTCTCAAATGTGATATGTCAATCCAATCAGCTCACATGGACGGTGTATACTGATAGGTCCATTGACATGTAATCGAGTACCCAATCATCTTTCATAATCTTTGTCTAACATTTAAATTAGCTGAGTTAGTTGCAGGTAAGCCGGTTTCACAATGCGCTATGAGACTGTGTTGTATGGTGTCATGGCACCATTTTTGGAATTTTAACGCAATTGAAAATTAGATTTCAGATCTTCGGTGGAGGCGAGGATTATCTGTGAATAACGACTTAAATTTCGGCCTGTTCCTGACACAAAGTATATGACCGACTACAGTAAGAATAAAGCTTACAAGTCATATGGACAAATATTATGATTTTTTTCCTGATGTTGTTGTTCTTTTTGTAGCTTTGGAGCTCTATGAGAAAAGGTCTACACAAAGATTCTTCCAAATGTATCTTCTTGTGTTCCACAGATAAAGTAATAGCCCTGTCTCTCTAAATTTAGGTATAGACTAGGGTTAGGGCGAAAAAGTGAAAAAAATCTACCAGTACTGAAGAAGTAATTCAAAGTATTTAGAATACTTTACTGACCTTATGTAATCTAATGGAATACTTTACAAATGAAATTTTACAGCATGTAATCTGTAATCTATAGTGGAATACATTTCAAAAGTAACCCTCCCAACTCTGCATATGGATTACTTTTATGCTGCCTTTATGTGATTTTTGGAGCTTCAAAGTTTTGGTCACCATTCACTTGCATTGTATGGACCTACAGAGCTGAAATATTCTTCTATAAATCTTCATTTGAGTTCAGCAGATGAAAGAAAGTCATACACATCTGGGGTGGCATAAGGGTGAGTAAATGATGAGAGAATTTTGAATTTAGGGTGAAATATCCCTTTACTTGAAAAAAATAAATAAATCTTCCAAGCAATATAGTTAATAAGCATGTTTATTAATTGTAGGCTGTTTACAGTCTCCAAGCCACATAGCAGCTTGCTACAATAATATATAATGGCCACAGGTGTGTTTATTTATTGGCATTTTACAATGGCTTATACAACTCGGCCAATCAAAATGTAGACAGTCAAATCAAATGCGTTGCATTGTGCAGAAATAGAATGAGTAGTATGTTGATTCGAACATTCTCTGTATGTGATGAATGCCTGACTGAATAAATGCTATATTAATAGAGGAAGTTGTGGGGAGAACTCAAATTCCTCTCACAGTCTAAAGATTCCTCATGACCTCACTGGTGCTGTTGTTGGATCTAAATAAATTGTTGAGTCCTGGACCCAAGAGGGGCCGCCCCTGCCATGAGTGATGGAGTGGAGCTTGACCCAGGGGCTGTTTACACTAGCACACCAAACATTCTTTACACTCATTTATGCCACCTTCCATTCACCTTGTGTGGTGTAGAAGGATAGATTAATCAGGATAAGAGACATTTATTTACCCTCACTGAGCGAGAGCGGGACAAATTACTTTTGAAAATCAGGCTCGGCTGTGAGCCGAAGGGCCCGCAAGCATCTCCCCCTCACTTTCCGTTTTCTCTCTCACAGGGTTTTTGCATTAAAAGGAAATTACGCCATGCTTAAGGCACTCATGCAGGTTCTGAGTCTTAAAGAAATAGGTCAACCCAAAATGAAATATTGTCATTATTTACCTTCATGTCGTTCCAAACCTGTCTGCTGTTTCTTGCCCACCGTGGAAGACTAAAGGAGAACTTTTGAAGACTCTTTAAAAAGTTCCATATAACAAAAGTTCATGTTGTTCAGCAGTTCAACATTGGCCATGTCTGTCAAGCTCCAAAAAGGACAAAACAACTGCATAAAAGCACATAAAGGAAGTCCATACGACTTGTGCACTATATTCCAAGTCTTCTGAAGCCAAATGATTGCTTTTTCAAGGAAAAGACTGAAATGTAATTTCAGTTTTTCAATGAAAATCTTTCACTCTGCACTGAAGCGGATCTGAAATCCCAAAACTGGTGCACCAATGCGCCACCCCAACTTGACATCACTCGCTAGGTTTCCATCCAAGTTGCAGATTTAATTTATGCACAAAAGAAAACAAAAACAATTTGCTAATAAATAAACATTTCCATCCCATGTGTTGTCATCCCAGCTGGGATAGGCTCCAGCCCCCCACGACCCTGTACACAGGATAAGCGGTTGACGATGGATGGATGGTGTTGTCATCCCATTCCAAAATGGTCATTTCTGGGAAAATTCCTGCATAATATGATTAAACAGTGGATGTTGAAGCTACTTTGGCTCTCTTCTTGAATGTAATAAATTACTTGTGGTTTATAAAAAATACAAATATTCGGACTAACTTCACATTTGATGATATTCTCTGAGCGAATTATGTATTCATGTGGCTTTCTGAGGCAAAGTCCTATATAAAGTTTTGATCTGCAGTCCTATATAAATTCTCTAGGAATGAATATATTTAGTAAATGTGTTTCAGTTTTATATGCATCCTGGTGTTTCCATCCAGGATCTTTTATGCAATATCCCAACATTTTTATAACAATAATTGAATGGATACCCAGCTATTGACACAAACTTAATTATGTGTTATATCTGAACCCAACACGCCAGTTTAAATATGCCAAATGGAGAGTAACATTTGAGAGCTGCAGCAGAGGGGAAGATTTTCAGTGAATAACGACTTTAATTTCTGTCTGTCCCCCACACAAAACTGTCATATGATTTCCAAACTTGGAATATAGTGTACATAATTTGTAAGGTGTTTTTTTAGTCCTTTTTTGAGCTTGGTTACTATGAACTGTCAGTGACAAGAAAACAATTTTAAAAACAACCGCAAAATAGCTTGGAACAACATAAAGGTGACCAAACACACATTGTTTTGGGGGGTGAACTAAAATAATATTTTATCAGAATATTATAAAATGTGTGTTTCTATAGCCAAGAACAGTGATGGACATAAGTCATAATAGATGCCATTTTTAATTGAACACAAACAAAAATAAGGCTGTGAGTTATAGAGATAGAGTTGTGTGCCCTAATGTTAAAATATATGCAATTTACATCTCACGCATTTTACACAGTACGCATTGAATGAATTTGAATTCTATGCATCACAACTGTCTTTAACTGCAAATTAAATATTGTGTTTAGGCAGGCTAGAGGGTGATCACCTATCATTTATAGTTCTTGCTCATAATTTACCCATTCAAAGTGTAAAGGGTCCTTTGTTATTTTTAAAGCACACTTGCATGAATTTTGACTGAATGCTTGTTAGTTCAGTAGTTTAGAAATTGTTGCAAAGATTTGAAAGAGCTTCTTCCTTAAGGTCTGTCTTCAATGATGGATCTTGCATGCTGAGGTGGTGTGTAAAGGATTTGATCCAACACACTGGTTTATTCAGTAGTCGAAGGGAGTGGACCGCAGCTGTCGTTACATATATTTCCTGAAGAATGTTTGTGCCTTGTAGCTGAGGGCTGTGAATTCAGGTTTCTCCCAAATGACAGATTATGGGTTTTAAAGAGTGTCTGTATACACACATTGTAGATGGAAGTGTGTGTTGTGTGTTTGCAAGGAAGATGAGCGGGATCAAATTGGCCCTGTTAAACGACAGCTGGCATTAGCAAAGCAGCTGACCAACATTTGTCCAGTGGTCATTATCCTTTTAACAAGTGGTTCTCAACAGTTTTTTACTTAAGTACCCAGATAATATATTGGACATAAAGTGGTAATCCAACAGAGTACAAGCATTTGTGGTCTGTAAAAAGTAACAAAAATGTCCTTAAAACTATGAAATGATGTACAGTATCTCTCTACTGCTGTCTAAAGTTTCAATTACTTTAATTATACCTAATTTATCGTAAGCTATAGTCGCTGGTAACAAACAAACAACATTTGTATCATGGTTATGAGGTCTGGGGCAATAATAACACTAGTTTGAATCTACACTGTAAACACTAATGTTGTTATTACTGGAAAAATCAAGTTGTCTTAATTAAACTTTACTTTAAATGTCACATTTTATTATTAAAATACATTTGCTCCTTGAACTTATTTACTTCAAAATCTATAGACTGAAGATTTTAAGGGTTATTAACTGAATCCACTGATTAGAAAATTGAGGCTGTGTTATTGTATGATCTATATTTGAGTTAACTAAAGTTTTTAAGTAGAAACATTATTTAAATAGCAAATAAATAGTAGTAAATAGTTTTTGAGGTAGTTGCAAGGAGCTCCTTCACTTAATTACATTTATGCTAAATAAACAACAAAATAATTAACTTAATTACAAGTTTTGGAGACGCTATTATTAATTCAACTGAGGGAACATGTTTACTCAATCAATTGAGTAAAGTCAACTTATTAGGGTTTAAAATGATTCATATTTCTTCAATAACAAGGTTGCAGACTATTCTTGGCATATAAACTCATCTAGGCCATACATTTTAGTTTTAAGGATGTAACCCATTTAAAATAATTCTAATGTAGGCCCGACTATTTACACTTTTGCTTTAAACACATAAAATAATTACTATAAAGACAAAAACTGATCAGTAATATTAATAAATAACCAAGCAATTATTATTACCATGATGAGAGCATTTATTTGAGATAAATAAATATCTAATAATAAATAAAAACCTCTTTTTATTTTATTTTTTTATAATGTACAATTCCTAAGCTATACTGTGATCTGAAGACAAAATAAGGTAAGTGGCAAAATATCGATTTAGTTATTGACCTATAGTTATTTTCTTTAAATCAGTATCAGTCACAAATTTTCATATACTTACAATGTCCTCGAATCATCCCAAATGTTACAAAACATTCTCCTCTATATGTATCAAATGGTGTCACCATATGATGTAATCATTGTACCATAATACTCCCACTTCACGTTTTGGTCAAGGAGAGCATTTGTTCAAGGACACTAAAGAAGCTTGACTTAGATATTTGTAATTTATCTAGAAAAAAAGTGATTATGCTGTGTGAAGGAGAGTGAAGGTTATGGAAAGCTATTCCAGCACTGCTCCTTTCCCCTCCAATGAAATAAACGCTTTATTGAATGTCAGGAGAGGCTCTCTTTCCCGTGTGATGTTTCTGTTTTATGGCTGTATGTGGGAGCTCAACACTGATGTGAGTCCAGTGTAACAGTGGTTAAGGGTGCAGTAAAGTCTGGGCCCTTCACTTTTATGATCTGAATGAAGGAGTTGGAAAACACTAGTGGGAAGAACAGCTCCCATTCCAGCTTCTCTCTCAAATATACTGTGTAAAAGACTGACTGAATAGTATGGAATGAACCTCTAATCTGTTTCAAAATGATTTGCATTAGTTGACACATTTTGACCTTTAACTATTTCCCCCTATATCTACACCATATAACTATAAACCACCTGGGGGCCTTTTACCCTAAGTGTGTGGGCTCCACCACCACCTTTATTTTTTTTAACTGAATTTTAATCAAAACACCATTCTGTTATTATTTCTTTTTACACAAACTATGTTGCTCCATCAAAATGCAAATTTCCCTAAAGGTGTGGCTTTAGGCCGTTTAAAATATAGATCCAAAATAATTCCTTATTATAATAGCTTTTTATTTGATCAGTTTGTTTGTTCTAGTCTCAATAATCAGTAAACCAATGACTCTCTGTGATTTATAAGATTCCCATTTATATCCAAGTCTGCCATGAATTGCATCTCCACCAACTTCTATAGTGCTCAAAAAGTATAGCATAAAAAGACCACAAGGTGGAACTCTAAGACAGCTTATATTTTTTGAACCGCTGACCACATTGGCATGTTACATGAGAGTGGGATGCCTCTAAACCTCTAAAAACTGTAAACAAATTAGCACAGAGTCTGGTGACAATTACACAGATGACACTAAATAACAGAATGAATGGCATTAATAGCTGAAGCAATGGGATTCATTTTACTCTTCGTTTAATGACTTAATCTGATGTTCACATTTTTACTTTATTTTAAACTTCTACTAACCAAATTGCTAAAATGATAAATAGCCATATAAGCCCTCATTATAATATAGGCTATGCTGATATAAACAGACAAAGTTTCACTCTTCTAACTTGCTCTCTTAAATTTGTTTAGCCTCAATATGGGTTCTAACAGGTGCTCTTTAACACTTCTATGCCTGAAGGCGTCAATGCATGAGTTTACTTTGAAGTCAGTTTTGACGGAATGTGTCTGTGGGCCACACGGTCCAATGAAGCCCTTATCTTCAAGCAAAATATGCAGTGAAAGCCGTGTTTCCCCTCTGACTGAACTTGAATGGAGATAAATGATTCTTGTGTGTAGGAGGGAATGATGTCTCATGTGGAGTTTTGGAAAAGCTCTCGGTGAGACAGCTGCTGTCTAGACTGTCACCCTGACATCACGGTTGTGCCGCAAGACTGAAGAGGAGCTCATGACAAGAAGCTTAACTGATTCTCGTAGCCTGTAAACTTATCTGCTCTCCTTTAAACATCCTCTGTCTGTGTCATACCTACTTTTGGAGCAAAGGAAAACACAAGCCAAGGTGCTCATATGACTCATGATCCCACTACACCTGAATGCAGAGCTTTTTCTATATAACTGTTCAACTGTGATGCAGGTGGACATCATTTCAAAGGTCCACAGTCATTCCTTAAAGGGATAGCTCAACCCCAAAATAAAAATGTACCCCCATGTGGTTCCTATGGAGACCAAAAGAGGACTACCTAGTTTAATAGTTTTGCATACTCTCGCAATTACATTGGGTTCCCTCGCGATAAATTAATTATGATTTTTAACACAGTAACCATAGTTGAACTATTGTATTTGTAGTTAAACCATAGTAATAAAACAATAACCATAGTTTTACTACAGTAACCATATTTTAATAGTTTTTTGGTTACTATTTCAGTAGTTCGCAAGTTAATATAATCCTGCTTAGAGCATAGTGTAAACATGTGGCTTGCTGTCCTGGGTGAAGTGCTCGAGGCTTGACCTGAGCTTGGTTACTATTTTTTACTACAAATACCATATAGACTAGTTCAACTATGGTGACTGTAGTAAAACAATAGTTAACCAGTATAGTAATTAACCATGGTTTTACTACCGAAACAATAGTTTGACCAGGGGATTTGTAGTAAAACTTTAGTAACCACAAGATTAACCATAGTTCCTACAGTTATGGTTACTTATTGTAAGGGAAATGCAAGCCATTGTGAGGGAATACAAACTTGTTGGAAGGGAACTCAAACTATTGGGAGGGAACTCAAAATATAGTGAGGGAATACAAAACTTGTTGCAAGGGAATGCAAAACTTATTGCCCTGAATCGGGCTAATCAGCCAGGAGGGGGATAAAAAAGCCAGTACGGAGGCGCCAGTTCAAGGGAGAGAGACACACATGCAGCGCAGCCATTTGTTTATGTTTTATGTTGTTTTAAGTTCAATTATATCATTAAAATTTACGTTGACTGTTCAGCCGGTCCCCGCCTCCTCCTTGCCTGCCCTTATACTTTTACAGTGGTGCCAAAACCCGACAGGGAGGAGGTATGCATTGTTGCGGGTCCTCTGCCATCCACCAGGGAAGCAGCCGCGGCCGTCTGTCTGGGGACGGAGGGGTTGCTGCCAACCGCCAAGAACCGGAGGAACTGCTGCTGTCCGCCGATGAAGGGGAGGAGCGGGGTCGGAGGGCTCACTACTGTCCGCTGGAGGAGAAGCGAGCTGTCCTCTGCCCTTTGGAGGACGACAGTCTCGCTCCCTCGAACTGGCACCTCTGACTAGTCTTTATCCCTCTCCTGGCTGATTAGCCTCGATTCAGGGCTGGTCGTGTGTCCTCACGGCCCGGCCCCGCCCTCATCCTCATCATAGAATGTAAAACTTGTTGCAGGGGAACACAAATTATTGCAAGAGAACTCAAAATGTATTGCAAGGGAACGCAAAACTTATTGCGAGGGAATGGAAACAATTTTGAGGTAACACAAAACTATTTCAGTAAATTAATTCCCTCCGTCTTTATGGGGCTCCCTATGTTCCAAACCTGCTTGACTTTCTTGCTTCCATAGGACACAAAATGAGATGTGGTTTGCTGGCTATGTAAGACCAGCAAACCACCTTAGGCTAGTTTTTCACCAAGGATGGTCTTAACACAAATCACAAATCAGAATTACTAATAATAATAATACCACATAATAGAATCAAAGACTCAATAGAACAGAATCAAAACGTCTTCACTAGTAATTCTGCTGATTCAGGCCCAGTGCAGTTGTAATATAATGCATTCTAAATGAGGACTGGCAATGCAACTGTCGCATTCTCGACCCTTTTCCGTTTTTCCTGCACAATGTGCAAAGCTATTAAAGCAGCCCTGCCAATAGTAGGGAATACCACTGGTGATGCAAGCTGTCTGAGTGGCTAATGGTGATTATGCTTGATTTAAGATGAATGTGCCATTAACTAATAGAGCAGTATTCTCCTAGTCTGAGTTTCACCAAGTTCTGCCCCTACAAAGGAGATACTTCAAGAGAGAGTAAACAGCCTTTGCTGAAACGATTGCTTGAACAACATATCTGTTGACGTCCTGACAACATGGATTGTCTGTAGGACTACAAGAACACACACAGTCTCAAGCCCTTCATCCTAGTAGATCAAAATAGTCCAAAAAAGTCAATTTCACACATCCAGACACTGGTTAAACATCTACTGTTTTATAAAGTTGTATTTGTGATTTACATGTTGCATGCAAAATAAATGACTCCTTGGAATACACTGTACTGTTAAATGGCCATCAAGTGCAATTACATGCACAATCTTACACTGATTATGCTCAATAAGCTGACAATGTATGCGGTTATGTAAATGCCCTTTTAAACTGTTCTTTTATGGGGGTAAGTTAAACAACAAACTATTGGCATATGTCCATTTTTTCCATTACCCCAATTTCCTGTTGTTTGTAAACACCTTTATCTGCATTTTTACAGGCTTATACAATAGTTTATAATGCATGTGTAAATTACTTAATAGTCATTAATGCTATTAATATGTAACTATGGGAACATTAATGTACAGTGTTACCAGATTTTCTATGAGATAAAAAAGTGTATGATTTGATTTATCCATTTAGAAATTTTGGATTGTAAAAACTGGGCGTTACTTACCAGAATGATCCTGGGTGCAGATGGGTAAACAGTGGCAAATAACAGCCTATGATGTGTCCCTGGTACGGAAGCCAAGGTGAAACCAACAAGGCAGCTCAGAGACACACATATACATACACACAGGGGGTGAAAGTGAGAACTGCATGCTATTCCAATGTGTCAGAATCTCTACAGTCACCTACCCACCCTAGCGCTGGTGTTTCAATGACACCAAGGCCAAATACCTCCTTGCTAATATTGACTCAGATAGTGGAACGGATAAAGATGGGCCTTCCATGTGTACACAGGAAGAACAGTGGCATTGTATCATTGCAAGAGACTTCCTTAGTGCAGAAAGGAGACCTCTTTATCAGTGGTTGTGTGAAGGGAGCTTATATAAAGTTGGGTTCCTGATAACAACTCATTCCTTTTGCTACCAATGACAGTAGATGCACTCTTATTCTGTTTGCTCAAATGACAAGCCAGCAAGTTGATAAAGCCTGTAGTAGACATAGACAATTTTTTTTGAGGACACAAAGTTTTACATATGACATCACTTCCTAAGGGGTACAAATACATAATTGCTTAAATAATTCAATTTCACACCAATTGTCATCTGCAAACCATCACCAACTGTGTAAACTTACTGCAGGTATGGATGAGATTCTTAAGTTCATTCAGTCTATGAATCCCCAAACCACTGCTGCTTCAATGGCCACCTCCAGTGCAACCCAACCAGCCAGCTCCCCTGCTGAGCCACCTCCAATTGTGGCTAATCCACGGTTAGAACTTCCTGACAAATTTGATGGATCCCCTGATCAGTGCAAGGGCTTCCTCCTACAGTGTTCCATTTACTTGGTGTAACAACCCTATGCTTACAACACAGAGGAAGCAAAGGAGGCTTTCATCACTCCCTTACTAACTGGGATAGCCCTTGACTGGGCCACAACAGCCTGGGAAAGATATACGGCTATACACCACTCCCTTGACCTTTTTAAAACTCACTTCATTGAGGTATTCAACTATCTGGCATGAGGTAAATGGGCTAATGATAAATTGCTTCATATAAACAAGGAAAAGCTTCTGCTTCAGATTATGCTCTCATGTTCCGCACTCTGGCAGCTCAAAGTGGCTGCCTGACGATCATCTTAAAACATCTACCTGAATGGTCTTGACAAAAATGTACAAGCAATTAACCTGCTGGTATGAGCAGCTCACACTGGAGCAATATATTCAGCTTTCTACCAAAATTACTAATCTTATTCGGGCACGTAAACCCACTTCTGAGCACTTTGTTACTTCTGATCCAGTCACTGAATTACCACCAATTGAACCCATGCAAGTCGGATAAGCTTGTTTAACTCCAGTGGAATGACAGCGCAGAAAACGCCTGGGGCTGTGCTTATACTGTGGGGAACTTGGGCATATCATTACCACCGGCCCAAACTTACCAGCCTTCTCTACCAAGACAACCATGGTGAGTCAACTATTTCCTCATCTCCTTGAGAATAGACATCTCACTGTGCCTTCTACTCTCACAAGCTTTCGGCAACAGAATATAGTTATGATGTGGGAAATTGGGAGTTACTGGCCATGAAAGCAGCATTTGAAGAATGGCATCACTGGCTGGAGGGAGTGCAGCAACCTTTTCTTGTTCTGACTGACCATCGTAATCCAGAATATATAAAGGGCGCAAAAAGATTAAATCCCTGGCAAGCTCGTTGGGCACTGTTTTTCTCTCATTTCAATTTCTGTGTCTTATAGACAGGAACCAAGAATGCCAAGGCTGACACACTCTCCAGGCTGTACTCACCTACTCTATGAAAGATGGCAGCTGACACCATAGTTCCCTCATCATTGGTCATTGGTCAGTGGTCCTACATTAGGCCATCATTGCTGTGCAGTATCTTTGTTGAAAGATAAACATTTGATTATGAAAACCCTCTGACGATGGAAGTGTTGTTTGAGGTATCTTTGCCGAAAGGTGAACAATGTAGCATAAAGCCATACGATTATGGTGACATTGCGTGCAATCCCTTCGTTGAAAGAAAAAAACATGTGATATGAAAACCCTCTGACGAGGGAAGAGTTGTTTGGTGGTTATCTTTGCCAAAAGGTGAACAATGTGAGTAAAGCCATACGATAATGGCGACGTTGCATGCAATACCCTTCATAGAAAGATATTCCATGAGGCTCAAGTCCTCAAACAAGGGCGGCCATTGTTTAATGGTTATCTTTGCCAAGGTGAACAGCATACATAAAGCCATACAATAATGGTGATGTTGTCGTGCAATAACCTGATGAAAGATATCCAATTATAGTGTGAGCTTTCCAGCAAGGGCAAGCTGGCTTGTGCAATACCTATGCAAAGGAACCATGCTTGAGATTATGGAAGCCCTGGCGAGAAGGTTAGACATAGTTATGGGCTATCCTTTTGAACGGTGGGTGTGCTTGAATTGAATCATTGTGTAGGGAAGTATGTGCTGGGAGAGAGCAAACAACCACCACCAGAGAGGCATGAAAACTTATGGCTGATAGGGAGTTGAGCTTGTTTGATGATTTGGGTTAGGTCGACTATATTTCAGGTAGGATTAAGAAGACCAGCGGCCGAGCATCTTGACATTGGATTCCAGTATACCTCGAAGGGCACCAGTAGAAGCTGCTCCGATTCAAAGGGAATACCCCAAGAAGACATGAAGGGAGAGACCATATTGTTTAAACCAGTGGTGCTACATGGGGGCTAGGGATGGAGTGATGAATGGGGAGGAAATTTGAGATGTCTATTGTGAAAGCAAAAGGGAATGAACATGCACACTGGGAGATCATAATGGAAAATAGGGAGTACTGCATGATTGGCAGGAGAAGGAATAGTGGGCCCAGGTGGAGTAGTAAGAAGTGTGGACCGGAGGTTCAAAATGGTTCTGATTTCATATTGGTTCTGATTTGTTGTTGCTGTAGTGTATAAAGCACTCGATGTAAAGGCACAGCCCTCTTCCGCAGCTCATCTGCATTTAAAGAGATACACAGAAACACACAAGTGTGTGTGTATACAATAGTATAATACATGATCTGTGGGGTATTTTGAGCGGAAACTTCATGGACACATTCTGGAAACACCTGAGATCTTGTAAAAAGGGGCATAAAAGGTCTACATAATGATCTTAATTCCCCAATGGGGAACACTCGGGCATGCAACACGTACGAGTGAACCTTGACCGAGTTACTTTCGTGTGATCACGCTGTGAATTCGTGATTGCCTGCCAATACTATGAGAGCTAGTGTGCTGTTGACATGAAATACTGGCTTTTGATATTGATGCACACACACGTCTGCAAATTTCCAGATTCTCAGTTCCGACCTATCCAGGCCAAAGGAGAACCAGTGCACAGAACAGCTCTGGAAGCCCGCCTTCCCTTTCCAATGATGTCATAACTTCATCTCAACTTCTGAATTTTACTGAATATAGGGTAAATGTAAGTTTACAAAACAATATTAAGCCAGTAATTAAGGCTAATAAATGTTTGGCTTTGCAATGTAAGTGCAGCGTAGTTCTAGTGGGAAGAATAGCAGCTGGACATCATCACACCATTAGCTGGGTAATTCCTAGCCAATCACATTCAGATCCTACTCTCCACCCTCTCTAAACTGGGCATCACCGGAACTGTGCTTAGCAGGTTCAACTCCTATCTCTCAGAGAGGTCCTTCGAGGTAGCCTGGAGAGGGGAGGTATCCAAGCCACATCAGTTACTTACTGGTGTACCTCAGGGATCAGTGCTTGGGCCACTTCTCTTCTCCATATACACAACGTCATTAGGACCCTTCATCTAGTCACATGGTTTCTCTTACCACTGCTACGCTGATGACACACAACTCTACTTGTCTTTCCAGCCCAACAACACCACAGTGACCGCTCGAATCACTGCCTGTCTGGCAGACATCTCAGCCTGGATGAAGGAACACCACCTGCAACTCAACCCAGCCAAGACCAAACTCCTTGTCTTTCCAGCCAACCCTGCTGTTGAACACAAAATCACCGTGCAGCTGGGTCCAACTACAGTGTCGCCTTCCAAAACGGTCAGAAATCTAGGGGTAACCATGGATGATGAGCTAAATTTCACAGACCACATCTCAAAGACTGCAAGATCATGTAGATTTACACTCTACAATATCAGGAAGATAAGACCTCTCCTCTCTGTACATGCCACACAACTGCTTGTTCAGTCACTTGTCATAACTAGACTGGACTACTGTAACGCTCTCATTGCAGGCCTTCCTGCATCTGCTATTAGACCTCTGCAAATGATCCAGAATGCAGCAGCACGTCTGGTTTTTAATGAACCAAAGAGAGCACATGTTACACCACTCTTTGTCTCTCTCCACTGGCTGCCAGTTCATGCACGTACTAAATTCAAGGCCCTAATGCATACAAAACAGTCACTGGGTCTGCTCCAGCATACCTAAAAACATTTATGCAGAGCTACGTTCCCACCAGAAGCCTGCGGTCGACTAAGGAACGTCGCCTTGTCGTACCAAAACAAAGAGGCACCAAAACACTTTCCCGGACTTTCAGTTTCATCATACTACGTTGGTGGAATGACCTTCCCAACTCAATCCGTGAAGCTGACTCACTCTCTGTCTTCAAAAAACATCTAAAAACACATATTTTCCAAGAGCACTTAACCAGTCACTAAAATTGCACTATTTTGCACTTAAATCCTGTTTTGTATACTATTCTGATGATAGTGAAACTTTGTAGTATCGTCACGATCTCTGTAAAGAAGCAGATTGATTTCAGTCCATACAACACAAAGCAGCAATGAACGATTCACTACTAATTTACATTTATGCTGACGTTAGGAAATATTTCGGCTTCGGCACATAATTCTGCTGTGTATCCTGGGTTTGTGTGATAGTTTATAAGCCATATTACTATATTCTGGTTTTATAACTTCTTAGTATTACGCTGCG
This sequence comes from Xyrauchen texanus, assembly GCF_025860055.1. Taxonomy (NCBI): domain Eukaryota; kingdom Metazoa; phylum Chordata; class Actinopteri; order Cypriniformes; family Catostomidae; genus Xyrauchen; species Xyrauchen texanus. The sequence goes on from NC_068299.1 coordinate 34,264,963, forward strand.
GTCAAGGCTAGAGATTCGCCAGATGCAGCCGCTGCTTATACTGCGTCTCAAATAAGATGTATAAAGCCATAGTCTTTCTAGCAAGTCAGTCCACTGTTGGTTATCTTTGGAATGCTCAGGAGGCTATTTCCAGTCATGCCAGTACAGCTCCTATCTACTCGAATGGAGAAAGCCTAAATATCATATACGGTTGGTAAAAAACTATGATTAAGGAATAAACTTAAGCGCATTCTAGAGATTGACAGGTGATGTCCATATCTAAAGGTGATTGGCTATTTAACTGTAAAAAAATACAATAAAATAAAAAAGGCGGGACTTCCCTTCTACATCCGTTGACCATTGGGCGCTCATAGCTGCTCTGTTGAGCATTCTAATTATTCCCATTCATAGAATGACATATCCACTAAATAATCTCTATAAAGTGAACTTATTCGGCGTGCATGGCTCATGACAAGATATTACCACATCTTTAGGTGATTGGCTTACATGTAAAGAGGTACTACTTTCACATACGTGGACCACTGGGTGCTAGAGCTTCATTGTTGGGCTTTCCAATCCTCAATTTATTTATAAAGAAGTGGCCCATCTCAGCTAAATTGTCGCTGGCAAGACTACCTTCGGTTGGAGCAGCCATGTATATTCGATACTCCAGCCAAGCGGCTGGATTTTTTAAAACAATTGCAATTGACCTCGTATTACCTACGACTTTGTCATTGTTAATTACAACCGAGACTTCCTTTAGAGGAGCCAAGCTTTACCTTTTTACCCAAGTGATATTCAAGATGTCTCTCAGAGATTAGGCATGATATATTTCATATGATTCGCAGCACAAACTCCAGACAGCGTTTGTGGTCACGACAAGGCGTGGAGAGATTGGAGTTTTATGAACTCAGGTCATCACTTAATGAATTGTCTGCCTTCATCTAATCTCAACTGTTTACACAACCATGCTCGGCATTAATTAGCATGGAGCATGCTGCTGTTGGAGAGTGAAACTGTAGAAAGAGCAATCTCAAGCTATATAAGTGCATTCCATAACTTGAGTTCTGAGAAATGAACAATGGACCACATGACTATACAGTATACAGTACAAGCTACAACTGAAACAGTGCATAGCGGATTTCACTAATGACAGGCTATATATATATATATATATATATATAAGTATATTCAACCCAGCATTCTTGCCAGCCTAGCCAAGCAACTGACAACAATCCACCTCCTCCACAACTACCTTCCATATGCATTAGTCTCCATTGTTAATGGTTTATAGCTTTATTTTCCAGGTGAAAGCTGTCACGACCAGATTATCTAAGCAGCCCCTTCCAAGATACCCTCTTCAGATCAGGAGTCTCCTTTCCTTGGATAATTTGCCAAATGTTATGCTAACCTTGCTGATGGTTCCAGTATGGGGGGTTCTTGTAGAGCTTACCTACTTTAACTGCAGGAGAAAAACTTGAAGATTCCTTGAAAATGGCAGGGATTGGTGACATCACCTAAAAAGGAAAGTTCTTTCAGAAGTAAAAGTGAGTTATTATATTTTGGATTACGAAAATGTTTTTCTATATGTAATAATGTGCACTGATGAATTGTGCACATAAACTCCAGGAATATGTATTAAGCAAGTAAACAGGATCCATTTTAATGTAATTTTAACTTTAACAACATAACAACATTGATAAAACTGTATAACTCACTTTAAGAGCCTTCACACAGTCTGGGTGATAAGGATTATGCACCGTATCAAAACAACACCAACATAAAAAAAAATCTATTAAATATTGTTTGTTCAACTCTCTCTGTTAGCTTTTGTGAGTTTCTCTCACTGGCTGCCTACACAATTTAAAGAACATAATATTACCAGGGGACTATATTTAGTTGTCATGAGGCCAATGCAGCACTGCTCTCCACATACACACATGCTAAGAAAACAGCCGCTAATAACTAACCAAACAATAGAGATGAAACGACGTGCCAATGCACACAAACCTTGGCAGAATAATTGTGTTAGAGTTGTTTGAGTTGAAAACAGTGCAATTTGAACTCTTTGTCAAACACACTTGTGTAATTAACAACATCTGTTAAAGGGGAAGGGTTTGAAAACAAGTGAGCCAGTCTTCCTTCTTTACGGCTCCTCTGTCTTTGAGTGAGTGCATTATTTGACTTGCCCATCAACACGTATGAGAAACATAAACCTCGGTAGTCATGAGGGTAAATTTCACTCTATCAAAGAATGGTTTTAAGTGGGATTTATTCACTCACTTTTACTGCGCCTCAGGTCAATGACTGTGCAACTGGATCTCTCATAAAGGGAGGATGTTGTTAAAATTTTTGTCCAGAGCATGTAAAACCTTGGAGATGTTACAATACATTATTTCATATCAGGCTGTGAAATTTGCCACGCATACACCATTGCGCACTACATTCTGTGATGGATATGTGAGCACAATCCTGTCCTTTGCACAATACTGTACAACACAATATTACAAAACGACTTATTTGTGTTTCTTTTTTATCTATCTGTTGTGGTGCAACCACACTGTGTAGTATGTGAAATATTCCTACACATCTCTGTTTGACATTTAATGCATATTACTGTGTCTTTTCTATTTAAACTGACTGCTGATTGTGGCCCTCACATTTACTGCACATTACGTACACTGGCAGCCAAAAGTTTGGAATAATGTACAGATTTAGCTTTTTCAGAAGGAAATTGGTACTTTAATACACCAATGTGGCATTCAACTGATCACAAAGTATAGTCAGGACATTACTGATGTAAAAAACAGCACCATCACTATTTGAAAAAATTCTTGTTTTTGGTCAAATCTAGACAGGCCCCATTTCCAGCAGCCATCACTCCAACACCTTATCCTTGAGTAATCTTGCTAAATTGATAATTTGGTACTAGAAAATCACTTGCTATTATATCAAACACATATGAAAGCTATTTGGTTTGTTAAATGAAGTTGAACATTTGTCTTTGTTTTTGAGTTGCCACAGTATGAAATAGACTGGCATGTCTTGAGGTCAATATTAGGTCAAAATATGGCAAAAAAGAAACCACTTTCTCTAGAAACTCATCAGTCAATCGTTGTTTTGAGAAATGAAGACTATACAATGCTTGAAATTGCCAAAAAACTGAAGATTTCACACAAAGATGTACACTACAGTCTTCAAAGACAAAGGACAACTGGCTCTAACAGGGACAGAAAGAGATGTGGAAGGCCAGATGTACAACTAAACAAGAGGATAAGTACATCAGTCACTAGTTTGAGAAAAAGATGCCTCACATATCCTCAGCTGACAGCTTCATTGAATTCTACCTGCTCAACACCAGTTTCATGTACAACAGTAAAGAGAAGACTCAGGGGTACAGGGGGGACTTATGGGAAGAATTGCAAAGAAAAAGCCACTTTTGAAACAGAAAAACAAAAAGAAAAGGTTAGAGTGTGCATAGAAACACAGACATTGGACAACATATTATTTTTTGTTAATTGGAAACCCCCACATTTTTCTACCATTGGCACACTTCAAGCTTGATGTACAAGTTTGATGTTTTTGTGAATCTGTGTCAGTAGGGGGCAGTCAGTGCAACTAAATATTAGTTCTGGCTACATTGGCAAAAAGTTGAATCTCATGAAGTTCAGTTTTGTCTTTCTGTTAGTTTGTGTCTCTGTGATGAGCAGGTGTTGTCTCAGTGCCATTTCCTATCTCATTGTGTTTGTGCCATGTGGTGAGGTCTCGGCCAATGAAACCAGCTGTTACTCATACTGGAAGACTAGTGTGAAGGTCACTCTGACCACTATCAACCCACTCAGAAAATCTGTAATGCATAATATATATATATTACATTTAAATCAGCTTAAAGTGAAGGAATTACAACAAATATTATCATGATGCATAAATATCTCACAATTTAAATAATATATAATTATTCCTGCACATTATGGTAATAAGACTGATAATTTAGTGGTGGTGGGGATCTTAGTTGTTATGAAAATAATATCACAATGCAAAATATCTAAAAGGACCATAAATTGTCTTAATTTTCTTTAAGTAAAACATAATTTTTCAGTTCTTTATTCTGATTTTGGTGTGAAATATGACCTGGACATATTCTTGACAGGTTTTGTTTCATTTACCCCCCCTAAATTTGGACTCATAAAGCCTTTAATATCCACCTAACATGCAACTTATATTTACTGCTGTATGAATGTCCCAGGTGTGCCTCAGTAGTGACAGGTGTCAAATACAGTATGTCGGACATAAGAACTGCTCAATTCTTCATACACTGTATTATTAACCCACAGACTGAGTTGTAAAGGATACAAAGCTCTGTTACATGGTCTGTTTCATATTAGCTGATGCCTTTTACTTTTGCGTTTGAGTCTTACTGTATGTGATCAAGTGAAGCATAGCTGACCTATTAGATATCCGTCTGCATGGATCTGTGCCTGATTTAATGTACATCGATCTTCACACTTTGGAGTGGTAGGAGTGATGTACTTGCTTGTGTAGGACCACCCACACATTACAGATATAACAGCTGGAATCAAGGCCTCCCAAAGACCTCCCAATATTTCTTTCTGTCTCATATCTACACTGCCAAGATGTTTTTTAATCTGCATTTTGTTGTGATTTCCAGTAAAAATATCTACAGGGCCTTATCTTTAAAGACAATTTCACTTGAAAGACAAAACCGCATAAGATATTAAAACTTCTTTTCTAGGAATATCTTGTGAATTAAGTGTATTTGTCTAACCCCATTGGCGAGAATCATGCACTGAAAATAGGCCACACTGTTCCTTTGAAGTCGCATCCCAGATGCTACATTTGAGAGAAGTAGAATGCTGTTTTGGTCTCAGTACTGTTAGTGTTTAAAGGACTATTCCAGGTTCAATGCGTTATAAGTTATGCTCAATCGACAACATTTGTGGCATAATGTTGATTTCCACAAAAATTTATTTTTATTCATCACAACTTTTCTTTAAAAAAAGTCAAAATCTGGGGGCCTGGGTAGCTCAGCGAGTAAAGTCGCTGACTACCACCCCTGGAGTTGAGAGTTTGAATCCAGGGTGTGCTGAGTGATTCTAGCCAGGTCTCCAAAGCATCCAAATTTGCCTGGTTATCAGAGAGAGTAGAGCAACATGGGGTAACCTCCTTGTGGTTGCTATAATGTGGTTCTCGCTCTCTGTGGGGCACGTGCTGTGTTGTGTGTGGATGCCGTGAAGAATTGCGTGAAGCCTCCACATGCGTTATGACTCCACGGTAACGCTCTCAACAAGCCACTTGATAAAATGCGTGGATTGACTATTTCAGACGCGAAGGCAACTGAGATTCATCCTCTGCCACCCGGATTAAGGCGAGTCACTACACCACCATGAGGACTTAGAGCGCATTGGGAATTGGGCATTCCAAATTGGAAATTGGTGAGAACCGGGGAGCAAAAAAATTTATAAAAATCAGGGTTACAGTGAAGCGCTTTCAATGGAAGTGAATGGGGCCAATTTTTGAACATTAAAATACTCACATTTTATTCAGTCATAGCCAGAACACATAAACAATATGCTTGTAAACATTATGCTTAATTAACAATATGCTTAATAACCTTTTCTCTGTAAAGTTATAGCCAGTTTTACAACTTTGTTGCCATGACGATGTAATGTCAACAAACCATAAAATCCTGAAATTACTGTAAAAATTAGTGTGATGCATATTCATGATGCACAAACATACCTACTTAGTAATTATAACTAAGCAAACCACACAAAAACTGTTTTAGCAATATGTAACTCAATCGTCTGAGCGAAAGTGGGTTTCTTAGACGTTTCATTTGCTCTTTTCAAACCTCGATCAGACGGGATATTTACAGGGCTAAGCAGAGTCTATCTCTCTGATGGAATAATAGACGGGGGATTGCCAGCTTAAATGACACTTTTTGAAAACATGATCATGTCTCAAGGCACATATTTTTCCTTTTTTCCACCCCCAGTCCCAAAGGCCTGTATTGAGGAACACATAAAACAGGTAATTGAACCGATCTGGCTGGCATTACGCGACTAGGATTTCGTTTTTCATCCTTTAGGAACCTTGAGATATTCGTTTTAATATCTGTCACGGCTTTATTCAGCAAAGGTCAGCTGTCAGCTTCTGTCATGGCCTCCTTATGTGTGTTGATCCAGTACACTGTATTGGCTACTTCACTAATCCACACAGTTTTTGTGCCTTGGGTATCAAGGGATAAAATGTGTCACCTATGGAAGTAGGTTATAAGCTGAGGGATAAGTCTAATGGCTTCATTTCTCCCTCTCTGCTTTACTGATTGTATTGTTACAGACCTGGCTTCGCTCCAGCAGTTTTCATATTGAATTTCATACTGAAGAGATATTATACCATCAAAAGGTAATGTTACCACTCTCCCTAGAGTCTATGACAGTCTCTCTATCCTTTTTTCTATCTCATTCAGTTTGAGAAGGAAGTCAACAATAGTTGTTTGACCGAGACCTGTGGAGACACCTCCATCAGACAGTTGTTTACATCATCCACTCCCAGGTTACAACCTCTGGATGCCACCTGTGATACTCGGGTGAGCATCAGGTGCAGGTGCCAGAACAGAGTTAGTTGCAGAGGGTGAATGCAAGGGGTAATTCAATGCGTAGAGAGCATGAATAGTAAATATATTAATATTAGTAATTAACTCCTTTGTGCACTGATAAGTTTTGTTGATTCAAGAGGTGGACTGAAGGTCAATAGGTTTGGGGGGGGCACGTTGGAACAGGTGAGGGGTACATTGTAACATGACCATGTAACAGCTTAAAATCCCCTTGTAACAATTCTAACTGATCTAATTAAAATACCTAGAAGATAAACAAAAATATTATGTCAATAAATTCCATTATGAACTTTTTCATATATAATATAGCAATCATTTTCACACTTGACAATAAATACACAACAGCGTCGGCCAAAATAATGCATGGAAATATGACAAAACACGCACGCACGCACACACACACACACACACACACACACAAACACACACACATTGGTGCGGCTATCATTATGAGGACTCTCCATACACATAATGTACTTATAATGTACGAACTATAGATTCTGTCCCTACCCCTAAACCTAACCCTCACAGAAAACGTTCTGCATTTTTAACCAACCCCCCCCCAAAAACACACGTATAAAGGAGAATTATATAAATTACATATCTGTCTGCATGAAATTGCATATAGCTTGTTCTAATTGGGGCACACAAAACCATGTGTGTTACAACTAGCCCCGCATTAGTTTGTGCCCCGCTCTCCTTTACATAGTTTTCTATGTTGGCAACTCCTTAGAAAGGTTACTAATGTAAGTCATAACACGAGAGGTAAAACGGTGCACTATTTTGGAAGCATGACAGTCACGCATTTTATGCATGTTGTTTTCGCAGTATAATGATTTTTAATGGATTTGTAAACAATTATTGTTGTTACCCAAGATGTATTTACTTTTGTCATGTGATAAGATAATACATTCAATAATAAAGAGATAATAAATAATAAAAGTTAATAAAAGATAATAAAAAAATCTTTGCGTGAACACATGAACATAAGGAGAGCTATGGCAGAAGTCCAGATTTTCACTGTAAAATAACTTTCATTTTGGATCGTTTCTCACCAAAACCTATTCCATGCCTTCAGAAGACTAGGAATATGACGCATGAATCACATGGACTACTTTTATGATACTTCTGAGTCATTAAGGTGTTTGGATCTACATGAAGGTGATTAAACAATGACAAATTTTAGGTAAACCATTTCTTTAAAACTGTTCTTTAGGGATAAAGAAATTAGGTGAAAATGCCTTACAACTGGCACACACAACATTTACACTCTTTAGAGAACTGTCGGCACATAGGGACACATGTGGAACTGTCCCAGGTAAACCGAGATGTCTGGTCACCCTTGATAATTACTTTCTTCACTAACACCATGAAGCCGTTCTGTGACAATGCTCAGTAGATGTTATCCAGTACCGCCACTTCCTATTCGTATATTATGTGGTCTGCGTAGGGTACCAACTTCCTAGGGGGCACCATCTCACCCTTGGGGGGCACCGGACCTTTACTTGGACGTTATATGTTATTTAAGGACCCGGACTGCTCACAGTTTCGCACCACACAAATGTGGATTCCGTGTACAGGATGTGTATAAGTTCTTTTGTTCTGCTCTTTATTTCTTATTTCTTACACTTCTTATTTTGCTAGTTTTGTATGATAGGAGGTTATAGTTACTTAAGGCCCAGGTATACTTCATTTTTGCAGTACTGGATCGGCTCGTGCCAGACCGACCACGTTGCCTTTTTTAAATGCTTTTCTGACCAGGTACAAGTAGAAACACGTTTGACGCATGCACACTACAACTGTTTGTGACACTTTTAGTACAGTCAATGGTCAGCGCATGTGCAGATGATGCACACAGCTGAGGACCATGTGTGTGTGTGAGTCAAGAAAATCTCTGCAGTGTGCGGTCAAGCCGCATGGCTGTGATCATGAAGTAATTTGCATCACTAATACTGTGTGCAGAACTACATCTATCTGCAATGAGTATACCAAAAGCATACTTTGGCCTTAGCCTATTTATTTGTTGATTAGCCATCAGTTGCCAGTTAAAAAAATGTATACTGTCCCATTATATAGTGCCATAGCATTGCACAGCAACCATACCCTTAATGCGCCATGCCATTACCATGTTATTTTTGGACATGGTACCATGGTTATATCCATAGATTCGCAGACACTACAATGATGGTAACACAATCTTCTTTGAAATACATTAGAGTACCATGTAAATACCATACTCCAATGGTATATGGTAATCTTTCAGTACCATGTAAATATCAAAGTAACATGGTATTACCATCTAATATTACCACTATGGTGCTGCCACAGTACAGTTGGCCAACTCTTTTGAAAGTGTTTGTACAATGAGCACATGTTCACACTGTCTTCCATTTTCTCTTTCTCAGTGAATTACTTGCATGGAACCACAGTGAATGAAACTGTAGACAGTATAAGCAGGTGCCATAACAAATCTTTGCTCAGAGTTGGAGCAGACCAAATGTGTGTTTCTCTGCGCCATTACAAACAACATATAGGAGTCAAAATACTCAGGCCCTGCTGTTCAGATCATGTTTTGGCCAGCGCACAGGATCCTGTGGTGGAAATGTCAGAGGTTGAGTCAGCACAGAGAGTAGCCGCTGGTCTGCTAAGAGAGAGGAAATGTTAAGATTGAAGGAGACAAGTGTTTGTGTGTGTGTGTGTGTGTGTATTTGCCAGGACCCAACATAACCTCTGTGCATCCGTGCTTTTTGTCTACTCTAAATGCGGCCATAAATATTTAAGGAATATTCCGGGTTCAATACAAGTTAAGCTCATTGACAACATTTGTAGCATAATGTTGATTTCCACAATAATTTTATTTTTACTGATCCCTCCTTTTCTTAAAAAAAAAAGCAGAAATTGAAGTTACAGTGAGCCACTGTAACACTTGACAAGTGAATGTGGCCAATTGATCCATCGCTAAGCTAAGCTCTGCCTCCCTTGTTTATGGTTGCTCACTTTGACAAGCTCTGCAGAACTCCCCATTGGAATGAATGGGAGATTGCTGTGAAGTTTTTGGTAAAATATTTTCATAAACATTAATGTTTCAGTTAAAACTCATTGTGGTGATGTGGCCGTGGCCAAATGACATCTGTGGAGAGTGAGGCCAGGAGAGGAAGAACGGTAAGGATTGACACCTGTGGGAAAATATCTTTAAAAGCTGTTCTGTGTTGCAGTGGAGCTGGAGAGGGATAAGAGAAGGGGGGAGAAAGATTTATGAAGCTGTGTGTGTGCATGTTCAGTGTGTGCCTGAAAAGCATGGATGTAGACAGAAAAGTGTACATACTAAAGAATTATTTGGATGTAGGGAATTTTTTTAATTGGCCCATACGTATCAAGTCAGGTCTGCAGTCGCTTTATCAATCCGGATACTCACGAGCGGTGAAAGAAGTGACACACACACCAGAGCATATCAGATCATTCTCCAAAGTTTATTGTCCAGCTCATCATTATATGGTTCAGCAAAACAACATTCCACTAGACCCACCAATGAAATAGTTATTTACCCTATATGGGGGAGACATATATGTTTGAGCTACGTGTGATATGTGAGAGTACAGGCAAAGGAAATACATTCCTAAAGACACATATTCTTGCAGAACAGGGACAGCTGCAACTGTGTTTTGTGATGACAGAGCAAGCTACACCAACCAGAGAAGTTTAAAAGAGGTCTTTATTATTCCACAGTGGACTGTTCACCTGGTCCCTGCTTCCGCCCTCAGGAGATTATTAATTATCTGTCATAGTGGTGCCGAAGCCTGGGAATTAGGAGGAATGGCGTCATGAGTTTTCACCGCTGCTCAAGACCTTCGCCGGCATCCACCAAACATAACATCAGACTCCACTTGACCTGCTTGTGGAAAAGGAGCAGGGATTCCAGGTGCTCCTCCAGGTGCTCCTCCAGGCTTAAGCGGAGGCCCGGCAGGTGTTACAGAGCTCGTTACATCAGGTGGGGTCTTCAGCCGTGACCCTGGACTCACTTATGGCAATGCCTCGTGTCACACTCATGAAGATGGGACCTCAGGACGACCCGTAGGCTTTCCTAGAGCTCTTTGAGCAGACGGCTGGAGTGTGGAAGTGGCAGAGCGCCTACTGCCACTGTAGGGCTCTATGTTTAGGAGCGGGTTTGGTTATTAGCAATAATTAATAATTATCAAATATAATTATTCATTATTAAAATCAGTAAAACATTGATTAGAATAAATGTTAGCTTTTTATTCTTTTAAATCAGCAATCGCCAAAGACAACCAACAGTTATCGAATTCAATAGAATATTAATTATTATCAAAGATATTCAGAGAATCGGAGAAATCAGTGACGTCGACATGGTTGAAGAGGTAAGAGAATTGTTCTTTCTTCACTTCTGCAGAAAAACGGATGAAGATGCGGATTGCTCAGCGGTCTCCTTCGGATCTGTTAGAGCAGGGGTATCAAACTCCGTTCCTGGAGGGCCGCAGCCCTGCAGAGTTTAGTTCCAGCCCTGCTCCAAAATGCCTCCTTGTAATCTTCAAGCACTCCTGAAAACCTTGATTAGCTGCTTCAGGTGTGTTTAATTAGGGTTGAAGCTAAACTCTGCTGGACTGTGGCCCTCCAGGAACTGAGTTTGACACCCCTGCGTTAGAGTGTTCGGTGGAACACAGAGTAATCTCAACTCGAGATAGAGATTGTATGGCCACAGTTTCAAGTCGTACGTTACTTCCTTGTCCAAATCGGGGCCCAACAACTTCCTGCATTCAACCTCCTTGTATTTAAGAAAGAATTTAAGAAACTTTAAGAAGACATTCTATGGGAAAACTGGGAGGAGGGACATTCAAACAGCAACAACGAAATTCAATACATTCATGATCAACACTCAGATCACCCTTTGCTATCTACCTCTCCAGCCTTTTAAGTTTGAGGTGGTCCACAGGCCGAGAGCGCAGATGGCTGTGATAGATTTCCTATCTAGAATTGGAGGGGGGTAATGGGGGTATGTGGTGATGTTGGCATGACCGAATGATGTCTGTGGAGAGTGAGGCCAGGAGAGGAAGAATAGTAAGGATTGACACCTGTGGGAAATTATCTCTAACAGCTGTTCTGTGTTACAGTGAAAGATGAAGAGGGATACGATGGCAGTCCAGACTGGCTGTTACGACCTGTGTTTATGTAGTTAATTGTTTTGTTTTATTGTTCTGTTTCTTTTTCTCTTTTCTGATTTCTAATAGGTTGCCAAATGATCGGGGTGTACGAACACCATCGGTTGTTCAGTCAGGGCGTGGTCTTTATAAGGACGCTGCTGGCACTTGTCTGGGAGCTCATTCCTGGTTCGGTCGCACGTGGGTTGAGAGCTCCGGAATCCCTCCTCCGGCCGATGATCAAATTGTGATTCAGTTCAAGTGAACGTGCACCTTGTGATAACCTTTGAACCGTTCTCCTAAGGTCTAAACCATCTTAACAGTGTGGAGCGTAGGGGTGTCCTGCCTTGTTTCTTTTTGTAATTGTTTGATCTCTGTTTTTTTGGGCAGGGAGATAGGTAAGATAAATGTATTTTCTTTTGTTAGTTGAGTAGGTTATTAATTTCCCCTTTTACTTTCTATATTCGTTTTGTTTGTTATTTTGGCCTTTTGGACACCCTGAAGATTTGCTCTTTATTTCACTTGTTATTCTTTAATAAATTTCTTACTTTTTGCTTCAATTTTGTGCGTGAGTTTTGATTATCGACCGGAGTGATGCGTTTTGGGATTCCATTTCCACAACCCAATAATTATTTATTACGCCTCTTTAGTGATTGATATTCCCCTAGAGTCGGGGCGTAATAATTGGGGGCTCGTCCGTCCTTTTTTGATTTGGAAATTCGTTTGATTCAAGAAGTTTGCGACTTTGCTGGTGAGTACCATTTTAATTTTTTTTGATTGGTAGTTTTGTTCATATGTGTCGGGGAAGCTGTAGGTTGATAAATGGAATTTAGTATTGAGGCATTTAAACAGGCTCCCTCGTGTGAAGCTTTGGAGTCCTGTCGGAAGGTTGATCTATACTTAATAGCTGACTTCTATGATATTGCAATTTTAAAAACTGCTAGAAAGAAGCAACTACGAGACGTAATTCAAACTGCATTAATTAGTCAGGGTATTTTGCAGTCTAGTTCTAACGTTGAGCTAAGTGATGAAGATAGCGTTGATGTTGAGAGTTCAGATCCCGTGTTGCGCTCACTTAGTGGTGTAAACTCGGAGGATTTAAAACTAGCTATTCAGTTAAAGCAATTAGATCTCAAAATAAAACGTCAGGAGCACACTACTCAACTGTTACGTTTTAGGCAGTATGAACTGGAAACGAAGGCTGATGATCGCCGTCCCAGTTCAGTTAAGACTCAATTTGATGTACTCTCCAATAGTGTTGACCATCATTCACCTTCTGTGCCTTTGTCTGGGGCTTCTGGTCATTCTGCTGATTTTGATGTTAGTCGTCATCTAACCCTGGTCCCCGCATTTAGAGATAATGAGGTGGATTCGTATTTTGGCGCATTTGAGCGTATAGCCGCTGCGTTGCGCTGGCCGAGAGAGGTTTGGTCTCTTTTGATACAGTGTAAATTAACTGGGAAAGCCCAGGAGGTTTGTTCCACCTTGTCTGTGGGTGATAGTTTGGACTATGATAAACTAAAAAGTGCGGTGCTAAGGGCGTACGAATTAGTGCCAGAGGCATATAGGCAGAAGTTTCGCGCACATGTTAAAACTGCCTCTCAAACTTATGTGGAATATGCACGGGAGAAGACTGTGCTTTTTGATAGATGGTGTCACTCCAGCAAAGTCGCTAACTTTGAAAATCTCCGTGAGCTGATCTTAATTGAAGATTTTAAAAATTCATTGCCAGACAGAGTGGTGGTTTATTTGAACGAAAAGAGAGTTTTGACTCTTGCTGAGGCTGCTGTCTGTGCAGATGAGTTTACTCTGACTCATAAGAATGCGTTTGTTGTACGTCGTGAATTTTATTCTTTGTCCTCAGAGAAAAATGCTAAAAGTTCGAAAGTAGGTCTACCTAAGCAAGTAATACCAGTTGAAGCCCGTGAATGTTTTTACTGCCACGGACTTGGTCATTTGATTGCGAATTGTCCCTCATTGAAAAATAAAAATAAAGGGAAGTCAGCCAAAAGTGTTGGTTTTGTTAAGGAAATTGGCAGTCAATTTAGTTCGAATATTGATGCCGCGTATGATCCTTTTTTGTGTCAAGGGGTTATTTCTCTTAGTGGATCTGAGCGAGACTCAGTCCCTGTAACCATGCTGCGGGATACAGGGGCCAATCAGTCGTTTGTGTTGGCTAGTATGTTGCCATTTTCTGAGAAAAGTTATTGTGGTTCTGATGTTCTCATTCAAGGAATTGAGTTGGGGGTGTTGAAAGTACCGTTACATAATGTGTACATTCGATCCAGTTTAGTAACAGGCTGTGTAAAATTGGCAGTCGCGGCATAAGTTACCTGTGAATGGTGTGGCGTTAATTCTAGGTAACGATCTCGCTGGAGGAAAGTACTCCCATTTCCGAGGTCATTGAAAACCCTGTGTATGATTTTGTTACTTCCAATGAGCTAGCATCAGAGTTTCCGTCAGTGTTTTCAGCATGTGTAGTTACGCGGGCTCAAGCGCGTAAATTTGGTGATTCGATTGATATTTCGGATACCTTTTTGGCAGCTGAGGATCAAATTAAAGGTGAAGTTCGCATTGTACAACCTGAGCTGTCTGATTCTGAGTCGCTGTCTGCGACTAGTGGTGCTGAACTAGAATCAGTTGATTTGTCGCTGTCCATTAATAAAGATGTGATTAGTGATGAACAGAAAAAAGACACTACGTTGTTGCGTTGCAGGAATGTAGCGTTTAATTTAAAGGAGATTGAGTATAAATTGATAGGTTACTTTTGGGACAATGAGGTGTTAAAGAGAAAGTGGACTCCAGCAGGATCTGATGGTTTAGGTTGGGACACTGTTTTTCAGCTGGTTGTGCCTAAGTGTTTTCAAAACGAGTTTTGAGTGTGGCCCATGATAATGTAGCAGGACATCTGGGCATTACTAAAACTTACCATCGCATTTTGCGCTATTTTTCTGGCCTGGCATTAAATCTGATGTGGCTCAGTATTGTCGTTCGTGCCATGTGTGTCAGGTCATAGGAAAACCTAACCAGACTATACATCCTGCCCCACTTAAACCTATCCCTGTCGTGGGAGAGCCTTTTGCACGAGTAATCTTGGACTGCGTTGGACCGTTACCGCGAACAAGATCTGGACATGTCTACCTGCTTACGCTTATGTGTGCGACAACTCGCTATCCGGAGGCAGTACCGTTGCGTTCATTAAAAGCGAAGGCTGTGGTGAAAGCCTTAATTACGTTTTTCTCTACCTTTGGCTTTCCACAGGTGATCCAAACGGATCAGGGAACAAATTTTATGTCACGACTATTTAAACAGGTACTGGCCCAACTGAAAATTAAGCACATTACATCTAGTGCTTATCATCCAGAGTCCCAAGGTGCTCTTGAAAGGTTCCACCAAACCTTGAAGTCCATGCTGGGTAAATATTGTGCTGAGTCAGGGAAAGACTGGGATGAGGGGTTGCCTTTTCTTATGTTTGCTGTCCGTGAGAGTGTTCAGGAGTCACTAGGCTTTAGCCCAGCCGAATTGGTTTTTGGACACACAGTAAGGGGCCCACTCAAAATGTTGAGAGAGAACTGGCTGACTGAGAAAAAAATGGATTGTAATCTACTAGACTATGTCAGTTCCTTTAGAGAGCGATTGCATAATGCTTGTAAATTAGCTCAGACTGCGCTGGAAAGTACGCAAGTGAAAATGAAAAAACGTTTTGATAAGAATGCTGTTTCTCGTTTGTTCTCTGAAGGGGACAAGGTCTTGGTTTTATTGCCAATCCAGGGTGCTGCGTTGCAGGCTAGATTCTCTGGACCGTATGTCATTGATAAGAAGCTAAATGAGACGAATTATGTTGTTCGGACTCCTGATCGGCAAAGGAAAACTCGCGTGTGTCATGTAAACATGCTGAAGCTGTATGTGAGTCGTGGGGAAGATATGGAGTTAAAAAGCTCTGTTATCATTCCAGTAGCTTCGATCGTGGTTGCTTCTGACAGTGATGTTGATGAAGATGGGCTGAATCTGCAGAGTACTCTAGTGTTGGGTGGCAGATTAAATAATTCCACGATTTTGGAGGATTTGAACCTTCATCTGGCACATTTATCTGACTTTCAGCGTACTGATATAATAAAGTTGATCGATTCATTCTTGGGGTTGTTTTCAGATGTCCCTACCTGTACTCAAGTACTGAAGCATGATATTGACGTTGGTGATCATTCACCGATTAAGCAACGTGCTTATAAAGTGAACCCTGTTAAGCGTAAAGTCATGAAGGCCGAGGTAAAATATTTAGTCACGAATGGATTCGCAGTTCGAGTTTCAGCGCCTGGAGTTCACCCTGTTTATTAGTCCGAAATCGGACGGAACACAACGGTTCTGTACGGATTATAGAAGAGTAAATGCCGTGACAAAACCAGATTCGTTTCCCCTCCCGCTTATGGAGGATTGCATCGATAGAGTAGGCTCTTGCGCGCTTTGTCCACGAAACTTCGATATGCTAAAGGGGTACTGGCAAGTTCCCTGACGGAGCGCTGCGGCGAAATATCTGCTTTTGTTACCCGGATGATTTTCTTAATTATAGGGTGATGGCGTTCGGACTGCGCAACGCTCCGGCTACGTTTCAGCGCTTGATGAGTCGAGTGCTGGGCGATGTTTCCAACTGTAAAGCTTACCTCGATGATATTGTTATTTATTCAAATACATGGGATGAGCACTTGACAACCTTGAGCACTGTTTTTATTCGGTTACAGAGGGCATCTCTCACTCTTAACTTGGCCAAATGTGAGTTTGGTAAAGCGACAATTACCTACCTAGGGAAACAGGTGGGGCAAGGGCAGGTTCGACCTGTTGCCTTGAAAGTGCAAGCTATTGCGGATTTTTCAGTGCCCCGTACGAAACGTGAACTCAGGAGATTCCTTGGAATGTCTGGTTATTATCGGGGATTTTGTAAAAATTTCTCAGATGTTGTGTTGCCTCTAACAAATATGCTTCGTGTGTCACAAATCTTTGAGTGGACTACTGAATGCCAGACTGCATTCGATTCTGTTAAAATCCTTTTGAGTAGTGCTCCTGTTTTAATGGCTCCAAATTATTCACGTGCATTTCAGTTGGATGTCGATGCAAGTGCCACAGGTGGTGGTGCTGTCCTTCTGCAGGATGATGAAAATGGGATTGAACACCCTGTTGCGTACTTTTCAAAGAAATTCCTGAAACATCAGTTAAATTACAGTACCATTGAGAAGGAGGCGTTAGCCTTTTTGATGGCTTTACAATACTTTGAGGTGTATATTGGCTCTAGTTCTCTTCCGGTGGTTGTATATACAGACCACAACCCATTAGTTTTTTTGTCTAGGATGAAAAACTCAAATCAACGAATCATGCGCTGGTCTCTCTTTGTCCAAGATTTTAATCTGGAAATTTGCTTTAAGAAAGGCAAGGATAATGTGTTGGCCGATGCCCTATCACGGTCGTTTAACTCTGAGTAAATCTACATTTTATGTAGATTCTTTGTGTGTGAGGATGTTACGACCTGTGTTTATGTAGTTAATTGTTTTGTTTTATTGTTCTGTTTCTTTTTCTCTTTTCTGATTTCTAATAGGTTGCCAAATGATCGGGGTGTACGAACACCATTGGTTGTTCAGTCAGGGCGTGGTCTTTATAAGGACGCTGCTGGCACTTGTCTGGGAGCTCATTCCTGGTTCGGTCGCACGTGGGTTGAGAGCTCCGGAATCCCTCCTCCGGCCGATGATCAAATTGTGATTCAGTTCAAGTGAACGTGCACCTTGTGATAACCTTTGAACCGTTCTCCTAAGGTCTAAACCATCTTAACAGTGTGGAGCGTAGGGGTGTCCTGCCTTGTTTCTTTTTGTAATTGTTTGATCTCTGTTTTTTTGGGCAGGGAGATAGGTAAGATAAATGTATTTTCTTTTGTTAGTTGAGTAGGTTATTAATTTCCCCTTTTACTTTCTATATTCGTTTTGTTTGTTATTTTGGCCTTTTGGACACCCTGAAGATTTGCTCTTTATTTCACTTGTTATTCTTTAATAAATTTCTTACTTTTTGCTTCAATTTTGTGCGTGAGTTTTGATTATCGACCGGAGTGATGCGTTTTGGGATTCCATTTCCACAACCCAATAATTATTTATTACGCCTCTTTAGTGATTGATATTCCCCTAGAGTCGGGGCGTAATACTGGCGGAGGGGGGAGAGAGAGACGCACAAAGCTGTGTGTGTTTAGTGTGTGGCTGAAAAGCACTGTTGAAAAGTGTACATAATAAAGAATTACGTGGACTGTTCACCTGGCCCCCGATTCCTCCTTCAGAAGAGAGCTAGTTATCTGTCACACTCATGTATTATTTTAGATGAATTTGAGAGAAATGTTTAAAATGTAATTTTTAAAGTCATTTTAGAATGTTAGGTTTGACATTGCACCGTCATGGCAATGACGATGTCAAATTGGCTATAACTTTACATTAACTATAACTTTACATTAGTAAAGTTAGTAAGTGATTTTATCATACACACACACACACACACACACGTTTTCAGAGTTTGATGAACATTGTCACCATGCAGTAGTGTTGTATGGAAAAGAGCTGCATGAAGATTCTTCAAAATGTTTCATTTGCTGTTCCATGGAAAAACATAACAGCATACAAGTTTGGACCAAAATAAAGGTGTAAATGTTGGGTGAATTATTCCTTTGACTTCTGCACCATACACCATCCATATTTACATAGTACTACTAAATATATTTGTGTACTATGGGTTAGTGACCAAAAACATAGTATTAGCATTGTAACATCCAGAAATCATGTTAATACAGTTTTTGTAATGAAAACTTAAAAATGATCAAGCTGGTCTTA
Organism: Xyrauchen texanus; assembly: GCF_025860055.1. Classification (NCBI taxonomy): domain Eukaryota; kingdom Metazoa; phylum Chordata; class Actinopteri; order Cypriniformes; family Catostomidae; genus Xyrauchen; species Xyrauchen texanus. Next base: position 34,283,583 of record NC_068299.1, read on the forward strand.
TATAAGTATAAATCTGCTGGACGCTGAAGTGAATGTGTTCAGCTTTAGACAGGAGCTTCTCTGCCTAACTTGCATGACTGAGCTCCTTTAAAAGTACTGCACATGCTAATCGTGACTGTAATCAATCTCTGCTCTTTCTCCTCACTTCACAGGAGGCTGTCATCTTCCACTTTGATATTAACTAATGACCCTACCACCAGGACATCTCAAATACTAGCCTTGGGTAAGTGAGTGTGAGAGAGACAGGGAGGTCTGATAGATAGAGAAAGAGAAAGAGAGAGATAAACTAGTTTTTGTCTTTATTTCCTGTAACATCCTGAAAACAAGATCTAAAAATAATGGTAAATAAAGTTTACCTGAATAATAATTAGATCTTTTACTGGAAAACACACACACACACACACACACACACACACACACACACACACACACATGTTGTGTTTCCATGTTTTATGGGGACTTTCCATAGACATAATGGTTTTTATACTGTACAAACTTTATATTCTATCCCCTAAACCTAACCCTACCCCTAAACCTAACCCTCACAGGAAACTTTCTGCATTTTTACATTTTCAAAAAACATAATTTAGTATGATTTATAAGCTGTTTTCCTCATGGGGACCGACAAAATGTCCCCACAAGGTCAAAAATTTCGGGTTTTACTATCCTTATGGGGACATTAGGTCCCCACAAAGTGATAAATACAGGCTCACACACACACACACACACACACACACACACACACACACACACACACACACACACACACACACACACACACACACACAGTATATTAACTACAAAAAATATATAAATGAACACAAATTTATATTATTATTATCATTATTATAATTATGAATTTATAACTAAATAAAATAAAGATAAAATAAAAATAAATAAAACTGCAGCATCATGAGAAAGAGACCATCAAAGAATTGAATATTTCTCTTGGATTTGAGTTCTGCACACCGGTGAGTTTCTTGTCCATTACATCACTTTATCTATGGGTTCACTTTTCAGTTAAGAGAGTGTGTTATTTCCTTTATACTACACTGTTTAAAAAACACACTTTTTCCATTGGCTGAGAATCCCAATCCAAACATGGACAAGCTGCAGCCTGAACTCTGTTGAGTGGTTCTCACGGATTCTGTAACCTCAATCACTTGTCACTCATAATGTATACATTAAATAATTTTGTTTAAATCAGCCCAGGAGAAGGGTAGCCTTTGTTCTATCCTATGTAATGTTTACACAAAAAGCTATTGATTCATGAAACAAAGTATGCTAAGATAAGGTATTATAATCCTGTGGAAACGATGATGCATTGTTTGTGACGCACATATATGTGGCAAATAATGAAGAACACACGCACAACGACAGTGTATCCATCTTTCAGTAAGACTGGAAGGTTGTTTAATATTCATCTGAGCCTGGCATTGTTTTCGGAGGACTACATATGGTGTAATTATGTTGGTAATTTATACCTTCATAAAGCAGTGCCTTCTGGTCCAGTGTGAGTAACTTTAATGTGACAGACAGTGTGAGCGCTTCAGCAGTGCTGAGAGAGACCATGACTGCTCTAACTGCTCCCTTGAGCACCTTGGAATCCACCTCATAATGCCACTGTCCATTACACACACACACACACACACACACACACACACACACGAATAAAGATGACTGATTGTATACAGTGTCTGCATTCACCACACTTTACATGGATTATTGGTTGTGATAATAGGTTTAGCAATGCTGTCAAAGTTGATTATGTTGACGTTGTTAACTTAAAGTTAAAATATGTAATTTCTGAACCACTTGCAGCACCAAGAAGAATGGCAAAACTAATGGATAATGATTTATAGAACTTCAGCAGAACAAATTTCTGCATAATTTGTTACATTCTTACGTACGTTTATGCAATGAATTCAATTGAAATTAAAGAGGTTTCATAATATATATTGTGGGGAAACAAAAACTATTGTAATGGAATGCACAGATTATTGCAAGGGAAAGCAAAACTAGTGACAGAAAGCAAAACTAATTGTTAGAGAACGCAAAACTATTGTGATGAAACGCAAAACTTAATGCAAGGGAATGCAAAACTTATTGTGAGAAACACTAAATTATTGCAAGGGAATGCAAAACATTTTGCGAGGGAATGCACAAAAAAAGATGGGGTGGAGACCACAGAGAAGCCGTCAGAAGGGCAGCAGACCAGGGCGGAGGTGGCAGACAGGCTGGAGACCATGTGGGAGCCGGCTTAAGTGAAGGAAACCAGGGCAGGAACCGGTGGATGGCCGAGAGACCAGGGTGGAGCCGGCAGACGACCAGGAGACCAGGGTGGTGGAGACAAGGTGGAAAGGGGTGATGGCAAGGCAATAGGAGACTCTGACGAGACTACAGGAGACTCATGGCGATGGAAAGACTTGCAGGGGAGCGACTAGCACTGACCACCAAGACAACCAAAACGGAACAGAGGGGCCTCGGACGTGAGCGTCTCCAGGACCAATGGAGCAGGGGGCGGAAGGGCCTCCGACATGAGAGTCTCCAGGACTACTGGAGCAGGGAGCGGAATGTCAGCTATTGTGGAATGTGCAGAAAGCATATATGCCTTCACAAGAGCTCTGAGTGATGCCTCTGGCGAGAGAGTGCTCACATGAAGGGGGTGCATTCTCCAGAGTCACGATTATGTACCTCCATGTGAATTCACCCATATCTTCCATATCTGCATTTCCATAATAATTTAGGCCAATCCAAACAATGGATTTAAGATGGGAGTCTTCCCAGTTCGACCGGCTCACTATAGCATGAAAGCGGGCCTAATAATCCAAGAAAGGAAGTCCTGCCCAACCTAGTTCGCCAAGCTCAGCTGCTAGACCCATAGTTGGTTGGTTCTTCTGTCATGTCAGAGTCGTGGGCTGTGGAGATTGCAGGATCTAATTGCAGCTTTATTAGAAATACAAACAAAACACAAGAATCTAGAATCCTAATAAACAAAAGAGAGGAACACTCCAACACAACAGCCATACAAGGTCAAGAACCAACAAAGATACGGAGAACATGAGGGCAATATATATAAAAGAACAAACAATACAAATATAGTGAGAATGCAAATTATTGTGAGGGAACACAAAACACTCCTTTTCCCTTAGGGACTATAATTTAGGACAGGAAAACAAATTATGTGTTATGTGTTATATACGTAGTATGGTGCCCTGTTCCCTACCAACGTTGCTATATTACAATGTACTTTTATCATGTAACAGTGTCAAAATAAATGAAATTCTATGATGATCTGAAGTCAAGCACATTGTGTGTCTCTGCACAGATGGGGTGTGTGTGTGTACACTACAATAAATGCATTGACATTTCATCCACCATCATGCCTCCAGAGTCACAAACACAGTTTTACACTGTTGTCTTGTCTGGAGAGACTATAGAACTGCCTGTTTCTGTTGTACAGCCCAACCCACATGGGCCTCATCATTTACTGACTCCCAGCAGGTCTCACCAGGTCAGCAAAGAAATGCTCTTTCATGGCCAGTTCTCCTTCTTCTGACATAAAACCATAAGAAACCGTGGGCTTTGTTGTGGCCTGACATATAAAAACAGCCAGACCACTGTAAATGAGATTAGAGTTGAGACTGAAAGAGAGGGACATTATTATTATTATAAGACTGTAAATCACAATCTATGAATGAACGTGTTCATGTCCTCACATAACATTTCCTGTTCTATGTTCTGCAGGGGTTCGAGTAGCTACTGTGCTTTTAGGGAGATTTTTATTCTAACATAAACTTGGGAGTAAAAATTCTAAATAACACTTTTACATGATAAGTGGATGCCATTTGTTAAATTAGTTAGTAGGCAGTACAGAGTCTATAATGTGCAGTGCAAGTATAAATGATCAAATTTCAGCTATGCAACTGTAAGTAAAAGTTGAATATTAGTATTCTATTTCAAACAAGGCTTAGCTGAAAATAGTGCATTATACTGAATTGGGTGTTTTGTCACTTACAAACAATAAATAAATAAACAAATATAGAAATAAATACATAAAAATACCAGTGCCATGGTATATTTAAGCAAAGCGATATTACTTATATACAACAGTTCAATGAATAAGTAAATCATTTTTTTTTTTTAGGAAAAACAGAGTACAGTCATAAAAATGCATTTGTGCATGGAACTAATTCATTACGAGACGGACCGGAATCTGACGTTGCTGTTCAAAACAAATGATGCATCCAAGCCTTCATTAGTAATTCAAAAATGTCACTTCAGAAATAGTATCATGGCTTGTGCTGTTTCGAAAAAGTTATTGTATAAACAAGGATGGATGTGTGTGTGTGAGTGAGTGTGTGTGTGTGTGTGTGTGTGAGAGAGAGAGAGAGAGAGACGGACGAAGCGTGTGTGATCACACCTGTTGCCACACCCAAGCAGAGATGCTGTCAGCTTTCTGAAAATCAGTGTTCTCCTTGGTACAATAGCCGTCAAAGGGAGTATTCCTCTCTGTTTCGCAGTAGCATGTGGGCAAGAGTTATTCCCTATAGAAACCGCAATGTCCTCCACCATTTTAAACAGTATGTATCCAATGTGGAAACTCCGGTAAGAGGAAAGCACATTGAGTTGTGTAATTAATCAGTCTGTTGTGTCTCTTAGCTGTGATGAGCCTTAATGCTGAAGTTGTTCGTTTAAAGCCATTTAAAGCTATTTTCAAGTTTCAAGTTTTATTGTACCATACACAGTACGATATGTAGTGAAATTCTTGATACGACTTTGCTACCCACAGTTTATGATATATATATATATATATATATATACTGCATATAGATAAGGAGTAGAAAGAGAAATATTCTATATGTACAAAGTATGCATATGAATATGAAAGTGCATTGTGACAGATGTAGAGTAGCAGCAACAGTTTGAAAACAGTTTGACAGTTTGTTTGACTGTCAATATATATATATTGTGCAGGGTAAAGTGCAATTGTGCAGTAATGTTCTGTATGTAAGAATATTGGTCAGAATATTGCTGAAGAAAATTGCTTCAAGTGTGTGGTGTTGAATAGTGAACCTAGTCCTGGTGTTTTCCTTGTTTCAGGACACGGATGGCCTGGGGAAAGAAAGCTCCTCCTCATTCTCTCTGTTTTGGCCATCAGGGAGCGGAAGCGTTTCCCTGACCGCATCAAAGAGAAGAGACCATTATTAGGATGGCTGAGGTCTTTCATGATTTTCCTGGCTTTGGTCCAGCATCTTTTGCTGTAGATGGACTGCAGATCAGGGAGTTTGATGTGGGTGATGCGCTCAGCTCATTGCACCATTCTTTGTAGAGCCAGTCTATCCAGTTTTGTGCAGTTTCCAAACCATGCTGTGAAGTTTCCTGTCAGGATGCTCTCAATGGTGCAGGTGTAAAAGTTGTTTAGCACCATAGAGGGAAGTTTAAAGTCCTTTAAGCCCCTGAGGTGGTAAAGACGCTGATGGGCCGTCTTCTTAACTACGGTGTTAATGTGACAGGACTATGACAGATCATGTGAGATGTTTATACCAAGTAATGGAAACGGTCCACTCTCTCCACTGTTGATCATAATGGGGTGGTAGTTCCTCGCCTTCTTTGTGCTGAAGTCCACTATCAGCTCCTTTGTCTTGCTGGCATTCAAAACGAGGTTGTTCTCCTGGCACCAGTCCTCCAGGCTTTTGATCTCCTGTAGATAGGCCCTCTAGTCGTTATCAGAGATCAGGCCCACCACAACAGTATCGTCAGCAAAATTGACAATGGTGGTGCAGTTTGAAGTTGCCGCACAGTCATAAGTGTACAATGAGTACAGCAGGGGACTTAGAACACACCCCTGGGGGGCCCCAGTGCTGAGGGTGAGGGGTGGTGAGACATGTCTGCCCACCCTTACTGCTTGAGGTCTGTCAGTCAGGAAGTTGGAGATCGACTGACGCAGAGGTGTGCTAAATCCTTGGTCCTCCAACTTGGTGGTGAGTTTTGAGGGAATTATAGTATTAAAAGCTGAACTGTAATAAACAAAAAGCATTTTAACATAATTTCCCTTCCTCTTGTCCAGATGATCTAGGACTGTGTGGATGTGTGATGGCATCGTTTTAGTAATGTAGTGGTAATACGAGTGATTACGGAGTGCTGTTCTATGTAAACAAAGACTAACTGATTCAGTTCATGTCACCAACTGACTCATATTACACACAAAAATTATCTTTTGCCACCACCTGCTAGCTAACATATATAACATATATATACTGTATATATATATATATACATATATTAGTGTCTTTCTCTCCCCAGAAGGAGCCCTTGAAGTGCATCATGGGAGTCATCTGACAGATGGATGGAATTTGGAGGCTCAGGTCTGGCCCAGTCAGCTGGTGAGCACTCATACTGATGCATGAAAATACTCTGCTTGTACCATCTGCATTCTGAGGGATTGCATTCAGGTGTTGCAGACCTAGAGTTTTCTCTTCTCACAAGGTCCAGGAATGCTTTGGAAGAAAAATGAATGCCTGTCGTGCACACACACACACACACACACACACACACACACACACACACACACACACACACACACACACACACACACACACACACACACACACACAGGTTGGTGAAGCTATAATTATGAGGACTCTCCATACACATAATAATTTTTATAATGTACTATAAGAACTATAGATTTTATTCCATAACTCTACCTCTAAACCTAACCCTACATTTTTATATTTTCAATAAAACATCATTTAGTATGTTTTTTTTAAACAATTTAAATTACGGGGACACTAGAAATGTCTTCATAAACCACATTTACATAATACCCTTGTAATTACCAGTGCATAATGCCACTGTTCATTACACACACACACACACACACACACACACACACACACACACACACACACACACACACCCCTTTGCTTTTAGCTGGTGCACCAAATACATAATTTTTGTGATAAATTAATTTGTTCTTGCTAATTCAAGCACCATAATTATTTTGCTCAAACATTTCAAGGGATTTTTCTAAACCCTTAACCACAAGTATTGAATTTCATTGTGCACTGCTTGTACTATAGATATTAACCATACCACAAATTGTGCGACTTGTTGAGAAGTGGGCAATTAATTTTCTAAGTGATCAGATTGAGGATTTTTTTTCAACCAATGTAGGATTAAATGGGGCAGGTCTAAGTGGGTCTCACAAAACAAACACAGCAAATGTCAAAGTGCCACAAAAAGTTTTTGAGAAAATTCATCTGTGAATGGCTTACTTATATTTGTCTCTGCATAGACTCAATATGCCAGAGAAAATACTTATATGTCATGTGTAGATCAGTATGTGTTTGACAGCCAGTTGTGTCTAATGACATTTCAGTGTGAAAGTAATGAATCTAGATTTGTCCTGATTTGTTTCATTATCTCTTTGATATACAGTATGAAAAATAAAACTCATGTACTTTTTATTTAGTACAAATATATCGAGTATATACAGTATATTATTCCATTATTTTCTATCTGTCTTAAATCCATTTGTGATAGATATATGTGCCGGGTCTCTAAAGACCTGAATATGTGAGTGTTTGGTGAAATTCCCATGCATTTAAGGGTTAACATGTACAAAATTGACAAAATTGTTTGGTGTGGAGGAAATGACGATGCCAGAACTATATTGTAATTTTTTTTTTTAATTTTTGGAAATTATTTTAACACAATAAATATTATTGCAGAAGTAGATCGGCACTACTTTACCCACTCACAAGGTGCATGGATAGAAATGAGAGGAATGGCGCAGAGAAATCCAGCAACACTTGATAAACTTTATTTGACTTAAAATGAATAACATAAAACACGGCACATAGGCCTTCAACACAATAAATACTGAAATGGTTTATGTTTACATCACTCTTTGCATAAATTATCATTGTCTTAAACATGCAATAATTTGTATTTTTATAATTAATTTTGACTGTTTATCATTGAAAGTTTTGGTCTGGGAAAAGGCTAATACAATAAAATGTATGCATTAAAGACATTTGAAAAGCATATATTATAAAAAGAAAAAAAGCTGTTTGTTTTAATAAAAATTAACCCCCGGGACGGGAAATTGTATGAAGTTGTAAAAAACACCTATGCACTTTGTATTGCAATATAACAGTTGGGAAAATGTTGCAGATGTGAAATTTTGAGTTTTCATCCAAGCAAAGTTGTCAGTCCATTTAGTAATAGGTTGAGGGGAAAATTATATGCTACTTCACCGCAATGGTAACTCAATGAAATTTTTAAATGGTCATCACGTCTACCGCTCGCTTTTCGTGCTGGGTTATGAGCTTTTACCCTCAGAGCTGCTAAACCTCAGCTTACCTTAACAATCAGAGCAGGCAGGTCGTTGAATTGGTTGTTGGTGAGGTAATGAGAAGCCTGCAGTTTGGGCACATGGACTCCAGGGCAGCACAGCTATGACCCATGGGAGCTCATTATTTACCATACAGCCAGGCCTGGAGTTCAGCCTCATGACGAAAGACATATTCGCACTCGTTTACACGTCATCCCTGAATTGTAAGTAATCATGAAAATGAATTAATGTGGTGCCATCGGGAACATGGGACGAGCATGCGCCGTTAGCATGGATGTGCAGTGTTTTAAAGGTCTGTGGAAATAACTGCGAGTGTTGTTGGAAAATATGCTAGTATGCAACCGTTATCACTCATGGGTCCTGACAGTACAGGGCTTGATTGAGTTGTGCTTAGGGGAGGATTGAATAAGCTGTTCCCAACAGTGTCCAAAATGAACTTATTGCCACATCTGCTAATGACAGGTGAATTAAGAATATTTACAGGCCATGAAACTGTATTTTGCATCATTTTCATATTCGATCATAGTGGAAATTAACGATCAATTTATTGATTACTAGTTAACATTAACAGCGCAAAACGCAAGTGGAGGACTCAAAATAATATGTGCACGTAGCATACTGTTTAAAGATAATTTAAATTATTACACATAAACAATGCAAGAATTGGCATTTTCCTTGGAATTAGGCTATTGCCCAAAATAACTTTTATACATTTCTGTTCATTTAAACTTCATGTTGTGGATTAGGGCTGAAACGATTGGTCGACGTTATAGACAATAAAACATTTTCGACAAAAAGTTTAATTGTCGAATAGTCGTTTGATCTCATTTAACGTAACATGAGAGCAAATTAAACTCTAATGATGATGCATGAGAGCAGCACTACAGTTCGCGCCTGACTGAGGAGAGGAAGAATTACACAGATCACAGTCCAGATGCACTCTAAACTATCCAAACAGTTTCAGGTGATGTAGTTCGCAAAGAATGAGGGAATTATACTCGTTGTGGAATAACTGAAGCAAAACTTGCGTGTTGAACGTCTTTAAAGGAAACACCCCAACGTTACATCTTAAATGCAGTTTTAATGCGTTATAGCTTTATTAAAGTTCAAATAATACGGAAGCAGATCATGTAAATAACTACAAACTCCGAAACAGGCATTTCTCTGAGCGGCCAGCGCCTCTTCTTTGAGTTGCTTGAATGTCCTGATCTGAGGGGGAGAGATTGAAACTGCACCCGGCTGATGCACACTCAAATAAATTAATAAATAATAAACAAATAATAAAAATAAAATCCTTAGAAGAACAATAGGGCCTTTGCACTTTCAGTTCTTGGGCCCTAATGACAATAATAATAATAGTAATATATCTGTACATAAAATACATGAATAAAAGTTTCCCGCCAACATTTGGTGCACGAGAGGTCTTGTTTATGATCATAACCACTTGGTTTAGACTAGCCTACAGTAAAAAAATGGACCCTGTTTTTGGAGTATCTTTCTGCTCATGTCTGTCTACTATCTTATGTATGAGGAGGAATGTAAACTGCTGAGGAGGAGAAGCATCTGTTATAAAAGGGCTATAGGCCTTGTCTGAGCATTTGAACATTTAATATCTGATTGACAACCTTGCTTTAAAATATATCCCGAGGACACGTGGTCACATGATCATAAATGGTAAAATTTCTTCCTCGAAGTGACCATCACATGTACCCTTTGCTAACGGCCTTGATGAAGGGCCCTTCGTGGAGGACTTGAGTTGCTCATTTTCGTTTGGAACACCCCTTTGTGTGGTATCCCTTTTCGCAGTGCCCTTCAAGGGTGCAAAAACACCATTTGGAATTGGCTCCTGATCTGAAGTTGTGTGTCTCTTCTTCTGTGATTTAGATGAGAAGTGACATGCAGCGTGCAAGCACTCTCTAGTGGCGGATGAATGTATAGCATAGACAGCCTTATCAACATATGATTGCATGATTACTGAAGGCAGTAGTACTGAAATTAATTAATCGATTATCGATAAGCTTAATCAGTCAAATTATTAATGACAATCAATCGATTATTGATTAATAGTTAACATCCCTATTTGCATTACTTTCATAAAAAAATTCTGCCATTATTTACTCACCCTCATGTCGTTCCAAACACTAAACTATCCAAGAGCATGAGCTCCTGTGGTGACTTTGCCAACAAGAAAACTCATACATTTATAAATGTCTTTTATTTTTTATTATTCATTTATTGCTTGATTCAAATAATATTTGTGATTGATAATAACAAGTTGTGAATTATTTAAAAAAATATATACCACTGCAAAATGGCCATTTAAAAAAATGTACTGTATAGATTATCTCCCACCACACTCCCAGCATGTTTTGGGGGCCCTGAAGCAGCTCTGTGCACAGGGCCCAACATTTGGAGCTGGCCATGTCGCTTCGACCATAATGCTCATTTTCTTAAAAATCATTGCTACTTTTGACATAAAGGTGAACACTACACAAGGGCTGTATCGCTGCCATCCTTGAAGGTCTTCTGATTCACTCTGACCATGGGCAGTGTTTGCAAAAATGGCAAACTGAAAAAACTCTGTGAAACTGAATACTTTGTTCCTGCAATGCTCTGAATATGCTAGACTTGCAAACCATTATCTGAACTTTTCCAAAGCATTGGATTTGATTTTGATCTCTGGGCTTATTGTTTGTAGCAGTAGGGAACAAGAAACATTGATATCTGTAATCAGATATACAACATGACATTTTCTTGCTCCGGCACTAAGCGTGCATACAACGCCTACCAAGCAGTCAAACTCCTTTCCTTCCACAATCCTTCACTGTTTCCTGAACTGCCTTAATTGAGATCATCTAGAAAGGAAACCACAAGTCCTAGTCACCAGCAATTAAAAATCACATTTGTTTTGTGCTGGCCAACGCATGGACATTTTCATTTGACCGGTCCATCTGTTTGTGATTTTTACATTCATGAAACAATGTGACAAAATGGCTTTTTGATCATACAAATAATCAAGTGCTTGGCAGAAGATGCCTTTTCAAATAAATATCTAATTCACAAAATATTAGCTTTTTTAAATGTCTGTTTATTGTTCGAATGCCTTGTGCCTAAACCGAGTAAGAAAACACAGAATCAATTATCACAGCATCAAACAGCCCACTGATTAAATAATGCATTTGACAGAGGCACTGACCACATATCACAAATAAACACAACCTTTCTGCTAGGAATGCATGGGAATGTGGGGCCAAATAAACCGGGCCCCCTGCATTTGGGGCCCAGTGCTGTCAGGTACCTTTGATCCACCAGCCGTTAAATAGCAAACCATATTTGTATAAATGATCCCATTACTACATCCAAAGAAAGAGGGGAGACTAGAAAGAAAGCAATCAGAGAAAAAGAAACATGTAATACAACACTGCTGGAGTCATGAAAATTGATTTTATTGCTGTCTCAGAGACATTTGGTTTTAATTTAGTACCATAAAGAGGAATGCATTTGACAATACATCTAAATCTAAAAGTGGATGCATATGCCATCAGAGAAACACATCACCAACGAGAGATTAATAAAGACAATCTCGGGATTACAGTACGTTTGGGCTGCATGTCAAAGCAGAAGGACCTTCTGGGAGCAATAGGTTACCGATCGTGCGTTTCGAACCGAATCGTGCTGTAAAATATGATTGATTCTGAGATGTCAATGCATGACAAACTGAAACCCAAACAGCCAGACTCTATGACCCTGTTTACACCTGGTATTAATATCAGTTTTAGGTAATCCGATCACAAATGGACAGTGCTAAATACAGGTGTAAATGGTCACTGTAGATGTAAATGTAGTGGTCCGATTACTGAAAGTGTAAGTAGTTAAAAACGCACGTGACAGTATTTTTTAGTGTAACCGCAAGTCAACAATGAGCAATGAAATGCTTACTTAACTGTCAATCAACCACTTCACTGAAATAAGTATAACTGTCCAATCTGAAAGAAATTCCATGTGAAGTTTCTACATGCACATGACTTCACAACTTAATATAACTGAGAATACCACTTGTGGTGAGTATAGTATATGTGTTCAATGATGCATCATGTATGTTTCTCTTTTGGATTCTTCTTTTATTCTCTTTATTGTGCTTTATCAATGTGTAGTACCACAGTGATGCAGACAGTGATATACTGTATGTACAAAATCAGAGACCATTGACAAAATATGCTCACATTTGAGAGGCAGGTTAAGAGGTGTAAAAGGAGATCTGTCTTGGCTGACTACTTGTGATTTGATCATGCATGATGGACAGGGTTGGGGAGTAATGGAATACAAGTAAGGGGATTACGTATTTAAAATACAAACTATAAGTAACTGTATTCCACTACAGTTACAATTTAAATAACTGGTAATTAGAATACAGTTACATTTTAAAAGTATTTTGATTACTGAAGAGATTTCTTTGCATTTTGTTGTCATTTGTTTCATTTAATATTTAGTCCTTTCAGATGGAAAACATTTATACATATAAACGATGCGATCCAAAGTGCATTTGAACAGCGTTGAAACACTTTCTTATGATGTGTTACATTCATACGAGCAGACAGAGAAGTACATTTGAAGAAGTTTGGAGCACAAGAAATAGAAATAAACATTGTGTTAATTGTTAGCTTTACGCTAAGCTAAAATGCTATTTCTAGCCATTTTACATGCACATGTTACCAGACACCAGAAAATTCATGTTGGATCATAATTTTTTTTTTTTTTCTAGTAAGACCTTTGATATTAGGGCAAAAATCATATTCTTTATAATAATGAAGAATATGATTTTGGCTTGAAATAAAAATAATAGCAATAGGCAAAAATATAAATTTTCAGATAAATCGCAATCTTCATTTGAACAGTCCTGTTATAGATCTTTTTCGCTATGCAATGTTAGGCACCAAGATCTTTTCATTGCATTGCCAATTTTAGTTTGGTTTGACTAGTTCCTTTCTATCATATCAAATCCATTTAGTTCTTTACAGTCAGTCGTACATTGCACGGATGCGCTAAAGAAAATCTCTGAACTGCCGCCATTCTTAAAGAGACAGTACAGTTTTAACTCTTCTTCTACAAATCAATGTAAATACATGTAAGTACTACAAATTATGTATATAAATGATAAACATGTAATAAAACAAATGTATGTAATATAATATATGCAATTTAAAGACATATTTATTGAAGAATACTTTTTTAAAACCTAAAATATGATCAAAATTATGAAAAACTAATGATAAAAAACTGAATAAAAAATATTTTGTAATGTGGCAAGCTAGAAGGTCCCCTGAATTATTTACAGAATTAGCTGAGAATGTATTTCATATGTAAGCAAAATTTACATTATAACTGAAATATAGCCAGTAACATCAGAATTTATCTAAATCTAATAGAAAAATCCAACCCTATTGGGTATAAAGGGATGTCAATAGATCAACAATACTGCTGGTGCTCTGGGGGAACTTACAGCAAAAAAGGTTGGGAAACACGATTGATGGACCGATATATTGACTAGGCCTCTACATTTGCAATTATTTAGCCATTTTGAGAATATCAGCATGATTCAAGATTATCGGTATCATTGGTTGATAACTGTATTCGCTTGGCCTAACAGAAGTGTTAGCTCTCCCTTCTGTCAGTTAAAAAATCTCCCAACAGCCCTGTCAATGGATGTTGCACAATTTTTCAAATTTTTAGTAAATCAAAGTTTCAGTATGCGTTAATCTCAATGGCTAAATAGTATATTACATATGTCAGTATTATATTGGCCATCTACTACACCACTCTCTAGTTATTTATATCTGCAATAGCCATTCAAATTTTGTATCGGCCAACCACTTATAATCATTATAACATAGATAGTTTAGGCTGTAAAAATCTGCTTGGAATTACATTAAAATAGCCATTATAAACACCTGTGACTGCATATCGGTTGACTTCTGTATCGTATTGTAACGTACAGCCTTGAGTGGCTTTTTGCTTTAATAAAACTGCAGATACTACTGAACACATGCCTGCATGAGAGATGTGTGAGAGAGTATGTGTTGGAATGTAGTTCAAGCTACTTGTTTGCACCTGCATCTGTATGGGGATGCCAGCCTTCCCTGATTAATTACCCCCAGAGTTATTCACAGGGCCGCATACTTGCTGTGCCTTCAGCACCTCGCCACTGCACAATCTGCTACTTACCGCAATAACTGGTTTCCATCAGCACCTGCTATTTGACGTCATATTTGATCACAGCGATCATGCAATGATGGCCGTACTTCATGGGTGGCACATATGGCTCAGTGTTCATGCCACAGCTGTTTCCCAGTATGCAGGGCATATCTCTGCCCTGTCAGCTTTGCCTCCTTGTAGTTCAGTATGCAGTGATATAAATAAAAATCCCAAAGAACTAAACAGCAGTGAGGGTCCTTTTTAAGGGGGAACACAAGGGGGAGACATGGTCAAAACCAGATGCCTTGTTGTAGTTTTTTTTGTTTTGTGATTCCAAGATAGCTGAAATTCATCCTCAATTTAGAGTTTGAAGGGTTACTGTGCATTTATGGAGCAGCCCATTCCAGCAGGAACTTGTTTTCCGATATGGCCCAGAAGCTCCAGGAGGATCAGTCAAAACAACAGTTGCTCCCGTCCATGTGTAAGTACTAAATAAAGCCTTAAACAGACAGGTGGGAGTAGTAGACATTGCATTAACCTGCAGGCCTTTCATAAAGCTAATTTTATTCTACTTCAGAGTAGGGCTGGGCATGAATCAAAGTTTATTTTCAATTATGATTTTGGCTTACAATGATTATAAAAACAAGATAAACGAGATAAAACGATTAATGTGCCACATTCCGTTTTGCAATGAAACACCCCATTATATCTTTAAAGCAACCTTTATTAATGTTTAAATAATAAAGAAGTGGGTTATGAAAATAAACTCAGAAACTGGCATTTCACTGTGCGGTCAGCGCCTATGAGTTGCGTGAAGTGACCAGGGAAGACATCTTCTCCTGGATGAAGCCCTATTCATGTAAATACAATGAGTGATGTCTAAAGTGAACGTAAAAAGCAGAGTAAAAAGCAGATTTGTATTAAAATGTCGAACTTGTAAGGATAAATAAGCTAATAAATAGACCTGATGAGTAATCGTGTTAAATAATCGCGATCTCAATATTGACCAAAATAATGATTAGGATTTTTGCCATAATCAAGCAGCAATACTTCAGAGTTTACTGTCTGCATAGAATTATGTGAAATAGACAGTAGTGAAAAGTATTAGTATTTATTTTATAAAGGGCTATAATCCCAACCCTCCCTCCAGAATTCAGATTAGTGGTCAATAATAATGATTTATGAGTTTAGGAGCTGTTGGCTCTCTGGTTTAATCTGGCCAAGGTCGTGTTCCGATAATATAAACTTTTTTCCCTCTCTTTTAAAATATAGCTGCAAGCAGCATTTGTCGGGGTTCAAGCATTTTAAGAACAAAGTATGTAAAAAAGTTGTGTATTTTTATATGTATATGTACTTTGTAAGTTGCTGAATTTGCAAACTGGTGTTAAATATGAGTCTGATGTCTTGTGTTCCCCTTCTGTCGCTCTCTCCACGTTGTGTCAGAGAAGCGACACTAGGGGTCTCTCTTGAGCGCCGATATTCACCTCTGAACTATGAAAAAAGGCCAATGAGAGTTGGCAACCAGTATTTGCATGTCCCGCCCCCGGACATATGGGTATTTAAGCGGCGCAAATACGGGAGTTCATTCAGAAAATTTGTTCGGAGCCGATGGTCGTGTCTGCAACTGCTGCATACTACACACCGAGTTCCTGTCATCCCTCTGCTGCATAACTGTTGGATTCCACGGCGCACAACAGCGGCTTTCTCCTGTTTGCACGGCTGTGCATTCCTGCCCCTGGGCGCATCGACAGTGCAGATTTAAAAACTCTCATGAGTTTTTTCCCTAAAAGAGTGATTTTATTTAAAAGAGTAATTTCCTCTAAAAGAGCAAAACACAGCGGCGTTGAACGTCCTTTTAAGGACGCATCTTTATAAAGATGCCCTTCCGCCCCTGTGTTGTTTCTGGATGCGGTAGAGTGCTCTCCGCTTCCGACGGCCACAGGCGCTGTCTCGTGTGTCTGGGTAGCGATCACACCGAGGCTGCGTTTGTGGATGGTTCATGTTCTCACTGCGAGAACATGACCATGACAACGTTGCGGTCACGGCTTGCTTACAACCGTGAGCAAGCCACTCCAGCCGCCCCCGTATTGCTCCTTCTTCCCACGGGATTGAGGATGATGTGGCTGGTGATGGAGGCGATTTGGGGATGGCTGCAGGTGCAGCTCTGCCGGGTACGCCCCCTCGGACCACCCGCGCCCCAGCACGCTCGTTGATTCCCATCCGTGCTTGAGGCGGCGGCGACTCGCCTTACAGCCAGTCAGCCGACCCTCTTGCGATGGAAGCCGATGAGCTCGCCGCGACATCGGAGGGCGCGGCATCTGATGCAGAGGACTCGCTTCCTCAACGCCCCTGTCTCCCAGTTCGGCCTCTTCGGCGACACCGTCGAGGACTTTGCCCAGCAGTTCTCCACGGTAAAGAAGCAGACGGAGGCCATCTCTCACATCATGCCTCGCCACAAGCCTGCCGCCACGGCCCGTGCCCCGTCTGCTCAACGAGGGCGTCCTCCCGCGGCCAGAAGACAAGCTCCTGCTCCGCCTCAACCCGGGCCCAGCTCTCAGCCCCAGCGTCGAGCAAACCGCGGGAAGCGCACGCCTCCTGTCTCACGGACCCCCTCGAGGACCCGGAAGGCTCCCAGGCGCTCCTGAGACAACGCACCCAGAGTCCAAGAAGTTAGCTCCGGAGGTGGTAAGACCGCTCCGTCCCCGGTGGAGGGCCGGGAGGAGAATCCTTTGTTTTTTCATTTGCCGCACCCCTTAACGGGGGCTGCGGTACCCAAATTCTCAATAAAAGAGCTATTTCCTTTGTCTCTGGGGCATATGGCCTGCTCTGCTCTCAGGCCTCAACAGTCCCGGCTCCATGGACGCAGTGTCCCCGCCTTCAGCCCCACGACTGTTCCCCGGCCGGCCGGTTCAGACGAGTCCAGAGGACCCCAGCATCAGACCTCCTCCTCAGTCACGAACCCGCCCCCTGCCGGGTGCGCGGAGCAAGGTAAGTGCTTTGAGTTTATTCTCAGCACCAGAGCCTCGGGACGCCACGTTGCCTCCCGACGCCACGTTACCTGTTCCGCACCGCTGCGAAGCCCCGCCGGGTACGTCCAAATAACCCGTCCCTTTGGTGCCCCTAGCACAGAGTTTAGAGGCATGGCTTTCACTGCCCAACCCGTCACGCTGGCTGCGCCGGACCATTCGACTCGGTTACGCAATTCAGTTTGCCAGGTCTCCACCCCCCTTCGTGGGCGTACATTTTTCCGCAGTACACGGCCAACATGCCCATTCCCAGCGCGAAGAAATCACCTCCCTACTATTAAAGGACGTGATAGAGCCTGTCCCTCCAACCGAAACGAAGAAGGGTTTCTACAGCCCTTACTTTGTTGTACCCAAGAAAGGCGGCGGCTTATGACCGATCTTGGACCTGCAAGTTTTCAATCGGACCTTGTCCAAACTCCCGTTCAAAATGCTCACCCAGAAACAAATTCTATCTGGCGTCCGGCATCTAGATCGGTTCGCAGTGGTAGACCTGAAGGACGCGTACTTCCACGTCTCAATTTGCCCTCGACATCGACCCTTCCTACGGTTCGCGTTCGACGGTCAGGCGTATCAGTACAAAGTCCTCCCCTTCGGCATGTCTTTGTCCCCTCGCGTCTTCACGAAAGTCGCAGAGGCAGCTCTTGCCCCGCTCCGAGTAGCCGGCATACGCATACTCAATTACCTCGACGACTGGCTCATACTGGCTCACTCTCGAGAGTTACTATGCGCACACAGAGACCAGGTGCTCAGGCACCTCAGCCGTTTGGGGCTTCAGGTCAACTGGGAAAAAAGCAAGCTCTCCCCGGTCCAGAGCATCTCTTTTCTCGGTCTGGAGTTAGACTCAGTCTCAATGACAGCACGTCTCTCCAACGAGCGTGCTCAGTCAGTGCTGAAATGCCTCGCTTCCTTCAAGCCAGGTGCCGTGGTCCCGCTAAAACATTTCCAACAGCTCCTGGGGCATATGGCATCCTCCGCGGCAGCGCGCGCTGGGGTTGATGCATATGAGACCACTTCAGCACTGGCTCCGGACTCGAGTCCCGAGATGAGCATGGCGCCGCGCACGCACTAACGTAAAGTTACCTCTGCCTGCCGCCAGACCTTCAAACCCTGGACAGACCTTTGCTTTCTAAGGGCTGGAGTACCCTTGCAGCAGGTGTCCCGGCGTTCTGGTAACAACCGACGCCTCCAAATTGGGTTGGGCGCCGTGTGCAATGGGCGCGCAGCCGCAGGCCGGTGGAACCGAGGCCGCTGCGCTGGCACATCAACTGCCTAGAGCTGCTGGCTGTTTTTCTGGCCCTGCAGAAGTTACTTCCGTTAATTCGGCACAAACACGTCTTAGTCAGGACAGACAGCACCACGGTCGTAGCCTACATAAACCGCCAAGGCGAGTACGCTCCCTCCACATGTCACAGCTCGCCCGTCGTCTCCTCCTATGGAGTCAGCAGCGACTGGAGTCACTGCGCGCCACTCACATCCCCGGCAACCTCAATGTGATGGCGGACGCGCTGTCAAGACAAAGCTTGCCCAGCGGAGAGTGGAGACTCCACCCCCAGTCGGTCCAGCTGATTTGGGACCGGTTCGGCAAGGCCCAGGTAGACCTGTTTGCCTCCCAAGAAACCTCCCACTGCCTGCTCTGGTATGCCCGGACAGAGGCTCCCCTCGGGGCAGATGCGCTGGCACACAGCTGGCCCACGGGGCTGCGCAAGTACGCATTTCCCCCTGTGAGCCTTCTTGCACAGGTGCTATGCAAGGTCAGGGAGGACGAGGAGCAAGTCATTCTGGTAGCCCCCTACTGGCCTACCCGGACTTGGTTTTTGGACCTCACACTCCTCATGACAGCCCCTCCCTGGCGAATTCCCCTGAGGAAGGACCTTCTTTCTCAGGGACGGGGCACGCTCTGGCACCCGCACCCAGACCTCTGGAACCTCCACGTCTGGCCCCTGGATGGGATGCGGAAGATCTAGCCGGTCTACCATCTGCCGTCGTAGATATAATCAATCAAGCCAGAGCCCCCTCTACCAGGCATCTTTACGCCCTAAAGTGGTGTCTGTTCGCGGACTGGTGTTCTTCCCGAGCCGAAGACCCGCAGAAGTGCGCAGTTAGGTCAGTGCTCGTTTTTCTTCAGGAGAGGCCGGAGAGGAGGCTGTCCCCCTCCACCCTCAAGGTGTATGTCGCCGCTATCGCGGCCCACCACAACACGGTAGACGGAGAGTCTCTTGATAAGCACGACTTAATCGTCAGGTTCCTAAAAGGTGCCCGGAGGATAGCTCCCTCCCGGCCTAACCTGTTCCCCTCCTGGGATCTCTCGGTCGTCCTTACGGGACTCCAGAGACCCCCTTCGAGCCGCTTGACTCAGTTGGACTCAGGGCCCTCTCTCTCAAGACCGCCCTGCTGATCGCTTCGCTTCCATCAAGAGGGTCGGGGACCTGCATGCATTCTCTGTTAGCGACGCTTGCCTGGAGTTCGGTCCGGCAGACACGTTCGTGATCCTAAGACCGCGACCGGGCTATGTTCCCAAGGTTCCTACCACACACTTCAGGGATCAGGTAGTGAACCTGCAAGCGCTGCCCCGGGAGGAGGCAGATCCAGCCCTTTCACTGCTGTGTCCAGTACGTGCCTTACGTATCTACCTGGACTGCACACAGAGCACTAGACGCTCTGAGCAGCTCTTCGTCTGCTTTGGGGGACAGCAGAAAGGGAATGCTGTCTCCAAGCAGAGACTCGCCCACTGGGTTGTCGACGCCATTTCCCTGGCTTATCACACCCAGGCCGTGCCCCCCCCTTTGCGGGTCCGAGCCCACTCCACCAGGAGTGTTGCGTCCTCATGGGCACTGGCTGGGGCACTGCCCTAGCAGACATTTGTAGAGCAGCGGGCTGGGCAACACCGAACACTTTCGCGAGATTCTACAATCTAATAAAAAAATGTAGTACATTCACTTTATCATTACTCTTTATCAATACCATTAGGGCTGGAAGTTGATTCTATTCTGATTAAGTTCAGATTAATTTGGCTATATTTTAGTTATAATTTTTGCTTACCAATGAAAGATTAATACTGTTAATCATGCAGGTGACCTAACTTGATACATTAAAAAAATATACATTTTATAAAATGTTATCTTCACAATCACAATTGTACAGAGTGGTTGTCTGAATTACTGTAGACTTTGTCAGTTCAAACCAGTCTGGCCATTCTCTGTTGACCTCTCTCATCAACAAGACATTTCTGTCCAAAGAACTGCCACCATTCTGAGTAAATTCTAGAGACTGTTGTGCATGAAAATCCCAGGATATAAGCAGTTACAGAAATACTCAAACCAGCCCATCTGGCACCTACAATAATACCATGCTCCAAATCACTGACAGATCACATTTTTCCCCATTCTGATGGTTGATGTGAACATTAAATGAATCTCTTGACCCATATCTGCTTGATTTTACGCACTGCACTGCTGCCACATGAATGGATTATTAGATAATCGCATGGATGATGATCGCAAAAGATAATTACCTACGCCCTGAAAGGAGTCGTCAAAATTTCTGGCACATAGTTTCCTGGGTTTAAGAACAGCTTTTGATAAGACTGGTCCAAACTCTAAGCAGGAGTTATTGACTGCCAGTACTTGAAGGTCCCGACATGTTTTACTGAAGCCAAAGTGAGAAGTAGCGCCGTCATTAATGAGAGTACGTGTCAACTCACTGAATCCAATGGCTCGAATGGCAGGCCGTTGTGTGCTTTCAACACAAGCACCAAGTCCCGAACTGTTCATCAGAGGTGAAGCTGGCACCCCAGGTTCATCAATGGACGTGATAAAACTCCCCCTTGGTGATTTATGTATGTCACGTCCGCCATGTTATCGGTTCTGATCAGAACATGAAACCCCTGGATGGCTGGTCAAAAAGTAATTAATGCTAGAAATACACCAAGTAGTTCCAGACAATTTTCTTACCAGATCGCTTGAGCACCTGTCCAGGTGCAAAAGGCTGGGAGCCCATCGCACAGGGCTCTGCAGCTCATGTTTGACGCATCCATCGTGACCACTCTGCATCTGGACACTTGACCGAGGGCAAATGGTTACTGGGCTAGACAGTGGCGTGTCACCACAAGACGTAAGCATCCATATCACCATGAATGATGGGGTACCTTCAATCTGAACCAGCACTGAAGTGGTCTCATCCGCAGTAGTCCTCAGCCATAGCGGAGCGAGCACCGCATCAGGGATAGCCAGGGATAAGCCGAAAGGCGGGGCTTTAAACTTGTAAGCAGTACCCTCAAATGCAAATCTCAAGAATAGCCTGTGATGAGGGGCTAAGTATATGTGAAAGTAAGTATCTTTCAGGTCAATCAATACAAGCTAGTCCATGGCACAAACATGAGACAGAATTTTTTTCTGAGTAATCATTTTGTGCAGAAACCTCTTGAGCACTCGGTTCAAGCGTCTCAGATCCAAAATGGGACATAACTCTGTTATTTTGGCAGCTAGAAAATAGCGGATGTGGAACTGTTGTGGGCATCATCCGCTGATACCATCTCTATCACGTCTTTTGCAAGGATATTTAATACTGACCGGGCGAAAACACCTGATGTAGAGGAGAGGAGAAATGCAAGGCACGAGCCGGTGATAAATCCTTCTCAAATCTCCATGCTATATTCCCTGTCCTCACACGCCTCCCTTGTGCGGTTCCTTGGAAGTCGCAGAAGGTGTATAGCGGGAGGAGAGGGGGATGGCTTCGGCTTTCAGAACAAAAAACGAGCCGAGAGCAAGCGTCTTTTGAGATTCATGCATTAACAGTGAACACAATCAGCCTCAACGTGGGTTTTCGTCGGACAGAGGGTTTTCATGTGCTTGTGGAAACGTTTAAAAATGCCATTTTTATAAAGACGTCATTAAGCAAACGGCTCTTTACAATGCGCACAACATACAAATACACAATCAAACACAATAAGGCTGTAGTGCTTATGTTACACACTTAAAGAAAATCCAATACAATCCAATAATTCAAAGGATACATTCCGTTGAGGCCCACAGGCCGCAGCTGTGAAAACGGCGAAGATGACTCTCCCGACCGCTGTCCCCAGCAGAGAAATTCAACACACTGCTGTTCAACGGCAGTAATCTGCGATCGCCAGAGCAACACAGGGGTAGAAGAAAACTCTGATCCAACCTCTGTGAGAGGTGCAGATCTTGACGGTGATTCTAATAGAAAGAAATGTAATTTTTGTGCAGAGTATGAGAGAGAGATTCTACGTGGGATTTGAATGAATACATTTGTTGTTGTTGTCAACAACTGACTAAAGAACAGATGGGATATTAAAAGAGACATTATTTAATGACAAATTGATGTCAACTTTGGACACACAATACAGAAAACAAGTCAAACTAAACTATTGCTCTCAACACACATCGACATCGGGATCATTCAAATGAAGATTACAATTATTTTAAAAATCAATATTTTTATCCATCCCTAATCCCTATTATTTTTATTTTAAGCCATACATTTTGTTAGGTTCAATATAGCAAAATCCAGTTATTTTCTGTTTCCCATTGGAACGTTGCATATCCCCTGGGGTATATGTGCCCCTGGTTGGGAATCACCGTTCTAAATGACCCATGCTGTATTCAAAGTGATCTGAAGTTAGTTGGTAGCTTTATATGAAGAACAGAGTGAAAACGCTAAAAATCTTCCTCTCTGTGAAGGCTGTCAGATGTCTTTCAATAATATATATCAAAACATTAGAATGTCGCAATCGGTTAAAAGACATGCGAGAGTCAATGGCATTTGACATTACTCATGTCTTACGTCTCATGTCTGATCTGCAATTCGGAACACTCTGTGGGGGTATTGGGTCGCACCAAATATGAGGCCTCCCTAATGACTTCAGAATCGCAGTATCCCACAGCTATTGTGTAAGATTGCCACTTCTGGAAGCTTGTTGATGCACGAAGAGACTATAAGAGAGAGTGGCTCTGTCCAAAACCTAACAAATACAAATCAAAGTTTGCATCCTGTCTACTATACCCTGTTGTCATACATCAAACATCAACACTGAGCAAGTTTCCATGCATGTTCTTACTCCAATTATGCTTAAGCCGACAACGTGTGGTCATATAAATGCAGTAAACAGCGTGTAAGGTCATATATGGCGTAAGAATAAACAGATCAACACAGGTAGATTTTTGCCCATTATTGTGAATTCGTGTTGCATGTAAACACCTCAACCCATGTTCTTACCGACTCATCCAATGTGCGCACATGTTTTGACATCAATAGCAGACAATTTGATTATTTCAAATGTCAAGTAAACATGGATTTCTTGCATTGTCAGATTTTTGAAATAAGCTGATTTTAGAGAGTAATCAGCGTATTGGTGTGCATGTAAACGTGCTCATTGAGAAGGAGAGATAGAAGTGGCTAAAGAACCAAGAGGAGTGATAGAATTATTTTACTGAGACCAGGCCAGGCAAGTTGGTCTATGGGTACTATCAGCCCCATCTCTCTAAAAGTAACCGATAAATAATACACACTTTCTTTCCTACACGCCGGTCACACAGCAGGAGTGAAGGGGAGATGTAGGGAAATCAGGAAAACCTGCGCTGATCAGGTTTCCTCCTCTGAGTGTGATGGAGTGAGTGCGTGGAGGAGTCCATGGGTGTACTGAGACACTCCGTTCTCTTGCAGAATTAAGAAGGTGATGAACTCATAACAGCATAAATTTGCAAGCGACAAATTCATTCTTGTGGTCTAACCAACATGTGGAATCCAGCTCCTCCCCCATTAATGGTATGAAATGTACAGTATATCATGATATATCATGAATATCTATATTTAATGACATGGTCATATTGCCCAGCCCTTTTTTGAAGTCAACATTAGCTCTACATTTATTTTCATTGCTGTCTAAGAGAAAAAGCTATATAAGATATTTTATTTGTGATTTTTATTTCCAATGGGTTGAGAGTGAGGCCATGAGATTATGTGATAAAGAGCATTTGGTGCAGCTCTGATCTCAGAATTTTGTAAGCATACAGTACATTCAAGGTACTTGTGGCTTTTTCCATATGTCTATCACTTGCTAAGATCTGTACCTGAGTAGCACCAAAATCAAATCCATCTGTGTGTGAAAACCCTCCAGGGGAGGACCGAGAGTCACTCTGGAATAAGAGGCAGCCAGACTAATGTATAAGTTAGATGTTTATAAAGAATACATCACCCTCTGCCACTGGTATGATATTGGAGATTAATCCTCAGGCTGGACCGGTGCTGAAAATGAATAATAGTGGAAAAAATCTTCAAAGATTAGGTTCCCAGCCAACAAATGCTTGGAGAAGAAGGTGCAGAAGCGTTTCTGAGCTTGATGCACTCACTAAAGAGCTGAAATGGCACTGGAGGAGGAATAAATCAACAGCTTGTGTGAAACATCCAAAGGTATCCAATCTAGTTTCATAAGGACTATTAGTGTAATACTTTCAGGAACTCAGGCCTCCAACTCCATTTTTTGTAAAGTGATGAAAGCAGACGTGAAGGAGGATGATTCTCAGTCTTTCAGCATCTGTGTATGTCATTATAAAAGCATTACGAGGTGATGTGAAGGGTGTGGACACATTTCTTTGGGCTTAAAGCAACTTTAGTTGACTGCGGCTCTGATGACTTCTCATGCAGCGAAAATTTTCTGCTCATTGTATTTCATATACAAATCTTGAGCTATTTAGTGAGTCACATACAGTACATAATAATATTGACATGCAATGTTTGTGTGATTACGCAAATGTTTTGTTGTGTGATGTCAGTTTGGAATTCCTCTTAATATGGTAACATAAAACTTTTGAGTTTCCTCAAACATTTTTTTGTTCTTATGTAGGCCTACCTGAAACATTGAAACCTCAAATGTGTCCCTTTTAGCTCACATTATACTGGACTTTCTTTCCTTCCTTGTTTTAAGCTTTTGATAGTCTTAAGTCTGTAATCTTTTTACTTTTTTAGTTTCTATTTTATAGGTTAAAAAAAAAAAAAAACCTGGAACTTGCTTAAATACCACTTGGGTTAGCCTACTGGTTCATTGGACTGATTAAATTCCCAATTATCAACATCTGTAAGAGTTATCGAAAGTGATCACAGACATACTGTAAAAAACAAATTCCCATGTGGATCAGATGACTGCTGCATTTTTTTTGTATGTCAGACTCACATGTAGCGAGTCAGTCCAGGCTAGGTAAGACGTGCAGGCATAGATGGTTCTGTTCCTTATTCAAAACATCTCATTATGTGTTCCACGAAAGAAAGTCATATAGGTTTGGAATGACATGGAAGTGAGTAAATGATGATCTGTATATCTATCATCTGAACTGTAAGAATGTTGTGCCAGATTAGGGATGTGCAGTATTTGTATCTGCATCTGTTCATCTAACAAAAATATCTGTATCTGTCTCTGTATTCAGATTGAACCGGGTGTGGTCGGAGCTTAAACCAGAAGTGCGTCCAAACTAAACAAAATTCCCATTTTTAAATATTACTCTTACATTTATCATTTCTATTAATATAATATGCCTTGTATATACCTTTTCATAGTAATAGCCTAATAATAATAATAATAATTATTAAAATAAATATTATTAAATTTTTCCTACCAGATGAAGCTGGTATTTCTCCTGGTATTTCAGATATTAATGTCTGTGTGAAACAGTGTTAATTTGTCTGTGCATGTATAACAACATTATTCTGAAGGCAGGATTGTCAAGCAAACTGTGAAATGTCAAGCACACATTTTGCAGTGAATAATAAATAAAAATTCAAACATTAAAAGAAATAAAAAACAAATTAAAATAGCATATCAATAGGTGAAAGTCCTGTAAATTTATCAGGATTTTTTACTATAAGACACCATTATTTAGTTAATAATAATAATAATAATGTTAAATTTATATAGCACCTTCCCAGAGGTAGCGCAGTTTAAAGAAGAAGAAAAAAAGACGAAGCATGTTTCTTCGTTTTTCATGAGGAGGAATATTCTGAATTGATGAATACTATATGGAGCATTTAAACCTTTGAGCATTTTAACTTAACATAACAAACTTGAAATAAATGCGGTAAACTTTAAAAGACTGATAGATGGGGCACTGACGTAAAACTTCAGGTCACGAATTTAACATTGCGCTCAGGTTTAGGGTATAAATGAATTCATGGGGATTAAGTGTGAATAATGTGATACATTAACAGACATTTCAAGAAGTGGAAAGTGTAAATATAAATAAAGTGGTTTTATTCAAGTCAAAAATTTTATTTAACCCGATCATGGTCTTGACTGGCAAAGAATGCAGCACTTGTTAAATCACAGTTCAACAGTCACAATTTGTAAACATTACAAGTTTGCTCCACTGATGGTTAGGTTTAGGTTTAGGGTTTAGGTTGGGGGGAGGGGCACTTTGGCCACTGGGGGGCAGTGCTTGCATTTTGGTAAACACAGACTGATTTCAGCTTAAGAAAATTCAACCTACTGTTTCCGATTTCACTGTGAGATCGTCTTTAGAAGACAACATATTGTTTTATTTCCATATAATTGAACTTTATATTTTCATTGTTTCTTTGTATGAATCAGGTCTAATTGTCCTGCAAGCCCTTTTTTTAACTTGGTTTATAAAGACATGAAATTTGTTATTTTTACATTGTCAAGCTCAAATCACCTTCGAGGATGTCACGAAGTTTCAGGCCAAAAAGCTGATGTACAGTAAATAGAATTTGACGTAAATCTACTCATCTGTCTATCTATTACATCAACAAAAGTAACTATTATTTTTTATTAGATTAAGAAGAAATTTATTCTTGAGGTTACAACTGCATGTTAACACTTTTTTCAGTGTATTTGTTTGTTGTTCTTTTAAAGGGATAGTTCACCCCGAAATTAAAATTCTCTCATCATTTACTCACCCTCATGCCATCCCAGATATGTATGACTTTCTGTCACCAGAGAGCAGGAAGGACCCAAAAATGCAGAAGAGCAATGCACAGTTCTTTATTTAGAGAATAGCAGAGATAACTGTGTTTAGGAAACATGCTAAGGAACCCGGCACAGACTGCAGCGAGGTGGAGGATGACGAGATGCAGAGAGGTTGGTGGTCGTGAGGGAACACCCCTGGCAAGGAGAGCAGCAGGCGATGACACAAGCAGTGAGTAATACGATAAACTTGGTGAATCCGACTGACAGGAGCCGTAATGGCAATACAGCAGAGAGAACAAAAAAACAAACACGGACCAAGACGAGCGAGCGTGACACACTGGAAAGTTTAAATAGGGAATAGAAAACAGCTGATGCTTGTCAGGAAATGAGCGGTGAGAACAGCGTTACCGTGGCATTGCTGATCGCGGCTGCAGAGCGACAGCTGGGAGACACGTGGAAAGGTAAACACCGACACACAGAACAAACCGGGTAACTCATCAGAACCATGACAGTAACCACCCCCCCCCCATTAAAGGGCATCTCACAGCACCCCAAAGGAGATTACCACGACGCTGATGGAGTGTGCTGTCCTGAATGTCCCAAGGCAGAACCCAGCACCTCTCCTCAGGGCCATAACCCTGCCAGTCTACCAGATATTGAAAACCTCTGCCTCTCTGCCTGACATCCAAAAGACTTCTAACGGTGTATGCCAGAGCCCCCTCGACGAGGCGGGGAGGAGGTGGGTGGGAGTGGCGTGGTGCAGGTCGGAGCAGAAAATGGGCTTAACCTTAGAGACATGCAAAACCGGGTAGACGCGTTTGAGATACAGAGGCAATTTGAGGTGGACCGCCATCAGGATAAGGTCTTTAGTAACAGAGAAAGGACCCAGTGAACTTAGGGCCCAGTTTACAAGATGGGAGGCCATGAATGTGAAACACATGATTTATGATTTCAACTACTGTCTCCTTTGCTGAGGGTAATTTGGGGAGGGAAATAAAATGGGCCGCCTTTGAGAACCGGTACACTATGGTCATAACATATTGCCATGGGACAGGGGCAAGTGATGTGGGACCAGGGCCTCAAAGGGACCTGTTGGAGGAGCCCCGCTGGTGAGCAACAAGTCTTATTAATTGCTCAAACGGAAAAAGCAGCAACAAAGTGTTGGACATCCTGCGCCATGGATGGCCACCAGAACTGATCTACCCCCCAGGTGGCAGGCTACGTTGGATGAGTGACCCCAGAGTAGGACGTGTATGCGGACCAATCACGGAACAAACAACAGACCCGCTGGGCACTCTGTGGGAATTTAATGTAGCACAAAGCAGAGCGGACATTGGACTCAACCTCCCAGGAGACCATAACAAACATCCATGATGGAGATAGCATGGTATCTGGGCGTCAATGGAGGTCTCGATCTCGAAACATCCAGGAAACCGGTTTAATGTTCTTGGACCCAGGACGATAAGACAAAATTAAATCAAAATGACTAAAGAATATTGCCCATCGTGCCTGTCTGGAATTTAGACGTTTGGCCACACGAATGTACTCAAAATTCTTATGATCGATCTACACCACTAAAGGTACCCCCAAACCCTCTAACCAATGAAGCCACTCACCCAGTGCGAACCTAACAGCCAACAGCTCATGGTTACCAATGTCTTAATACCATTCTGGGTACATAGAATGATAAGAAAAAACTCCCTTCTGTACAAGGGAGAACGCCGTTACAGGACCTCCACCGCGAACTGCAGAGAAGGGTCAGGAGTTACTATAATGGGCGCAGAGCAAAACCTCCTTTAATCTTTAAAATGCGGACCGAGTCCGTGGAGACCAAATGAACGCCTGAGGAACCCGGCACAGACTGCAGCGAGTTGGAGGATGACGAGAGGCAGAGAAGTATAGTAGGTGGTCTGGGAGGCAGCGGCATGAGGGAACACCTCTGGCAAGGAGAGCAGGTGGAGAGAGCAGCAGGCAATGACAAAGGCAGTGAGAAATCGAATAAGCTGGCCGAATCCGACCTACAGGAACCATACTGGCAAAACAGCAGAAAGAACACAAAACAAACACGGACCAAAGCGAGATAGCATGAGGTAAGACTCAGCATACACACACAAAAATCTAGCAAAGAACATTACACACTGGGGAGTTTAAATAGGGAAGCAGGGAATATAAAACAGCTAAAGCTTGTCAGCAAACGAGCGGTGAGAACAGCTTTACTG
Organism: Xyrauchen texanus; assembly: GCF_025860055.1. Taxonomy (NCBI): domain Eukaryota; kingdom Metazoa; phylum Chordata; class Actinopteri; order Cypriniformes; family Catostomidae; genus Xyrauchen; species Xyrauchen texanus. Next base: position 34,313,319 of record NC_068299.1, read on the forward strand.
TGGCAACATTGATCGCGGCAGCAGAACGACAGCTGAGAGACATGTGGAAAGGTAAACACCGACACACAGAACAAACCGGGTAAGTCACCGGGTCCATGACGCTTTCTTCTGTGGAACACAAATTAAGATTTTTAGAAGAGTATCTCATATCTGTAGGTCCATACAATGCAAGTGAATGGTAACCAGAACTCAGAAGGTCAAAAAAAATCACATAAAGGCAGCTTAAAAGTATCCATAAGACTTCAGTGGTTAAATCCATATTATCAGAACTATATGATAGGTGTGGGTGAGAAACAGATCAATATTTAAGTCATTTTAACTGTAAATCAACACTTTCACATTTTTCCACATTTTGAAAGTGGAGATTTATGGTTATAAAAGGACTTAAATATTGATCTTTTTACCCACATCTATCATATCACATCAGAAGACATGGATTCAATCTCTCGAGTCTAATAGATTACTTTAAGCTGCCTTTATGTGATTTTTGGAGCATCAAAACACTGGTCACCATTCACTTGTATTGTGAGGACCTACAGAGCATAGATATTCTGTAGAAGAAAGAAAGTTACACACATCTGGGATGATATGAAGGTGAGTAAATGATGAGAGAATTTTAATTTTTGTATTAACTATTCCTTTAAACATTTATCTGACAAAAATTAATGTGCTTTACCTAACCCTCACAGAAAACATTTTCAAAAAACATAATTTAGTATGATTTATAAGCTGTTTTCCTCATGGGGACCGACAAAATGTCCCCACAAGGTCAAAAATTTCGGGTTTTACTATTCTTATGGGGACATTCGGTCCCCACAAAGTGATAAATACACACACACACACACACACACACACACACACACACACACACACACACACACACACACACACACACACACGTGTGTGTGTGTATATATATATATATGCAGTGCTTTCTCAATCTCTCTCTCTCTTTCTCTCATTTAGGCTGAGTGTCTTGTTTCTACTCCCTTCACGTCTTTCACTTCAAATGGGGGCAGAGAGTGTTAACACCTCTTTCTCTGCAGAGATCAGTCTCTTAATGAAGTCTCCAGAGTCTCTTTGGCCAAATGCAGCTTGTTTGGCACAGGCATTGATCTTTAGTCTGTAGAATGCTGATGTTACATGCTTGTCACTTCCTTGTGCTGGTATTCACAAAGCAATATCATATAATGAGATTCCTAACATCCCTTCTCATGTTACAATACTAGAGCCCCAGAGTGTGCAAACAAATTCGTGTCAGTGGGTTAATTAAAATAGATACGTTGGTCCAGTAGGTTCAACATCAATCAAAAGGCTTTTATTACAAACATATCAGGTGTTGTTTTCAGACCTACACATCCTCTGGAAAAAATAAATGGGCAGTCGGGTGACCCTAACACCCACCCATAAGCAGTATGCTATGGTAGGATGCCCATGAGTGGATCTGCTGAAAGCGATTCCTGCCTGAAGCCCCTGATGCTAACCTCCAGTGTCAGGTGTCAGAGGTGAGTGCTGTACCACAGTAAATGAAGCATCCATAGGAGGTGCAACTTCCTTAGTTCACATCACAATGTCGGCTCACTGACCAATCAGAGCTGAGAATTTAACAATGGAATACAACACAACACTGCTCTGACCTGTCCACTGCACATCAGTTACTGCAGGTCAGGCAAAGCCAGATCAGTTGTGATCAATAGTGACTTGTGAAGGACACAGGCCAGTTACCAATTCAAATACCATGGTACATGCAGAAATAAACATGGCACCTTTTTGTACTTGTCTTGTTTTGTGTAGTGTTTTGAAACTCTTCTGGTTGGAAAATGTCTTTACTGTTGTTCAGTCTGAGTGATTCAGAGTTATGTAAAGTGACTCATTTGTGAATCGGATATCTTTAGTTCCCCCACCACCCCGGAGTAAACATCGGATAGGCGGCTTGACATAAAATGCAGCTTTGTAACATTTGTCAATGCTACTCCGCTATTAATAAACAAAATAGCTTTGCTACTTAAAAGCGAACCTATTTAAAAATGCTACCACCTTGTTACTGAGAAATATAGTTAAACTAATAGTTTCGCTTATTGTACTGTAGTGATGATTCTAGCCTGGGCTGCATTACCCCAAAGCATTGCAAGCTTAAGTTGATTGTAGAGACCATTGGCGGCAATGATTTCGATGATCTACTGAGGCTTATGATGGTTTGGGGTAATGCAGACCTGTATTGTACACAATGTTTTTGTCATAATAAACTAAGGTGACCAGATTTTTTAACACAAATCCACCTTTTGCTGGACCAGACAGGACTGGCAAAAAGTGCTCATCACTGCAGAGTTGCGGTTTTGTCTCATCAGGGGTGATGGTCGAACTCACATTTTTGATGGAAAGAATGAGCATTACACCGAGGCCTGTACTCTGGAGTGGGATCGATTTGGAGGTGGAGGGTCCGTCATGGTCAGGGGCGGTGTGTCACAGCATCATCGGACTAAGTTTGTTGTCATTGCAGTCAATCTCAATGCTGTGTGTTACAAGGAAGACATCCTCCTCCTTCATGTGGTACCCTTCCTGCAGGATCATCCTGACATGACCCTCCAGCATGACAATGCCACCAGCCATACTGCTCGTTCTGTGTGTGATTTCCTGCAAGACAGGAATGTCAGTGTTCTGCCATGGCCAGCGAAAAGCTCGGATCTCAATCCCATTGAACACATTATTCCATTTCTGTTAGTCACATGTCTGTGAAACTTGTTCAGTTTATGTCTTAGTTGTTGAATCTTTTTATGTTCATACAAATATTTACACTTGTTCAGTTTGCTAAAAATAAAAGCAGTTGAAAGGGAGAGGAGTTTACTAGTCTTCCAATGCCACAGATACCTTTGTTTAAGGGATTGATCGAAATAAACTCACTAATGACCTTTTCTTTGAATCAGATTTATTTTTCTTACTCCACATGCAATTAGTGTTTTCATGTTTTTAGCATTAAAATTCATCTGAAAAAAGTCTTAATATCTTATGTAATGTTGCTTCTCAAGTAAATGTATGTTATTTTGAAGGGATAGTTCACTCTAAGATGGAAATTCTCTCATCATTTACTCACCTTCATGCGATCCCAGATGTGTATGACTTTCTGTCTTCTGCAGAACACAAACAAAGGTTTTTAGAGGAATATCTCAACTCTGTATGTCCATACAATGCAAGGAAATGGTGATCAGACCTTTGAAGCTCCAAAAATCACATAAAGGCAGCATAAAAGTAATCTATATGACCGTGTTTAAATCCATATCTTCAGAAGCGATATAATAGGTGTGGGTGAGAAACAGAACAGTATTTAAATCCTTTTTTACCCTAAATCTCCACTTTTCTATCACTTTCAGATTAAAAAGGCACCACATGTGACCTTCAGATGTGAAAGTGAAAGGGGAGATTTAGAGTAAAAAAAGGACTTAAACTTTGATCTGTATCTCCTATTATATTGCTTCTGAAGATATGGATTCAACCACTGGACTCTTATGGATTAATTTATGCTGCCTTTATGGGATTTATTTGGAACTACTAAGGTCTGATCACCATTCACTTGCATTGTAAGGACATAGAGAGCTGAAATATTTTTCTAAATATCGTAATTTTTTTTCTGCTGAAGAAAGAAAGTCATACACATCACAGGTGGCATGAGGGGGAGTAAATGATGAGAGAATTTTAATATAATTTTTTTTTTTTAGGTATATTACTTCAAAAACAAGACCATGTCTTAGCATTTAACAAACACAATTAAGACACATTTTAATTTAGCAAAATGCCCACCACATAGTTTTCAGATAGCTTAATACAAATTAATATTGACATCAAAATGTAAATGTATTGATTATATAGTAGATCTACACTCACCTAAAGGATTATTAGGAACACCATACTAATACTGTGTTTGACCCCCTTTCGCCTTCAGAACTGCCTTAATTCTACGTGGCATTGATTCAACAAGGTGCTGAAAGCATTCTTTAGAAATGTTGGCCCATATTGATAGGATAGCATCTTGCAGTTGATGGACATTTGTGGGATGCACATCCAGGGCACGAAGCTCCTGTTCCACCACATCCCAAAGATGCACTATTGGGTTGAGATCTGGTGACTGTGGGGGCCATTTTAGTACAGTGAACTCATTGTCATGTTCAAGAAACCAATTTGAAATGATTCGAGCTTTGTGACATGGTGCATTATCCTGCTGGAAGTAGCCATCAGAGGATGGGTACATGGTGGCCATAAAGGGATGGACATGGTCAGAAACAATGCTCAGGTAGGCCGTGGCATTTAAACGATGCCCAATTGGCACTAAGGGGCCTAAAGTGTGCCAAGAAAACATCCCCCACACCATTACACCACCACCACCAGCCTGCACAGTGGTAACAAGGCATGATGGATCCATGTTCTCATTCTGTTTACACCAAATTCTGACTCTACCATCTGAATGTCTCAACAGAAATCGAGACTCATCAGACCAGGCAACATTTTTCCAGTCTTCAACTGTCCAATTTTGGTGAGCTCTTGCAAATTGTAGCCTCTTTTTCCTATTTGTAGTGGAGATGAGTGGTACCCGGTGGGGTCTTCTGCTGTTGTAGCCCATCCGCCTCAAGGTTGTGCGTGTTGTGGCTTCACAAATGCTTTGCTGCATACCTCGGTTGTAACGAGTGGTTATTTCAGGCAAAGTTGCTCTTCTATCAGCTTGAATCAGTTGGCCCATTCTCCTCTGACCTTTAGCATCAACAAGGCATTTTCAGCCCACAGGACTGCCGCATACTGGATGTTTTTCCTTTTCACACCATTCTTTGTAAACCCTAGAAATGGTTGTGCGTGAAAATCCCAGTAACTGAGCAGATTGTGAAATACTCAGACCGGCCCGTCTGGCACCAACAACCATGCCATGCTCAAAATTGCTTAAATCACCTTTCTTTCCCATTCTGACATTCAGTTTGGAGTTCAGGAGATTTTCTTGACCAGGACCACACCCCTAAATGCATTGAAGCAACTGCCATGTGATTGGTTGATTAGATAATTGCATTAATGAGAAATTGAACAGGTGTTCCTAATAATCCTTTAGGTGAGTGTATAACCACACAAGTATAGTCATAAGAAGCAAAAATACATTTCATAGTCCATTATTGTAATTCCGTTAAAGCTTTTCTGAACTAGTTAGTGATTCTAGCAATTCTATATACTACACTCATAGCAGTTATATGCCACCTGTATTCTATTACTGTACTGTTAACGTTCAAATATGAATTACAATTCTGCATCCTGTTTGCATCCTCAATTCAAATTCAGTTAAAATTAACAAATGTTTAATTTGTTTAATTCTGAATAGCAGTTCTGGTCTATACAACTCTTTTTGTTTTCAGGGCCACCTTAATAAGCAACAAATCAGAGGGTATGTCCTCTTGTAAATTCTGACACTGGGCAGAAAGGGGCACATGCACCCCACAGCTCAGAGCATGGCAGTATTGGGCCCGTACTTGCACAATAAATCCACAGAATGAAGTGGTCACAGTGGGGTCAGCTCAGCCAGTTTTACTGGTTTACATTGAGTAGAGCGCTGACAGTGACTCCAGGTTTATACTGCGTTTCAAAGGCATAATCATCATCATCACATAGAATGTTTAAAGTTTGTTGGTTCATGATGTTTGAATAAATTGAAATAATTGAGAGTCCGGTTACAACAGTTTAATGATCACAATAAGCTTTACTTTGATGAAAAGAGCTTATTGATATAGTGTCATTTGGCTATAATTGACAATACCTCTAATTTACTATATGTTTACAATCTAATGAGTGCTTCACAATGTGCTTTTAAGTGCCACTAAGCAGTCTCATTGTCATTTGACATCCACAGAGAAAGAGGAGTCTGCTGGGAGGAAAACATCTAAACTGGCCTCGGGATCAGTCCCTCACACACATATGTGCTTTATGGCTGTTGGTGGATTTATTTTCAGCCTCTTGATCTTTAAAATGAGGGTTCTCCATGTGATTCTTACACTAGTTCAGTCTTCATCACAACACAATCATTCATTTGGTATATACAGTATATATAGTATATACTACACAAAAATATTGAACATAAACTATAAAGTTTTTGGTAACATATTGACATGATTTTTTATTATTTATTTTAAGTTCCATTAGTTAAACAAACAAAATTCTAAACCAAATCTGTTTAACTAAGCACAGCTTTGAACAAGCAGTCAGTACATTTATGTCTCAAAATTATTAAAGGGATAGTTCACATAAAAATGAAAATTCTCTCATCATTTACTCACCCTCATGCCATCACAGATATCTGACTTTTTTCTTCTGCAGAACACAAATGAAGATTTTTGAAAGAATGTTCGGCTCTGTAGGTCCATACAATGCAAGTGAATGGTGGTCAGAACTTTGAAGTTCCAAAGAGCACATTAAAGCAGTATTAAAGTAATCCATAAGGCTCCAGTGGTTTAATCCATATCTTCAGAAGTGAGATGATAGGTGTGGGTGAGAAACAGATCAAAATTCTTCTCCCTGCCCAGTAGTTGGCAATATGTGTGAAGAATGCGAATCGCCAAAAACAAAAGAAGAAGAATGTGAAGGTAAAGGGAAAGTGAAAGTGGAGATTTATAGAGAAAAGGACTTACATATTAATCTCTTTCTCAACCACACCTATCATAACACTTCTCAAGAAATTGATTTTACAACTGGCGTCATCAGGATTACTTTTATGCTGCATTAATATGCTTTTTGGACCTTCAGTGTTTTGGTCACCATTCACTTGCATTGTATGGACTATTAAAAATAGAAAAGAAAGTCATACACATCTGGTATGGCATGTGGGTGAGTAAATAGTACACATCATTTAGTCAAGAACTGCTGATTTTTTAGTCTTTTTGTACAAATAATTAATTAATTAATAAATAATAATAATATTGATAAAAACAGTTCCAACGAGTCTTTTGTTTGGGAATCAGACTAGTTGCATTGGTTGGGCTGTATTTTGTTGTTGAATACAACCAGTGGGGACAAAGCAATAAAAGAATGTGTTTATTTATTTATTATCTTTGCTGTCATTCAATACAGACTGAAACCTCAAGACTAATTTCTTATCCCGTAGCACTTAAGATATAGTAGTGGTGCAGGAAACACTGTCAGAGTATTTTAATACATTACTTGTATTTGATACATACATCTGCATCAGAATGCAGCCATTCAATCACTTTTAGTTAACTGTTAGAACCGAAAGTCCTGAAAAGTATTTGGTTCCAATATTGTTAAAATATGTTGAATAATTCTTTATTTTTCACATATTATTCATGTAAACCAACATGTATTTTGAATATATGCATTAATCCATGTAATTAGTGCGGAAACAGAGAGAGAGAGAGAGTGAGATATGAGAGAAAAATAGGCTGGTGTTGTTGATGATGGATTCTCCCCTAATCGAAACAATTTGCTTAGTTTCCCAGCTGGGTTTCATGTGCTTTTGATTACTCTCTGCTATTTAGTTCCGCAAAATTACATGCTGCTTAATGGGCTTTTAATGGTTATAGGTTTCTCTACTTTTTAATGAGGTTCATCAGTTGGTTGCTAATGCCCTATGGATATTTGGCATATGTACAGACCGAGAACAGTTTTAGTCTTCTAGTTTGCAAGTCATTTTTCTTTGTGGTGTAAAACCTCAACAAGATCTCCAATATTTCTTGGTATGTTAGATGCACTGCACAAATCCGTTTTAATTTAGCACCCGATGCTAATGCCAGAAGCCAAATAATTCCGTCATTAAATGCTAGATCACTGAGCTTCTGGAGCTTTTTCCCGTTTCACCAGCAAAACACAAATAAACACACACACAGACCGCACGATTGTTCAAATGCTCAGTTACCGCAAGGGTTTTATGCCTGTCCTTGCCTGTTTTTTTTTTTAGACATGGCAAGTGCATTTCATAGCCTTCCTGGATCTCTGGAGTCTTTTTCATGAGATGGTGTACGAGAAGAGAAAAAGGAAGGAGAAACAGGAGTGGAGATGCTGAGCTGATCTTAACCGAATCAGATGAAAGTGTTTGGTCATTGGAGCTCTGTTGGAGAAGTAAACGGGTCTTTTATTAAGAACATAAACAGCTTCATTCTGATGCTAAACCATTTATGGGACCCAGTTTAGTGGAAAATGGCCACACATATTCTTCTGTAACTAAGGACATACAGAGCTTCTTGTGATACCTAGTCTTGTGATACACAGCCAGATCTTTGATTTGCGTCTGGTTTACATTTCAGCTTATTCTGGCCATGAACCACCCATTTGAACAGGAAGATACTGCCTGAACCAACCTGGCATTGTAGAATCACGTTACTATACCTACATTTTAGCAAAAGGATTTTTACGTGACACGTTGTAAGCAGTTGCAGCAATTTGCTGGTAAAATGAACACTGATGGCGATAAAGCAACGACTTTTATTCACTTTCACACAAATTACAGTACGAGTAAAACGGCAGATTATCAGTTCATAAACACTTTTCACTGTGTTCCTCTTATAAGATATCGTTTGGTTACGTATGTAACCTCCATTCCCTGAGGGAGGGAACGACACGTTGTGTCGGAGAAGCGACACTAGGGGTCTCTCTTGAGCGCCGATATTCACCTCTGATCTATTGAAAAGGGCCAATGGGAGTTGGCAGTCAGCATTTGCATACCCCGCCCCCGGACATACGGGTATTTAAGCGGGGCAAATACGGGAGTTCATTCAGGATTTTTCTGAGGAGCCGGAAATTGTCTGGCCACAACAGTGGCTCGGTTCAGCGACATGGCGGAGGAAAGACACAACGTGTCGTTCCCTCCCTCGGGGAACAGAGGTTACATACGTAACCAAACGTTCCCCTTCTGTCGCTCTCTCCACGTTGTGTCGGAGAAGCGACACTAGGGGACCCATTCCAATCTTGCCATGCGCTGAACCGTGTACGTGAACTGCCGATACAGAGGCGGGCAGGGATTTCATCCAGTGCCGCGCATCGTCAGTACCTGGCTGCACGTACCCTTCCCCAATGCCCCATAAGAACATCGGAATCCTTCTAGTTACCCTGGGAGGGGAACAAGGCGATGTTTGCCAACATGGGAACGGGCCAGCCTGGCTGGGCCTCTTTTCTCTCTATGTTTCTCGCATAGAGCAATCACGGCCGGGGCCCTTACACGCATATAGGGAAGGGGGTCTTACCCAGACCCTGCGGAGACCACACCTGCCCTTTTTCTTGGGGAGGAAAAGTGGTAGACACGTCACACGGCCGTCTTAGGGCTCGTGTGGAAAGTATGGTGCGGTGGTAGATCCTTGGTGGTAGAGTGGTAGAGTTGCTACAGCACGGCGACCGGGGCAGCTGTAACTGCCTAAGGGAGACACGGGGGTCCGTTCGTAAGGGGACAGAACCGTGGAATTACACACAGGGGGAGTCCGAACCGGAGGCCTTCTTATTTTACCTGTGGAGCCCCTATACCAGTATGGGGTGGCCATCAGGGTACCCGCAGTGGCTTGGGTCGGCGAGTTCCTCCGCTGAACCGCGGACCCGGAGGGCTGGGGAGGAATCGACCAGGGTCCCAACTTGGAGTGGGAGCCCTGGGAAGAAGGTGCACTACTTTACCTTGGCGTCAGGAAAGGGCGCTGGGCGCAAGCGATCCACCCGGCCGGTCGGTCTACATGTTACCGAGTTCTACGGGCTCGGACCTGAGAAAACACGAGACGCAACCGACTCAACGCGGAGGTTGTAAAACCTCGCGAAGGTGTTGGGTGTTGCCCAACCCGCGGCTCTACAGATGTCTGCTAGGGAGGTGCCCTTGCCAGTGCCCATGAGGACGCAACACCCCTTGATGAGTGAGCTCGGACCCGCAAGGGTAGGGGCACGGCCTAGGTGTGATAAGCCAGTGTGATGGCGTCGACAACCCAGTGGGCGAGCCTCTGTTTGGAGACGGCATTCCCTTTCTGCCGTCCCCCAAAGCAGACAAAGAGCTGCTCAGAGCGTCTGGTGCTCTGTGTGCGGTCCAGGTAAATACGCAGGGTGTGCACTGGACACAGCAACGAAAGGGCTGGGTCTGCCTCCTCCCGGGGCAGCGCTTGCAGGTTCACTACCTGATCTCGGAATGGTGTGGTAGGAACCTTGGGCACATAGCCCGGTTGCGGTCTTAGGATCACAGACGTATCTGCCGGACCGAACTCCAGGCAAGAGAATGCTTGCAGGTCCCCGACCCTCTTGATGGAGGCGAGCGCGATCAGCAGGGATGCCTTAAGAGGGAGGGCCCTGAGTCCAATTGATTCAAGCGGCTCGAAGGGAGGTCTCTGGAGTCCTGCCAAGACTACCGAGAGATCCCAGGAGGGAACTAGGCCTGGCTGGGAGGGATTCAACCTCCGGGCGCCTCTCAGGAACCTGAGGATCAGGTCGTGCTTGCCCAAAGACTTGCCATCTACAGGATCGTGGTGGGCGGCAATGGCGGCAACATACACCTTGAGGGTGGACGGGGACAGCCTCCTGTCCAGCCTCTCCTGTAGGAACAGGAGCACTGACTTGATAGCGCATCTCTGCGGGTCTTCAGTTCGGGAAGAACACCAATCTGCGAACAAAGCGCCACTTTAGGGCGTGAAGGTGCCTGGTAGAAGGGGCTCTGGCTTGGTTGATTGTATTCACAATGGTGCGCGGTAAGCCGGCTAGCTCTTCCGTGTCCGTCCAGGGACCAGACGTGGAGGTTCCAGAGGTCTGGGTGCGGGTGCCAGAGCGTGCCCCGTCCCTGAGAGAGGAGGTCCTTTCTCAGGGGAATTCACCAGGGAGGAGCTGTCTCGAGAAGCCTGAGTTCCGAGAACAAAGTCCGAGTGGGCCAGTAGGGGGCCACTAACGTGACTTGCTCCTCGTCCTCCCTGACCTTGCACAGCACCGGTGCAAGAAGGCTCACTGGGGGAAATGCGTACTTGCGCAGCCCCGAGGGCCAGCTGTGTGCCAGCGCGTCTGTCCCGAGGGGAGCCTCTGTTAGGGCGTACCAGAGCAGGCAGTGGGAGGTTTCCTGGGAGGCAAACAGGTCTACCTGGGCCTTGCCGAACCGTTCCCAAATCAGCTGGACCGACTGGGGGTGAAGCCTCCACTCCCTGCCGGGCAGGCGTTGTCATGATAGCGCGTCCGCTATGACGTTGAGCTTGCCGGGGATGTGAGTGGCACGCAGCGACTTGAGTCGCTGCTGGCTCCATAGGAGGAGACGGCGGGCGAGTTGTGTTCATGTGGTGGGAGCGTACGCCGCCTTGGCGATTTATGTCAAACAACTAAAAATCAAGTCAGGAATCTTGGTGTGTCTCTACAGTCAGACCTTAGTTTCAGTAGTCATGTCAAAGCAATAACTAAATCAGCATACTATCATCTGAAAAATATTGCAAGAATTAGATGCTTTGTTTCCAGTCAAGACCTAGAGAAACTTGTGCATGCTTTCATCACCAGCAGGGTGGATTATTGTAATGGACTCCTCACTGGCCTTCCCAAAAAGACCATAAGACAGTTGCAGCTCATACAGAATGCTGCTGCCAGGATTCTGAGCAGAACCAGAAAATATGAACATATCACACCAGTCCTCAGGTCTTTACACTGGCTCCCAGTTACATTTAGGATTGATTTTAAAGTATTATTACTGGTATATAAATCACTCAATGGGCTAGGACCTCAATATATTGCAGATATGCTCACTGAATATAAACCCAACAGATCACTCAGATCATTAGGATCACATCAGCTAGAAATACCAAGGGTTCACTCTAAGCAAGGAGAGTCTGCTTTTAGCTTTTATGCCAGCCACAGCTGGAACCAGCTTCCAGAAGAGATCAGATGTGCTCCTACAGTAGTCACATTCAAATCCAGACTCAAAACACATCTGTTTAGCTGTGCATTTACTGAATGAGCACTGTGCCACTGTGTGTCCGACTGTTTGTACTGTATTTTATTTTATTCTAAACTGTTTCAATTATTCTTATTTTTTTTCTTATTTTAATCTCTTCTATGTAAAGCACTTTGAATTACCATTGTGTATGAAATGTGCTATATAAATAAACTTGCCTTGCCTTGCCTTGCCTTGCCTTGCCTTGCCTATGTACGCCCCCACTGTGGTGCTGTCCGATCTCACAAGGACATGTTTGTCCCGAACTAACGGGAGGAACTTCCTGAGAGAAAGAAGGACGGTCAACAACTCCAGGCAATTGATGTGCCAACTCAGCGGGGCCCCTTTCCAGCGGCCCGCTGCTGCGTGCCCGCTGCACACGGCACCCCACCCGGACCGGGAGGCGTCGGTTGTGACCAGGACGCGTCGGGACACCTGCTGCAGGGGCACTCCTGCCCGTAGAAAGCAGAGGTCTGTCCAGGGTCGGAGTGTTTTGAGGCAGGCGGGGGTGATCCTTACCCGATGCGTGCCGTGGTGCCATGCTTGTCTCGGGACTCGAGTCTGGAGCCAGTGCTGGAGTGGTCCCACATGCATCAACCCCAGCGGCGCGACCGCCGCAGAGGACGCCATATGCCCCAGGAGCCTCTGGAAAAGTTTTAGAGGGACCGCTGTGCCTGGCTTGAAGGAGGCGAGGCAGTCCAGCACCGACTGAGCACGCTTCGCTCGTGAGGCGTGCTGTCATTGAGACTGAGTCTAACTCCAACCCGAGAAAGAGATGCTCTGAACCGGGTGAGCTTGCTCTTTTCCCAGTTGACCTGAAGCCCCAAGCGGCTGAGGTGCGGAGCACCTGGTCTCTGTGTGTGCATAGTAACTCTCGAGAGTGTGCTAGGATGAGCCAGTCGTCGAGGTAGTTGAGAAATGTGGATGCCGGCTACTTGTGGCGGGGCAAGGGCCGCCTCTGTGACTTTCAGTAAAGGCGAGGGGACAGAGACATGCCGAAGGGAGGACTTTGTACTGGAGCAGCCTGGCCGTCGAGCAGCGAACCGTAAGAAGGGTCGGTGTCGTGGCAGAATTGAGGCGTGGAAGTGCAGCGTCCTTCAGGTCTACCGCTGTGAACCAATCTAGATGCTGAGCGCCAGCCAGAATATTTCTCTGCGTGAGCATTTTGAGCAGGAGTTTTAACAAGGCCCGATTGAAAACTTCGCAAGTCCAGGATTGGTCAGTAAGCCGCCGCCTTTCTTGGGTACAATGAAGTAAGGGCTGTAGAAACCCTTCCTCATTTCGGTTGGAGGGACGGGCTCTACAGCGCCCTTGGCTAAGAGGGTCGTGATTTCAGCGGGCGTCCCTGAAGGTGGGCGGGAGCTGGGCAAACTGAATTAGCGTAACCGAGTCAAATGGTCGGTGCAGCCAGCGTGATGCGTTGGGAAGCGAAAGCCACACTTCCCAGCTCTACGCTAGAGGCACCAAAGGAGGAGTATTTTGGGCGTACCGGCGGGGCCTCGCAGCAGTCGTGGAACAGGTAATGCAGCGTCGAGGCGGCCGTTGCGGCCTGAGGCTGAGGTGCTGAGAATAGACTCAAAGCACTTACCTTGCTCCACGCACCCGGCAGGGCGGGTTACGTGACTGAGGAGGAGGTCTGATGCTGGCGTCCTCTGGACTTGTCTGAACCGGCCGGCCGAGGGACAGTCGTGGGCAGGCGGAAGGCAGGATCACGGCGTCCGGTGTACCGGGACTGTCGTAATCTGAAAGCAGATTGCCGTGAGAGCGGCATTTGCGGACCAGGTGACCCAGAGGCAAAGGAAATAGCTCTATTATTGAGAATGTGGAAAATGTAAAAACAAAGTATTCTCCTCCCGGCCCTCCACCGGGAGCGGAGAGGTCTTACCACCTCGGAGCTAGCGTCTCGGTCTCTGGGTCGAGTCGTCTCAGGAGTGCCTGGGAGCCTTCCGGGTCCTCGAGGGGTCCGTGAGATGAGGGGCGTCCTCTTTCTGCAGGGAGCTCAACACGGGGCTGAGAGCTAGGCCTGCTCTTGTTCGTTGAGTGGAGCACCACTTCCTTTCTTCCTTGAAAGCCGCAGGAGGGCGCCCTCGGCGAGCAGACAGGGCGTGGCCCCTGGCGGCAGGTTCTTGGCGAGGGCAGGGCGTGTGACCTGGCCTCCGTCTGTTTCTTCACCACTGAGGACTGCTGGGTGGAGTCGTCAGGTGGTGTCGCCGAATGGAGCTGGGAGACTGGAGAGTTTTGAGAAAGTGTGCTTTGTCTACCTCCTGTACTACGACCAGATCCAGTCCATTTGTTATGTTTCTGGACCACGAGGGTGGACATCGCCTGTCCGAGTGCAGTTCCTGCAGCACGTCAAGAACAGGACTACCCAAGTGCAAATCTTGAAGTGCCTTGGCCCGGTGGACTTGCAGGGAGGGGCCATGGCATGCAGGGGGGGAGCAGTCTGGGACCGTTCTACCGTTCTGCCGAGGGTAGTGAGAGCGGAGGAGCGAGGAAGCTTCTCTCGCTCAGCTCGTCATGCACGTCCGGGAAGGAGCGAGGGCGCGGCTGTGGCGGCGCACCAGCCCGTGAATCATCAAACCGGGGAAGCATAGCGGATCTCCGTGCGTCAGGCTCAGACTGGGCAAGCAGACCCGTAGGTGGCGGCCAGGCGAGTTATCCACATCCGATGCCGCTGTGGCGCTCTCCGATGCAGCGGTGATGTCGTCATCCAATGTCCGGGAGCTCCAGGGACCGGGCGGCCGGCCGTTAGGCGGACCGCGCTTATCCGAGCTTCGTGAGGGGAGCAAGCAAGTGTGCAGGGGAGCGGGGGTTCCGGCGGTTTTACCCGGCAAAGCGCAGCCCGCCATTATCCGGGATCATCTTCATCGCTCGCGGCGCCTGCGTCAATCCCGTAGGAAGGAGGCGAGGCGGAGGCGGCTGAAGTGGCTTTCTTCCTCACAAGAAAGCAGAGATCGCAGCGCTGCTGCAGCTATGTTCTCAGGCTGAAAACATAACCCATTGGAGAGCATGCTCATCCCGAGCCCGGACGGAAAACAGCAAGCGTGCGGGGAGGCGGGGGGTTTCAAGGGGTTCACCCGGCGAACGCAGCCCGTCATTGACCCCAGATCGTTTTCATCGCCAGCGGCGCCTGCCTCAATCCCGTGGGAAGGACAAGAGAAAGCCTCACGACCGCCAATGCTGTCATGGCTATGTTTTCATACTGAAAACATAGACCATTCATAAAAAGCGCTGCCTGCGTGTTTACGCAACCCAGGTACGCCAGGCGGTTTTTATGACCGTCAGAGGTGGGGAGAAATCACCGCCTCAAAAACTACACAGAGGCGGAAAGGCATCTTCAGAAAGACGGCGTCCTGAAAAGGGCGTTCAACGCCGCTGTGTTTGCTCTTTTAGAGAAATTTACTCTTTTAAGGAAAATAACTCTTTTAATATACACAGTGTGTATGTGTGTCTGCGCTGTCGAGCGCTCAGGGGCAACAATGCACGCCGTGCAAAGTGAAGGAGAAAGCCGCTGTTGTGCGCCGTCAAGATCCAACAGCATGCAGATCGTCAGAGGAAACAGGAACGTTTTATAGTGGTGTGTAAACTCGCAGCAACTGCAGACAGACCATCGGCTCCGAAGAAATTTTCTGAATGAACTCCCGTATTTGCCCCGCTTAAATACCCGTATGTCCAGGGGCGGGGTATGCAAATGCTGACTGCCAACTCCCATTGGCCCTTTTCAATAGATCAGAGGTGAATATCGGCGCTCAAGAGAGACCCCTAGTTTCGCTTCTCCGACACAACGTGGAGAGAGCGACAGAAGGGGAACTTATAATATCTGACCACTTTTACAATAGTTCATGACTTGTAACATTTTAATGTTGGCATTACATAACCAACTACATTTACAAGCTTGTTCGAGAGTAATCACATTGCGCTGTAGCTCAACTTAAAGAGCGTTGCACTTGCAATGCAAAAGAACCGGGGTATAAGACCTCAAGACCATGTGAGTCAACACGTGAGTCGCAAGTGTTATAGAAGTACCACAAAAATGACACGTGTGTAACGAACTATAGTGAGAAAAACAGACACAAGAGCAGAGGAACAGTTCAAAGGATATATTAACAGTAATAACGAGCAGTCACTGGGTTGAGGAAAGTAGAAAATCCAGACACCGGCTGCAGCAGCAGCGGGACGTGATCTCCAATGGTGTGCACGTCATAGTCACACAAGGGTCAATCTGTGAAGAGTGTGTTCGTAGAATGATTGTGTGCATTGTGGAAGCTTAGTGAGATGCAGAACAACGCCCAGCAGAGATGAGGGAACTTAACTCCGACTCGTGGGCAGAGACAAGGTATCCTCCATGGAAGACCAGCTGTCACACAGCAATACTGGAAGGCAATCACACACCCGACACACAGGCAACCAACAGATACACGAGACAGGACCAACTAGGCTGAGAGAGCAATCTGGCAAAGATACTGAGAACACGGTGGGCTTAAGAAGGGAGTGAATTAAGGGAGAACAGGTGTTGCTAGGCACGCTAATCAGTGGCATGATCAGTGTACACCCGGGAACAATCAGCGTTCCCATGGAAATGCAGATCATACATGCCATCTGCGCCTGCGAGACATGAGGGTGAGAAAATGACAAAACATACAAAACAAACCAACAAATTCACCGGAGCTGTGATAACGGGTGCTTTAGCAATTACGTTTTTCATGTCACATTTGCTTAAAAATGTGACATGAAAAAATATAAAACGTTTTTATTTTCTCTTACTCCAGCTCATGCAAAAGACTCCTTAGGCTGAGACTACGTCGAGAATAACCATCAGGAAGAGGATCTAGGAAGAGGGTGAGTTTGTCACTCTCATGTCAATGGCACCCTGCAATTCAAATTACATCAAATTTACGAACCTTGTTACTGACACTCAACTGCCTTGGATCTGTGTTCAATGAGCTTCCTTTAAAGCAGCTAAAATCATGTGTGGAATTAATGCAGTTATTTTAATTCATTTAAAGTCATTGGCGTATGCATGAGCATGTCTCCAAGGGAGGCTATTGATTCTTTGAAGCATGATTTGCAGAAATCATAAATATGAATGTTTAAAACTATAAAAAGGTTTGCAACCAAAGAAATTCACATGTTTCAATAGGCAATTTCAATATAGGATTCAAAAAGCATTTGCATAATATAAAAAGTCTTTATGTTTGTGTCTGCTATTCTGTTATACTGTGGTTTTCATTTTTCCACTCATATTTTATGTGGCTCTCCAGAGCGCTGTAGCTGCTTTGAGATTTTGAACAAAGCTCTGCAGGCTTTGTTCAACTATAAAATTGGATGAAAGCTGCGTGAAAGCTCTCAAAGGAGACAACAAAGCCATTGCCTCTATAAGGAAAACTAGAAAAGAGTTTGTGGCTCTTGGTTGGATAGAAAGTCTTACAGTTCTCCCTTCAAGCCAGCAACCTACACATCAATAACAACAGTCCTTATCGTCATAGTAACCTGACAATTGTTTGTTTAACAGTTTTATCTGCAGATAATTAATCATATACTGTTTAATGATTTCATTCTTTGAAAATAAATGAGTAACTGTGAGTCATGATTTCATTCAAAGCAACCAATGCCATCTTTTCAAGAAGAAAACTCAAGAAAAACTTCTCTGCAATTATCCCACCAGCACTTCCGTCTAAAACTGTTTGACTCCTGCGCCCGAGGAGAGATCATTACTGTATATCGTCTGCTTTGTACCTCCAGGTACTGATTTGTAAATACTGAACAGCTTCCAACTTAAGTTCATGAAGAGGACACTCACAGCTCAGGACACTCAGAAAATGCAAATTATAATAATTTTTATATGTAAGGCTTTTCTCAAGCACTACAACATAAATATCACATACTGTACACACACATTTACATGTAACAGAAAAGTAAGCACAACACTGAGTGTAATGAAATATATATATATATATATATATATATATATATATATATATATATATATATATATATATGCTGATATATTGAATATTCACAAAGTGATTTTTTTCTTGACATCTTGACTATCACAATGATTTTAATGTGAATGGTTGGAAGAGATGGGTTAAAAAATGTAGAGAGGTGGAACAAGTACATTTTGATTATGCAGGCAACAGTTTTTCATTTGGAGTAATGTGGTCACAATAAGACCAGTAATGTGTAAAAAGATATATTTTGTTTCCATATTGACTATTTCAGGTTCAATACAAGTTAAGCTTAATAGACAGCATTTGTAGCATAATGTTGATTACCATAAAAATGTATTTAGACTCGTCCCTCCTTTTCTTTAAAAAAAAGAAAAAAATCAAGGATACTTTTTATTATAAGTCACTTATAATGAAAGTATATGGGGACAATTTTTGGAGGGTTTAAAGGCAGCGATGTGAAGCTTGAAATTTTATAAAAACACTTAAATTCATAATTTAGTCTTGTGGCAAAACTTTTGATACATTTTAACATTTACAGATTGGCCCCATTCACTTCCATTGCAAGTGCTTCATAGTAACCCTGATTTTTGCTTTTTTTTTTTTTTTTTAAGAAAACAAGTGGGAAGTCAAAACACATTTTGTGGAAATCAATAATATGCCACAAATGCTGTCGATTGAGCATAACTTGTATTGAACCTGGAATATTCCTTTAAGAGAGATGTTTTGAGTTGTATTGTCTCTTATTTAAACCTTAGTTTCAAAATCTGCATTAGAGTTGGTAAGATCAATTAATATCTGTGAATTAGTTAAAAACATTTCAATGTATCATTTGAATTTTAATTCTTTCATTTAACATTTTAAATCTACTCAGCTACAACAGCTGTATGATTGAAATTATGGTTTCTCTAATAAAAAAAAAAAAAAAAAGTCATTTCAGAGCAAATGCTTACATATTGACATACATCTTGCAATCAAAAGGCTTAAAAGTATGGAGATAATATTTTTTAATATATCACCCAGACCTATTACTTACATGCCTCAATAATGACCAGGCTGCACAAAACAGACTATTTTTTTAATAAAAGGTCTAAGAGGATGCCTATGTGTCAGTTTTCCCCCATCACACAGAGCTGTTAACTCAAATGTGTGTTCATCACAGAGAGAAGAGATGATTTGAGCACAACCTCATGGTATTTTGAGGCTGTAAAAAATAGTTACACCAAAGGAGTCACATCTGCATGTCTGTGTGCGAGTTCAGATGAACTGGTGGTCAGCCTGTGGGTGCTGGCAGAATGGTTAGAGTACCAGACTGAGCTTCAGAGGATTGTGGTTAAGAGAGGCCTGAGGGTTGGGTTGAACATGTAGCCTCTCTCTCTTTCTACAGCTCCTCTGATGTTTTTCTTACATGGGAGCCTCTTCACTGCTGAAGGAAAAGAGGGTGGTTTCAAATTACCATCCAATGCAGCTGGAAAAGTCCCTCTCTGCAGGTTTCTTTGTGGAGGTTTCCTCTTATGGCCTTTATATCCATCCTGTGACATGGTTCTGTATCGTTTCTAACATATGATCCAGTGTTCGTAAGTAACTTACTGAGCAACGACGCTTCTAACTTAAAGCCGAAGTGGGTAACACATTATATTAATGTTCCTTTTGTTAAGAGATGATAAAATGGTTCATTAATGACAAATCATTTATTTAGAAATGCATTATAAAACACTGATAACTGATTATAACAACAGTTCCAACAGAACTGCAAAAATAATAATTGTTTTCAAACAGATTCATATATATATATATATTTTTATTTTTTTTTTAAATGACCAATACGTCTTACTTACTGCACGTTACAGCCATGAACCATGAATTGCTACTTGCTGGTCAGTTGCAGAAGGTTTTAAGGGACATTCACATTCTAGAGGGCGCTCAATTAATCAAAAATCTGTGTTGTGCACGGTGACTCATCAATTCTATTGACAAAAACTGTCAGATATTTTATATTTGATAAAAGTTCATTTATTCAACTGTTAAGAGTACCTTATTATATAAATGACCTCAAAGCTAATAGGCATAGACAAAAAGCCACAAAACTCCAATTTAGATGTAATGAGGTCTTTAAAGATATGTTCACATTAGTGTAGCTTTTTCTACGAACAAGCTACTTTTGGTGTAGTGCAACAAATTGCTACACTGAATCTCTGTTTTTGACGCAGTGTATTGCCCAACACAGTCTCATGACAAATCGGTTTATGAGATGGGGTCCCTTTGATAGTTTCTCCATATGACCTTCCTCCTGATATTTTCGCAAGAGCAGAAGGTGCATGCTGGTGCATACATCCCACCTAAAGCACTGGGTTGTAATTTATGGTTAGGTTTAGGCTTGGGTTAGGGGTTAAACTTAAGAAAAATAGTAATAACATTGTTCCTTGTATTTTTTTATTTGTCTATATGGCAGTAATAATCGTACCTTTTTGTATTAGCCATCTGGTACGTTTTCTTATGATTTTGCCATGTTAACTATTACTATGAGACTGTGTAATATTGCCCATGCAACTTTACAGCTGAGCAAACTGAGGTATTAATTAAACATACACTCCTATAATATTCTGATTCATTGTAGTACACTGGTTTGTTCAGATGGCTTTTGTGAATAAACCTATTTAAAGGTGTAAGATTGACAACAAGCATTAGAAATGGGAACTGCAGTCCAAGTTTTTTTTTAGTTTTTTTGCCCATCCCAGACTCGAAGCTCATTCGGGGTTGCCAGAATGTTGACACGCAAATTAGCCAACTCAGCATCCGTTTTAAAGGATTTCTGGGCTTTAAGCTGTCTCCATCTTCCAAAGGCATCTCAAATATTCATCCTTGTTTTTACTGCGCCTCTGGTCTTGGTGGTTTTTAGACATATGGCGAGGCTTTTTAGGTTGGGTGGAATGTGTTATCTCTGATCCAGTTCGTTTGCTGGCTTCCATGGCTGCAGCATGGCAATCCGGCAGTGTCGAAATACTATTGGTGAGTGGGCAGTGGGCGTGATCACACGGGCCAAAACATATAAGATATTCTGGTATTGAATGGAAACTTCATAGTAGAATATACTGGCTGTAGCACTGTTATCAGAGAAGCCAGTATTTCAACTTAGCATGTTTCCTATTATTCTAATGATATATATTATGGTAATTTTATGATTTTGTACAGTACAAATACAAGTCCACTAGTTGCAAACAGTGATAGTGCTATTTGCATTTTTATTTATTGTTATAAGTAGGATTAAAGGAAATATTACGAGTGGAGACAGGGAACAGGCTGGGAAAAAATGGACAAAAGGCGGCTTCGAACTCAGGTCATCCGCACGAAAAGCACGTCCGCAGGAGTAACAGTAACAGGAGTGCAGATTGTCTTCAATTTTTGTGTTTCCAGCATTCTTTTGGTGTGAAAATTGCCATGCTGTGTCACAGGTAGTATTTACACCTAGTGCAAATGGTATCTTCCATAAAGAAACAATTCACTGATCGCTACGTTCTATATCTTTTACGCATTGATTTAGAAAGTTTTTATTGTAGCTAAATATTTAGTTAATTACTGCTGTTCATCCAGCTGATCTCATTAATATATGTAGTTAAAGTTAATATTTGTAACATTTAAATGTACATGTTTGTATGTTAGGATAGACACTAAAGGACATTTGAAAGCATCTAAAATGTATACATTTTTACGTATTTACAGCTTTAGAAATGTCAATTATTGACAAATCCATTACAACTCTATTTGAATCTACAAATCGGTTATAAATATATTTGGAAATGTTTACTGTTTTATAGATCCCTTAACCCTACCCCAAGTACATTAATGTATAGTAACAATAATTTTTGTTACAATATATTATATATAAATATATTTACAGCAGCTAATCCCACACCTACTCCTAAACCTAACCATAACATTTATTAAGCACATAAAACACATAAAAGGCAGATAAATGTAGTCACAATAATTTATACAGAGAAATTGCTAAATTCAGTACAAAAGTAGTCCAAAGGGCGATGTGCTGCATCCAATGTGCTCCCTGACAGCATACAATAGTTTTATTTGAGATAGTGAGTAGAATTAAAATCATACATTCGCTGTAAATCTTCTCCTGATGTACTCCAGAATAGTGCTGTTATACCTCATTCAAACATATACATCACAGAATACAGCATGTCGAAAACTGTCACGAGACACTTGAGAGCCAAAGATCATTCAGCATCACTGCCGTAAAACTGCTGGTCATAATGCTTGAGGTGGCAATTTTTTAATTTTGAAAACAAAACCAACACATGTTGACGGTTACAGTGGGCATGACCGCACTGTGGCGGATGGAGACAGACATCGTTGAATAAAAGGCTTGAATTTCGGTCTCTTCTTCAAAGAAAGCAGTCTGAAGATTTGGATTATAGCTAACAATGTATGGATTAAACTTTTTATTGTTTTATGGTGCTTTTTGTGGTTTATTTAGTTTTTTGGCATATTCTGAAAACTCCTTTTGTGTCCCATGGCAAACAAAAATAACATAAAATGCATAATAAATGATTAAACGCTTACAGAGTTTTTATTCATTTGAACATTTAATAGTGTATCTTGCTTAAAGTGATATAATCCTTTAAAACTTTGTATAGGGCAGCAGAACGTCTCGTTTACTGTTGTAATCTCCGTTCCCTGATGGAGGGAACAAGAAGTTGTGTTGATGTAATGACACTAGGGGTCGCTCTTGTGGGACCTAAACACCTCAGATCTTTGAGAAATGGCCAATGAGAATTGATGAGACGAATTTGCATACGGGTATAAAAGGAGCTGGCTCGCAACCACTCATTCAGGTTTTGTGCTGAGGAGCCGAGACAGTGTCCCGATATTTCAGCAGGTAGTACAGCATTGTGGCAAGGGAGACAATTCCCTATCTGTCACTAACTCAACATTGTGTCAATGTAGTAACACTAGGGGTCCCTATACAAAACACCACAACTAGTTGAACTGTGTTACGTGAGCTTCCGATGCAGGTGCAAACAGGCTACTGCTTGCGTAATAGTAGATGCACTCGGATGGCACGTAGCCTCCCCTAACGCCCATATATATATATATATGGGCGTTAGGGGAGGCTACGTGCCATCTAGTATGGGAGCAGGCCGTGCGTATCTAGTATGGGTGCGTATCTAGTATGGGAGCAGGCCGTGCCAGCCACTGCCTTTTCTCTCTATTTTTTCTTTCCACATAGTATTTTGTTATACAGCTGGGGCCATTTAATGCTCAATATATGCGCCAGGGTAGGTGTTCTTTTCCTGTCCTATTCTTTCAGAGGGAAAAGACCCCACGGAGACCACATCCACAGCTCGAAGGGGAGGTAACATGTGACAATATGTCATGTGGGCTCACCAGCCACACATGGAAGAGGAGCGGTGGTAGGTCCTGCCTTGAAGGCGAGGTGCTCTACAAACACAGTGACCGGGGGCAGAGAGAGCTCAGCTCAAGGGAGATGTGGGTCTGACGACAGGGAGACTGTACAGTGGAAAATACATCACAAGGGGTTACTGGAGTAACCGGCACCTGTGGAGCACCTACCCCAGTACAGGGCATATTAGCACATGTACTGGGTCCGGCTGAATTCGCGAGCCACAGGACTAGGGAGGAATGGCATCCAGGGTTCACGGGTTTGTGAACTCGCATGAGAGGGGAAAGGCGCTACATGCAAGGGATACACCCGGCCAGCTGTCCCATATTCCCAAACTTACCTGTTCGTACCTGACAAAACTTGGAATGAAACCGGCTCAACCCGTATATTGCAAAATCTTGAAAAGTTATTGGGTGTTGCCCAGCCCACTGTTCTGCAGATGTCTGCTAGAGAGGTGCTATTGGCCAGTGCCCATGAGGATGCCACACTCCTTGTAGAGTGTGCTCGTATTTCCATAGGGCGGTCATGGCGGGCCTCGTGGTGGCCCGGGCAAGCATGGCGGTCAACTCTGCGTCAGCCAAAGACTGGATGGGCACACACTAGGGTGCTAGCCCAGTCGAGTCCTCGACGTCTGACATCACCAAGACGCTCACCGATGCATCAATCGAAAGCTCATCCATCTCGTGAGCTCCAAAAGAGACATTAGGCTGGCACTGAGGCGAGCTGCCTGTCTCATCCCAGAACTGGACCAGAACGAACGAGCGTGCTGGGGAATGAGCGGTCCATGGGGGATTACCAAGTGGAACCGAAGCCATTGGAGCCCCAAAGTCAACCGGGCTGGGCTCGTACCAGTAGGTAGAAGTGGCTTCCCCCGGAAGAAAGAAGCAGCGACCGCAACGTTGCCATGGTCATGTTTTCGCAATGAGATCATGAACCATCCACGAACATGATTACAGCCCAGACAAGTGAGGCAGCGATCGTTGCCGTCAGAGGTGGAGAGATAACGACCGCACCCAGAAACTACACAAGGATGGAAGGGCATCTTTAAAAAGACGTGTCATTAGAAAGATGTTCATGTCAATGTGCTTGCTCAATAAGAGGAAATATACTCTTTTGGCAGGAATATATATAATCTTTTAAGCTGTCGAAGTGCCCGGTGACATATTCTGCAGCAACCGCATAGAAGAATGTAAAAGAATGTATGTTGGCTTGAAATAACTTTATGTAAGAGTACATATGAATTATCATGAGATCACTTTGGTTCATCACTGTTTTAAACTCAATTTGATCAATTATATTTGTTTCTAGGTTTATCAGTTGTATTTTGTGTAACTTCATCTGTTCAATTTAATGCGGTTGGTCTTCAGTATTTAAGTCTATGTAGCAACAGATAAATATTTCTCTGATTGTAAAAACAACAGTACACATTTTTTTTTGTAACTACTTTTTCTACAGGTTAGCTGTTGAACTTTTTTAAATGATGAGAAGCTTGGCAAGCCACAGCTTCAAAGTATCTTCCCCAACACTGCAGAAATCCATTCTGTTGGAAAATTGTGGTTAAGTTTGTAATGTTGTGAGACCTTGGAGTTGAGAGCAGCCAGTGTGTGTTTGTTGTTATCGTTGCCCTGGAGGAGTTTAACGCAAACACACATTTCAACCTCTGTGTTTGTCTTCGTCCATTTCTATCCACAGATTTTTCCGTGCCTTGTCAGAGGGTTTAATAAGTCTTTCATCCTTTGTGAAAAGAAAAAGAAACTTAGCAGATTTATGACCCTTGTTTAAGAATTTGCTTTTTGTTTTCCTGTGTGCTAAGCCAAGATAAAATTAGATATGTGCTACCTGAGCTCTATTTGGCTCTAAGTTTGCTTCAACTTATGACATATTTGGCATGTGTTTGTGTAGTTGGATTTGCAAAGTGACTATAAGAGAGTATGTTGTTGCTGCTGCAGAGGGCAGTGTAAGACTTTGGGTCTCTGTGGCAGGGAAGCCAAATACACATACAGAAGCCTTGCCAACGGAGCAGTAATAAGACACCGGTGACTGGGGCACTGCAAATGAGTAGGGATTAAGACCGGAATGATAATGCTTTAGGGCACTGTGAACCTACACAAATGGGCAAGCTTTTATTTTTTTTTTTGCCTTTTATCATATATTTATTTTTAGTGTTTTATCATTTGTATTGCAGTTATCTTTTTACATTACGTTCTTCCCCTGCACAATAAATTACCAGATCAACAAGAAAACATTGGACGCGATCGATCTCTGGCAATACCAGCCCACGGAGATGCCCTGACAGGAGCAAGCAAATGACAAGATATTAAGCATAGCTTTCAGAGAAATAATAATAATAATAAAAAATAGTGGTATTTATCCTTAAAACAAGGGGGTACGAAAAATAAACTTGTTTTTCTCTTAAAGGAATAGCTCACCTAAAAATGAAAATTCTCTCATCATTTTACATGCCATCCCAGGTGTGTACGACTTTCATTTTCAGCAGAACACAAACAGATTTTTAGAAGAATTTCTCAACTCTTATGGTCCATACAATGCAAGTGAATGGGTGCCAAAATTTTGAAGCTCCAAAAATCACACAAGTCAGCATAAAAGTAATCTGTATGACTCCAGTGTTTTAATCCATGTCTCCAGAAGCGATTTGATAGGAGCGTGTGAGAAACAGATAAATATTTAAGTCCAATTTGACTCTAAATTCTCCTCCGTGCTCAGTCAATCTCGACTTTAACTTTCACTTTCACAATCATCTTCTTGTGTTTTTGGTGAGTCACATTCTTTATGCATATGCTATCAACTGGGCAGGAAGAAGAATTTCTATTAAAAATGGACAAATATTGATAGTTTTTTCACCCACATCTATCATATTGGTTCAGAAAATATGTTTTTAACCACTGGAGTCATATGGATTACTTTTAAACTGCCTTTATGTGATTTTTGGGAATTAAAATGTTGGCATCCATTCACTTGCATTGTTTGGACCTACAGAGCTGAAATTGCCCTCTAAAAATCCTTTGTGTTCTGCAGAAGAAAGAAAGAAAGTCATACACATCTGGGATGAGGGAAGAGTAATAATGAGATCATTTTCATTTGTGGGTGAACTAGTCCTTTAAATCAAGTTTCTTTTATTGTTATAAGGATAAACATTGCATATTTTTGTTAGATTTCTCTGAAAACAAGACAAAATATATTATGTCATTTTGCTTTTCAAGTAAATTGATCTTGTTTTAAGAATAGTTAGGTATTTGTACAATATAAAAAGACAAAAATACTCATTAAGATTTTTTTTATCAGTGTTTCAAAATCAACAGCTCTGTCAAAAAATTAAAATAAATATCTATATTTTTTTCGTTTTACATACTTTTACGCATTTTGTAGAAAAAATTGTCAATTTCAATAAAGTAAATGAACTAATAATAAATATTAAATTAACCAAGGGCATATTCCACTAACATCTGACAACAATAAAGTCTTTTGTCTTCATTTTGAACAGTATATCAATTGTTTTTTTTTTATTTCAACTCTGACAAACTTCTTTTGTGAAAAGAGTATTGTGCATTCAAGTGTATTCAAAGTGCTTGAAAAGTCTGTGCTATATTGCTTTATATATTTATATATTTTGTTTTTCAATGCAATAACACACACATTTTTAGTGTGACTTTATGGGGCCACTGTTCAGAGGAGTGGGTGTATAATTGTTTCAGAGATTTGAGACTGAATATTTTTATTTTTATTTTATATATATATATATATATATATATATATATATATATATATATATATAATTTATTGTTTTTATTACCCACCAGGAACACAAGATGTCCTATAAACGGGTGCCAAATAGCTCAACGTTCCCAAACTGACTGTGACATTTTGCCAATGATTTAATGGTGCTCACATTTTAACCCTAGAATAAGTATTGAGTATTGGTGACCCAATAACTGAGTCATAAACTTCTGCGTTGTCGGCCAGCGGGATATGACCCTGTTAAACATCTCAATTTAAAATTCTGTGCCATTAACTAGCCCCAAAATAAAGTGGCTGCATGTTAACCCATTCCTGCCAACACTCCCGATTTTACCGGGTTTCTCCCGATAGTCCACCACTCCTCCCACTGTACTCCCGATTTACAATTTCGCTTGATAAACTCACTATTTTCAGCATCCACACTTCACTCATATGGGATTGTCCCTTACTTAAATATGAAATTATGCGTCCCGTATCGAATCAATACGGGATGCAGTTCCCATAAACTGGTCAGATCGTGTCAGGACGAAATTGTTCCATATTGTTAATTTAACAATGATACATGTTGGAAAAAAATTTATATGGTGGGTAAGGGGTCGTCTGAAAGGTCCACACATTGTGCTGAAATGTGCTAATTCTGTGGAGGGTGTGTTTATTGCTAAAACTGTGAAGGATGCGGGAATGCAGGGTCAATTTCTTGGTATTATGAATCTTTAATGTAGTGTTTAATGTAGTATTATTGAGTGGCTCACTATACGTATATTACGCAGTCTGCGTGGTTCACCTTCTCCTTACGGGGGCCACCAAAAACTCCACTGATTAAGTAGCCACCAAAAACTCCACCGGCTGCCGTTACCTGCACCACGACAATTGACAAGCGCATGAAGCGTACGGGATATTGATACTTTGTCTCCACCCGCCATCTTGGATTAACGTTTTCACTGAGCTCATCGCAATGCATAATGGAACTGCCTTCTCCATGAAGGAAACATGTGATGCTGCCTTAGAAACCAATTTCAGTGTGGATTAGATGTGGAAATGTAGAAAAATCGATGAGTTTTCAAACGAACATGGACGCAGCCTTAGAGAGCACCCTAAGGTTGCTTTTTGAACAGCCTTTACTTAGGGAGTGACACCTTAAGATGCCTTTAAATGGTGTCTAGGTTAGACAACTCAATCAGAGCTTTTGTCTCTATTTGTATTTCTGTAGAGTTTAAGAGCAATATCTGTGACAATGATGATACTATAAGACTACTAAACTCTATGAAACCTCCTGAATTATGAAGAGAAACCTGTCTAATGTTTTCCTGGTTACATACAGTATGTATAAATACAGAGCATTTAGAAAGTATTCAGACCCCTTCTTTTTTCACATTTTGTTATGTTGCAGCCTTATGCTAGAAAGCTTTAAATTATATATATAAACAAATAAAAATAAGTCTACACTCCATACCACAAATGACAAAGCAAAAAACAGATTTTTGATAACTTTGCAAATGTATAAAAAAACAAAACTGAAATATCACATAAGAATTCAGACCCTTTGCTAGACAATTGAAATTTTGCTCAGGTGCATCTAATTTCTCTGAATAATCTTTGAGATGTTTCTACACTTTGATTGGAGACCACCTGTGGAAAATTCAATTGATTGGACATGATTTGGAAAGGCACACACCTGTCTATATGGTCTCACAAGGTCTCACAGCTGAAAATGCATATCAGAGCAAAATCCAAGCCATGAGGTCAAAGGAACTGCCTGCAGAGCTCAGAAACAGGATTGTGTCGAGGCATAGATCTGGGGAAGGCTACAGTTTGTTTTGTTTTGGCTGCACTGAAAATTACCAAGAGTACAGTGGCTTCCATAATCCTTAAATGGAAGAAGTTTGGAACAACCAAGACTCTTCCTAGAGTTGGCCACCTGGCCAAACTGAGCATTCGGGGGAGAAGTGTCTTGGTAAGAGAGGTGACCAAGAACCCAATGGTCACTCTGGTTTAGCTCCAGAGATCATGTGTGGAGATGGGAGAGACTTGCAGAAGGACAGCCATCACTGCACCACTCCACCAATCTGGGCTTTATGGCAGAGTGACCAGACAGAAGCGGTAGGAACTGTTCAGGGTTGAAGGAAGGCTGAATGCTGCATTTTCACATATCACATTTTCATACATGTTCCACCATCTTTGTTTCACAGCATCCAATGTATTGGAGCTCCAGTTTCAATATTTTACAGATCAAAGCAAGATACAGTTCTGCTCATGGATACAATCCTGTAGTTTACTTGTTACTAAGTGCCTCAAACAAACTTTGAACATCTTAAAAAAAGATATGATGCAACTAACCTGGAGAACTTTGGCAAATCCATTAATTAGTTCTTACTCAAAAATTGTCAATGTATCAATTCATTACCTTGAAAAATAACTTCGTTTTTTGGTGGACTACTCCACCCTGACTCCCAAAAGTTGCGTAGCACCAGCCAGTCACGTTCAAACTGTCAGTTTCAGTCATCTCTTGCAATTTTTGTTGTCAATCCACATCAAATGGCCAGTGATCAAACTTTGGGCTGTCCATGGGCCACTGTATGTATGAGACTGAGACCAGCTCTAATGTGACATAAAGGTCAAGGTTGCTGACTCTTAGCAGATAAGAAACTTATCATACCACAATGCCCTTGTTTTCATCAACAGTAAGATTTCATTTTTGTTTCCAACGAGCGTATTTAAGTTCGCCTGAATTGGAGAAATCCAATTGAATGCAATGCATGTCTCTCTCACTCCCTCGTTATAATTTTCTGGCCTATGGTCTCCTCCAAAGTTATCACCCTGCAAAAATGAAGCTAAATTAAGTTCAATAAACAACACAAAATTAAATTATGTCTTATTTTTCATGATCAGGAATTACACATAAAACAACAGGTATAAATAAAAGTGAATTAGAAGAAATACAACACATTAGCCTATAGGACGTGATCTCGCTGGCACAGATGCCCTCTGATTAGATAAAAGAGCTGGGGATCTCCCCTCGCTGCTTATATATCCTGTTGTTTGAATTGATAATATGCATGGCTAATTTCAAACCTTGCTCTGATCGGGTTTCTGTAAACTCATTATATGCATTTGTAGATGTGGTAGATTGGAAACCTGGACTGAAACCTCTACATTAAAATCACTGTACTTTGAATATTTCCTAATAGAGAAGTGTAAAGGGAGCCAGGTGATAGATAGCTGTGCAATGTGTATAAACCTCATTCTCCTGACCTCAAGAAGTGCACTAGCGACTGATGCTAGAGGCTGTAGTCTTTAGCCTCCTTTTAGCGCACCTGCCTCCCCTGCCGGAGACTCAGGTTCGAGTCCTGTACGGAGCGGGTAGAACAGGAGTGTCACAGAAGCATGCAGGCAAATTATACCACTGCTAAATATACCATAAATGTACATTAACACTGGAGGTCACTGATTGACAGGGATTTTTTTCTTGGGGAAAAAAGGAACATGCATAACAAAAGTAAATAAGGTAAGTTTTGCATAAATATTTATTTTTTGTCATTTTTGGGGATTTTGATGGCCGATCTCGTTCTGTGATTAGTTTGAGAAAAATCCAATGAATTACATCTCTGTGTGTTTCTCACACCTGTCCGTCCCAGACTCACCTCTGGTGATCTCGTCGCTCTTCAAAGCCCCTCCCCATCAGGTCCCTGCCTTGCCCTATTTGGTAATTACATGCTTGGAGGCTTGGGGCCTCTGTCTGTACTCTTAAAGATCTCCACTTCAAATAGGACTCATATTCAGAGCTATTAAATCACAACAATACCGAGCTCCTCTGGCCTGCCCTTCAATCTTACATTCTCCAGACTTGACCACAGCCAGTGATATTCTAAAGGAGTAACTTCCCCTAAAATGTCTGAAATTTGAAATAATACATGACATCACAGAGCAAGAGCAAAAGTGTGTGTGTAGATCTAGAGTAAACAAGTGAGTAAAGGAGAGGTAGTGAGAGAGCAATATTTGTTCATTGTAAATTCAGCCCGGCTGTAAACTCGATTGCTAGTGCCAGCCGAGGTGGTGGGGCTGCTCTCTGACCATCATTCTCAATGCTCTCTCCGGCTGATGTCCAGTTTGTTGCTTTGGTTATGATGAATGAGGTTCACGCTTGCATTAATATCTTGACTTTACAGCATCACAGGAGGGGCTAGCCTCCTGACGTGCTGCTCTGGTCAGTTTCTGGCCAGGCCTTTCTACAGCCCTGATGGATGAGGTGGTAGCTCAACCGCTCTGCTGAAATGCTCTGGCACCAGTTTCACTCCAAACATGCCAATGCAATTTGCCTGACATGGTATTTTTTTAGAAGGTGCGGCATGAAGGGGCAAATTGAATAGGAGGAGGCCGCGACTGCAAGAGCTTGAGTTTCCTCGAGTAAATATAATGATTAGCATTTGATTAGAGTGGTAGGTCACTAAGAAAATAAAAAACAGTAGTATTTAGCCCTTATTACAGAGTTGTGCTTTTTGACACAGGACTCTTGTTACAGACATTTTAATTGTAATTAAACAATAAGACCAATAGTGCAAATAGACACTGTAATTTTATTTCACAGTAACGGTACACATCACAATTTATGTTGTTTTTTTCAACAATCAACAAAAATAGGTTTATGTCACTATAATTTGAGGGAGTACCCAATTGCAGATGCAATTTGAACATGCTTTCTTAACAATAAACAAAATACAAATTCAAAAACTCTCATGTGGGAGAGGAACAGCAAAACATGGAAGAACAAACTAAAAGATAAACAAAGACAAGACTGACAGAAGTTCAGGAACCGACTGGAGACAAGGGGGGTTAACACTCAAGACAGAAGAGCATGTGGCAATGAACAAACAAAGACACATACTCACACAACACATGGCAGCCAAGATACGAGTGTCAGGATCCAGTCACAAAACAATACAAACAAAGTGGCAGGATCCTGACACTATAGACAAGACACAAGAACACATGGCTATGAAAAACTTCCAAAGCCATGTGTTCACACCAGATAGTAACAAAACATGGATGTCAGAATCCAACCACAAAAACTATAAACTAAACCAACAGAAGTGGATCCTGATATTACCCCCCCACCAAGGGGATGCCATCTGGTGTCCTAAAAGGGGAACATCAAAGCACAAGACAAGACCAACACAACAGACATAAACAGAGACAGGGGCAAAACAGGAGGGAAGGTGTGGGAAACCAGGGTGAAAGCTTCAGAAAGGGGGCAGCCTAGGAGGAGGATCCTGGAGATGGTTCAAGCCAGGCGAACGAGGAGATGAGATGAGGTCAGGCCAATGGCCAGAGAACCAGGGTGGATGGCCAGGGAATCAGGGCAGATGGGATGGAATTGACAGGACAGACCAAGGTGGAACCGGTGGGAGGACAGGCGGAGTTGTAGCTGGTGAGGACTGGACAGGCGGAGCGGTGGCTGCAAGAGAGAGGTCAGGCTGGATGGTGGCTGCTAGGCAGGTGTCAGACTGGGCGAATGTAGGGGACAGGACAGGTGGGGCACCAGCTGCTGGACAGAGGTCAGACGGGGTGGCAACAGCTGTACAGAGTTCCAACAGGGCAGCGGCCGCTCAGAAGGGGGTGAGGCCTGTGAAAAAAATAAATTATATATTTTTTTATTTTACATCACACTGTTTACATTTTGAATCCCCAATTTTCAAAAAGGACTTCTTAACAGGAGTAACCCTTATGGTATTGCCACTTATTATAAGTCACTGCTGACTGATGGCATGTTGGTTTCTTTTGTGTCTTAGGACTTTTGCCGTATTTTTCCACTGGAGGCACCATTATATATTTCTTGAGCAATGCTGCTGAATAATTTTATCTTCTGTACTGTATTCATCTGAAAGGCATCATACACACAAGCCAACTGGAGATGTGGTGCTCAAGCTGCTCCTAAAGACAACATACATGCCTGAAACAACAAAGGTGTGCATGAGTATTCCTCCTGTATATACCACCTAAGGTATAAATAAATCTGCTCTTCTTTCCTTCTTTTTTTTAACACAGGCATCCCTACCAAATGAATAAATGTCTGTGCACTAGCTAATAAAGTATCAAACAAAGTGGCACTGGCAAACAAATGATGTGAGAGCTTTACTCAGAATTAACTTCACTTTTCGGTGCTATTTTTGAACATAATTTTAACAGCACTTTAAATATCTGTTCTCTAACTTAAGTGACCTGAAAAAGATTTACAAGCTTAAAATCGAATTCCTAGATAAACGTGACCCACATCCTCTCCCTCCAGAATTTATCCTGATGGCCCAGACTTATGGCTTTAATCATCTCCATAACTCTGCATTATTCTGTCCATGCAATTAGCTAAAAAGTTGGGTGACACCTTACAATTTCCATACATATGTGGAATAATTTAGTGTTTCCCTTCAACAAAGAGGACATTTTGTTTGAATTCCAAAAGAATTACAATGGAGCAATTAAAATAAATCTTCAGTTGCACTTCCATTAACCCTGGCTGGTTTTGCGTTTCACTGCCAGCAACCCAGTGGATTTGGACTTTCTCTGATTTATGTTCTCTTCCTCTAGAAATCAGAGAGAAAAACACACCCCAAAATAGTTTTCCTCTTTTTGGGTCGGTGGGTTGAGTTGGGGTTATAGATAAAGACCTCATATGTTTTTTGCTCTAAGGAAATTCATTTCCCAAATATATTAGAGCATGCCATAAATCTTACACACCTAGCAAAAGCCTTAAAGGGAATACAAGGGAGACAAAGAATGAATGATATATTTCATGCTCAGAGTCTCTGCTGTATATGAAAATATGATAAAGGAGGTTTAGCTGTAGGCCATTGTACTGCTTGTAGAAGACATGTTAGGAGGTACCATAAAACATAACCTAAAAATTTCAATTTAAAAGCTTCTTGTTCTCTCGGAGCAAAAGAAAAACACTGACAAAATGACATGCAGGTCAGTTTGAGATACTGTCACACCATCAGCCAAATTTTATTCTTGAACACAAATATTAGGTCTGTTGATTTAACACATTAATTTAGTGTTATTTTAATTTCATTTAGTTTGTGATAAAACATTTTTTTTAAATGAACGCAATTAATCATGCATCTTGACTCATAAGTACATTTCTTAATAAAAGTATGTACATTCCTACAATTGGAGCAATTCAAGCTTGAAGTTCATGAAACTTTGTGATTTACGAGTCGCATCAGCAGGGGGCAGTCAGCATGCCTCAACAAGCCTCACAAGCAGCGCAACCACAAAATGAAAGCTTTATAAAAAGAATTATATATATATATATATGGCCCTACATCAGCACTGGGCCAGTAATTAAAAAAAAAAATATGAAAAAAAAAAATGAATACGGTCATCTCTTTAGAACTTAGGCTTGGGCTGTTTCTAAAATGTTATTGGAGAAACAAGGATGTGTGTGTGTGTGTGTGTGTGTGTGTGTGTGTGTGAGAGAGAGAGAGAGAACGAGAGAGAAATATGGAGCGTATGTGATCACCTGTTGATGATGCTGTAGTCTGTTAGTCAGCTTTCTGAAGATTTATTATTTTCTCAGTGGAAAAATAGTCATTCAAGCAGGGGTATTCCTCTCTATTTTGCGGAAGCTGGTGTGCAAGAGTCTTTCACTATAGAAACCGCAATGTCCTCCACCATTTTGAACAGCATGTCCTCTTCAATGTGGAAACTCCAGTAAGAGGTAAGCGCCTTGAATGTGTGTATTTAATCAGTCTGTTGTGTCTCTCAGCTGTGATGAGCCGTAATGCTGAGGTTGTTCATTTAAAGCCGTTTAAAGCTATTTCCAAGCTTTAGTATTGTAGTAGTAATACAAGCTATCAGAGAGTGTACATTCATTCATTCATACATACATAAATTAATGTGCAAAAATCTTAGGCACATTGTATATTTTTTCCCACTAAAACATTTGTCTTGGTTGACAAATGGTTATCAAATATATTCTGTTTTAGTCAGTAGGAAATATACATTTTAGATTTCAAAATTCTCTTTGCATATAGAATTGAATAGAAGAAGAACAAGGACCTCTAAAACATATGTCATGGCCCCCACAGAGCCCTGATCTCAACATCATTGAGTCAGTCTGGGATTACATGAAGAGACAGACGTAACTGAAACCTCTAAGAAGCTTGGAACATCACACCGTTTTTCACAAGTGCCTAAAACGTTTGCACAGTATTTACAGTATATATGGTATTCATAATAATGTATATAGAATGATTATGTATTATTGATATTGAATTATCTTTATTTTATCTCTGCAAATATTGATACAATTAATTAATTAAACATTTATTTAATTAATAACTCACCATATCATGTAATCACTTTGATTAAAAGTAAATATCAAATCTAAGTAACATAAAAAAAATCTATTTATTCAGACAAGAAACCCTTTCTAACATTAACATAAAAATTACATATAAAGTTCTATTTTGATATTTGATATTTATCATAATTTTATATATATATATATATATATATATATATATATATATATATATATATATATATATAAACGGACCAACACAGTTACATTGTGACGACAAACAATACCAAACAAATTGTTGCGCCGACATAACTTTGATAGTCTCATATTCGCCTTGACGACATTGTTTTTGTATGTTTGGGCAACGTTCCAACAACCAAAAAATATTTTCATTACAGAAACATTGCTAGCATGTTTATCTTTACATTCTGTCAATATAGTAGTATGTTTTAAATACCAGCTTACTTGTAGAAAACCAGGGTTGACTGTAGATTCTTGGCACAAGGTTGAAACATTGATTTTGTTGGGTAAATCCAACATTGTTAAATAAACAACATATTTTCTCCATTTGCTTTTAAAATCCCCATTACTTTCCTAAATAAAAAGTTTGGCCTATATCAGCATAAAGATATCTATTTGACCACCAAACACATTTAATCACTCATTGTATATATATATATATATTTAAGAGTTAACAGCCAATAATGTGGAATAAAAATGTCTTGTGCACTTGACATAAATAAGAAAACAAATCATAGCAAGTGTAGCTAATCTAATCAATGTTCAAACTTTTACATTAAAACACAAAACCTTACAAATCTAAAGTGTGTACCTTTTCAGCATCTGTCTTCTTGAAGTCAGCCGTTACAGATCCAGGTGAGGCACATGCACAAAACTCAGATTCTCTGTGCGCCCTCTAGTTGCTTAACGGTTTTGACTACAAAGAGAAATTTCACATGCATACATTCAAAAATTATCTTTCACTAGCGAAATTAATACAATTATTTGAATAATCACCTTTTACAAGTTGTTGGCAAAGATTTTTCATTGAAGTAGTTGTATGGTCTTAACATAATAAGATAATAACATAAGATAATAACATAACACTGACTCGCACAAGTTATCTGGAGACTAGAGTATCAAATTACAATAACGTTCTCCATGGTATCCACATTTTTTTCTTGACCGCGGAAGTGTTCCACTATTCATAATGGAAACCTGGTTTCATTTACTGGTTTCCAGTGTTTTCACTTACATCTGCATATGTTCTTAGCAGATAATGTGATGTTTAGTGTATTCAATTTGTGAAAATTGTCACAAAAAAGGTGTGAGGCTCCATGGTACTGATAATTTAGAGGATCGTGATGACCGTTTTTCGACAATGCCTCACCCATCAAAGTTTATGGATTGGGTGGATGAAGTGTCTTGAAGCTATGGACCAGTTAGCTACACTGATATCATAAACCTCTTCAAGTTGGTATGACAACCAATAACTGCACAATTTCAGCCTGAACAAATTTTTACCCTAACTAACACATAAAATGGTTGTTGTTCTCCATCAAAAATGCCCATATTGGTAGTTTCTACATGGTTTCTTATGAAGAACGTAACCAGAGAAGAGTCCCACTGCAATCAGAAGAATTATCATGGTGCCGCCCAGTGGTTGGTCAGAAAAATCATGGTTTAATTAGCAAAGTTTTTTAAGGACATGGCCACAACATTTCATGTAATGTTAGCAAATGTTATTAAAAAATAGAACTTTACCAATATGTCCTTACAACAACGTCAGAAAGTGACATTAAGCTGACAATAGATTGACTAACTGGCTGGTCATGTCATCAGAAAGTAGTGTGTTTTCTGGAGAATTGTTCTTTAGGATACTTGCTCCATCTTGCCTACAAATGAATAATTTGATACAGAAAAAACACTGTGTTGAGCGCTGCCAGATAGCTATGTACTGGCACCGTCTCAACGGATCAGTGCAGAGAGATTCCAGGCATTTTTAATGGATTATACATTGTACAAAGTGAAGATGAGTTATGTTCTCAAACATGAAACGGTCCATGGTTTTCTGTTCATCCTGGAAGAGCTTTAGAAGTTCTGATGCTCAGATTACACATTCCCCTGCTCATCAGAAAAGAGCATCAAGAGAGAGAGGGAGGACTTATCTCTCTTTCATGAACATATGAATGAACAATAAGTGCAGGTCTTCTTCCTACCTAACTCTTTGTACTGAGGAATCAGATACATCTCAGATAAATGAGAGGATCCCCGGTCTCCTCCCTTTCACCATACAATTGCTCTATTCTTCTGTGGGCCTGTCTTATGTGCGGCCCTGCTGCAGGCTTCAACGGGCGGCAGTGATGGGGCTGAAGCTCTGCGCTTTAATAAGGCTTGTCTGTCAGTGCTGGATTCCAGCGGCCACACAACCCCACCCTAATCCCGCCAGTCATCTCGTTCCCTTTCCCTCTAACTCTTTGTCAGGATTGTCGGCGCCTCTCATTTCTCAGAAACATCATCCTTGTTTATGGCTTAGCCTGGTCGGTATAACAGATCATCTTGTGAAAATACAATAAAGACCCATGTCACTTCTAATACATATTTAAAGCTTGTATTGCATTGAGCTTCCATGCATTTCGTTGTCTTGCATCCATGACCCAGGCACATTCCTTGTTTTTTTCTTTCTACCTTTGATAGATATTGGTGATACTGTGTGTCCTGAGATTCGAGATGCATTGTAGGAGTACGATCAGCTGTAGTCTGACAGTATTCTTACTCCAGTTAACTCTCTTAATAATAAAAATGTTACCTGTTCCATATAGCACATGTACATTACTGAGATGTCTATTTGATGTGTTCATTTTCACATATATGATGATCGCATTTGTAAGACGCAGCTCTTTGATGTTACAACAACATCCATTCGGCATATTTGTAACATTTAAAATTTATAATGTATGTAAATCAGGTTATTATACTAAAACTAAGACTATAACTATTGATTTAAAGGCATTTTCTCAAGCTAAAATACAATTATTAACACAAAAGAAGTAACTATGTAAGAAAATCTAAAAAGAGCAGTTGAAAAATGAAATAAAATGCTTCTATTTGTCAGGGCTCCCGATTGATCTACATGATTTCCCTGTGTGTCTTCGTGTTCCCTGGCCATGGTCACAATGCTGATTTTCTGAGACTTTGTTATTGTGCCTGCTCGATATCAGCTGCAGCTGCTCTCTTTTACCTCAGTTTGATTTCTTGCCCTATGTTTTCTCCCTTTGTTTGCTTTTCTTTGCCAGATTGTTTTGTGCCATTTGCCCAGTCAGTTCTAGCCCAAGTTCTCTCTGTTGGTTTGTTTTATTTTATTGTCTATTAATGTTCAGTTTACCTGGCTTTCGACTGCTGGTTTTGGTTGCCTTCTTGCATTGTTCACCCGGTTTTATCCCTCATCTGTTTATGGACTATTATTTATCTGGGATCTACAGATTTACTCAGCGTCTGCACACGATCTCATCTCTAGCCCGGACGCTTATTCTGATCACCTGTTATTTTTTGACCTACTCTATTCTTTTTTTTATTTATTTTATATTTTAATTCTACTCACTATCTGTATTTGAGTCCTCCATATCCTGTCAGAACAATCTAGAAGGCATGGACTCAGCAGAGGGTGCAGTGGAGATGTTGGTTGCATTGTTAGGGCATCGCAAGTGGCCATCCTAACCAACCAGCTTCATCATCTCCGGATCGACCAGGACACCATTTTGTCCACTGCCACCATTGCCATCAACATGTCAACCCTCCGCTGTGCTATACCTGTGAGCTCACTGTTGTGTTTTCTCTCCAGCCCTCAAAGTTCTCCACTGAGAAAGCTAAAGTGGCATATGTCATTACACTGCTCACAGTCATGTTCGCGAGTGGAGCACTCCAGTTTTGGATGCTAAGGCTCCATTTTCTGCCAATTTTAAAAGATTCTCTGAGGAAGCTATCAAGGTTTTCAACTTCTCTGTCTATGGAAAGGTTCTGCTCATCATCTGGCCATGTCACATCAGGGGGAGTGGTCTGTGGCAGAC
Organism: Xyrauchen texanus; assembly: GCF_025860055.1. Taxonomy (NCBI): domain Eukaryota; kingdom Metazoa; phylum Chordata; class Actinopteri; order Cypriniformes; family Catostomidae; genus Xyrauchen; species Xyrauchen texanus. The sequence continues at coordinate 34,352,701 of NC_068299.1, forward strand.
TATGCCATTGAGTTTCATACTTTTGCATCATCCAGCAAGTGGAATGTGACAGTGCAAGCAGATAAGTATAGGATGAATTATACACCATCGACCTTCCTCTTCAGTTTGATGATCTGGTTTAGCAATCTGGGTTGTAAACAGACTGTGTCTTTGTCGCAGAACCTGCTCTGCCCATTCCATGTGGACACTGAGGGAATCCTCACCTCCGCCTACAGCCTCATTGTCGAACGCCCAGCCTGAGTCTGAGGAGAGGCAGCACCACCATATCAAAGGACTTTGTCTGTACTGTGGAAAGTTTGGTAATTTGTCTGTCTCTGTCTCTGTTTAAAAGGCAATGCTTGCAAGTAATTAGGGGAATAATGGCAAGCACGACACCTCTTTTGGATTCCCCTGGCATGCACACTCTCTTTCCTACTCCCCAGAGGTGGGAACGCACATCTCAACAGTTCCCCATCCTAATTTAATTGACACTGAACTGGTGGTCAAGTGGGGAATTCCCACCAAGGATCTTCTCACTCCATTGAATACTAGTGCCCACAACGCCCAGCCCCTCACCAAGGTTTCAAAGATAACAGCTCTGTTAAAAAAAGTTATGCTCTGCCTCTTGTCTTCAGCCTTCAAGATCCTGCAGGGGGCAAGCTTCTTCATGAAGTTTAACCTTCGCAATGCAAACTATTTAATTTGGATTACGAGGGGCCACACTGGACACTTTGGGTACCGGTTCATGCCCTTCGGGCTTATCAATGCCCCAGCCATCTTGTAAACACTCATTAAGGAAGTACTATGAGGTATGATAAATCAGTTTGTCTTTGTGTTCTTATATTTTGTCATTCATTTCAGGCTCATGTCCAGCACATCCGTCGAGTGTGGGAGGGACTGCTGGAGAGCCAATTGTTTGTCAAGTTGGAGAAGTGTGCTTTCATGTCCAGTCAGTTCTGTTCCTGGGGTATTTTATCTCAGTTGAAGGGAATCACATGGATCCATTTAAGGTAAGGGATGTCTCCAACTGGCCGGTGCCTGACTCCCACAAATCACTCAAACAATTCTTAGGATATGCAAATTTTTACCATTGCTTTATTCATAATTTCAGTCAGGTTGCCACACAGCTGACTGCGCTCACCTCCACAAAGATGCACTTTTAGTCGTTTCCTGCAGGCCAGTCTCTGTTTGAAACCCTTAAGGCTCAGTTTATGTTGGAACCCTTTCTGGCAATACTAGACCCTAAAAGTGGAGGTGGAAGCATCAGAAGTTGGAGTTGGGGCAGTTCTTTCCCAGCGATCCCCTGTTGATGAGAAAGAAGATCTTTGAATGAATGAATGAATGAATGAATGTTTAATTTATACAGTGCTTTTCTGACACACACTACACTTTTCTGCATTACACAGTTAACAGGGGGTTCTCCTCAACCACCACCAATGTGCAGCATCCACCTGGATGAAGCGACGGCAGCCATAGTGCTCCAGCATGCTCACCACATATCAGCTATTGATGGAGAGGAGAGAGGAGATTTATAGAGCTTTGTGCTTATTTCTTTCAGTGTCTGTCCTCAGCAGAGCAGAACTATGACATTGGTAACAGAGAGTATTTGTCAGTATAGCTGGCACTGGAGGAGTGGCAACACTGGTTGAAGGGAGCGGCTGTTCCATTCTTGGTGGGGATCTATATCACAGGAACCTCGAGTACATCCGTTCTGCCAAAATATCAAATTTACGGCAGGCTTAATGGGCAATTTTCTTCAGGCGATTTGATTTCACCTTGTCTTATTCCGAAAATTCTTAAACCAGACACACTTTCCTGTCAGTTCAAGTGCGCTTGACTACACTGTGCATCTGGATACATGTCAGGTTATAAGGCTCCTCTCCATAATTTGATCATAAATTGATTAATTACTGCTGATATGATTGATAGAAAATGTACACAAACATCTCTTTTAAACAAAATACATTTTACTGCATGCTTTTGTCTGGTGGTAATAGCGCAATGTACATTTTGCTGGGCATTTTTTGTAATTTAAGCACAGTCTATTATGAACCTAATTTACAAAGAACGAAAGCTTATTTTCACAGAAAGGTGTGACTTAATTTAAATACTCATGTCGAAGCAGAATTTCAGTGGTAATTGCACCTGTTTAAACTAGATAGTGGGTAGTTAGTGAATAAGACACAGGTTTTTTGCACTGAAATACCATATGCTACAGTGGTGCAACTGTTTAGTGAATTTACTACTTTGTGTCTGAGCCTGTGTACTGACAGAGTGAAGAACACACAGGTATGTGTCTGGTGCTCTTCCCCCTTCAGCACAGGATACAGTCCTGTGGCTAACCACAGGAAACGTGTGCTAACATGGCATAGATACACAATTTGTTTTTACTCAGGCTGTAAAATATGCAAATAGAGGAATGAATCATCTCTCTTCCATTCTTCTCCCTGGCCTCATCCAGGTATCACGTTGCAACTGCCTTCAGAGACTGAATAAGTAAGAGGACACTGACCACTTGAATAATACTGAATATATGGAATTGCAATGCTCAATATGGCAGGTGTAGAAAAGTCCCACCTTTCAGTTAAAAGAGACAATCACTTATTAGTTAAATGCATGCGCAATCACTGATTTCAAACCATTGTTGCCCGATTTTATTGGTGATTTGAAATATATTTTTGATATGTCAGCCAGTTTTGGAGATTTCAGTCATTCCCCATTGAAGTAGATAGGACATGTAGGTTACCAAAAAGGTCTATGATATCTGGAGAGCTAACTGTTAGCTTTTCCATTCATTTCAATGGCTATTGCTTGACGCAGGACCCCGATTTAAGTATGTACTGTACTTTGAAACACAGAACAATGTTTCACTAAAAACATATTATAACTAATAACATCATTACATTACATTATTTAAAAAATGTTGGTTCCTAACATTTACATTATGTTAGACAAAGTTGTTGGAACATTCCTTGTGAGTTGGGATGCCACTTCTAGTGTTGCATGTCAGTGGCTTTCAGCGACAGAACGGTATGAACATAATTTTGGGGTGGATAAGCCTGAACTCATTGTGTGAAATAGCAATGTCAGCTCACTACCAAGTCCTACCCTAAGGGAAGGATATCTAACAAAGTACATTCGCCTTTATACTTCTGGCACTCAGTCAGTCCTCAGAGTAATTGAAATGCAAGCAGGGCTTGGTGGTTAATTAATGACAATCATTAGGAGGTCTCTAACTGTTACCATTAACCTTCACAAACAGAGGAACAGCACAGTCTCCCTGCTCCCATAATTCCCTGTGTTCCCAGAGTCAAGCAGACACACGCATTCCTTTGGAAATGCTGCCTGCCCCTTAAAATATTTCAACTCCAGATAGACTTTCACTCAGTGAAAAGCCACCAAATCTGCTGCTTAAAGATTTGAGGATAATTTACACCATTGCATATCACATCAGAGTGATGTAGTGCGCTATGTTCAGGAGCTGGTTTGGTTATTAGCAATAATGAATAATTATCGAAAGATATTTATCAATTATTAAAGTCAATAGAATATTGATAAGAATCAATATTAGCTTTTAAAGCCTTTAAATAAACAATCACCAAAGATAAACAACAATTATCATATCATTAATTATTAAAATCAATGGAACATTGAATATAATTTACACTGGCATATTGATCCTATTGAATTCAACAATCATCAAATATAATTATCATTAATCAAAATCAATAGAATATTGATAAGGATTAATATTGCTGGGGCACCACCCTGGAATCAGGGACTAATAACCAGACCATATAACAGTCTCAATATTAGATTGCTCTCTTAGTAAAATCATACATTTTCAAAATGAAACAATGAAGGCTTGAATCCGAGCACTAACACCCCCTGCCAGCCTGTGACACATGACAACTTTGTTGTATGCAAACAAACCAAAACACTTCTCTTTGAAATATAACAAAGTTTATTGATGCAGTAATATCAATTAATAATCAATACAATGCAGTCACTAAACTTCGGACATACAACTACAAACTAAACAGTGACATCATTAGATATGGTAACCAAAATAAGCCTATAACACATGAGAGGAAGGTATGTATGTGTGTGTAAGGAGTGACACACACAAAATGGCGGACGTGACTCTCATGGAGATTACATCACGTGAGATTTTCGGCCAGAGAATATGGCCGCGGATGTGGGTGAAGAGAAGCCGGTTAATGGCATCTGCCTGTTTACCACATGTCTACGCTTGTAAGATAACTTGGGGACAAAGCTGAGCTTTATCACCAAGTTATCTGCTAGCCAAATGTCTGTGAGGGTTCGAGTGTGTGTGCGTTTAGTACGACACAGAGAGAGAATAAACTGGCAGTACTGAAGCCCGTTTCGCCATCGTGGGAGAGAAGGCAGTGGTTAGTTTATAACTCAGAGATGTGGTGAACAGCTCGTAAACCGTCCCATATTCTTTGGTTCTTTAATGGACAAAATCAGTGTGCTGGTCTCATCCGCAATGGCATAAATACACAACAGTCCAACCTGGTTGGATAACAACACAGCAAAATCGAATTTGTGATAACAGTACGTTACATTAATACCTTGATTATTATTAGCAGCAATGAGAGGAATAGGCGGCCATAAACTGTACAAGAAATAACCTTGTGTAGCGAATCAGCTCTATGAAATATTAATAATCAATCATAACTTGTTATAATCGATTATGAATATTTGGAGCAGTTAATCGGGTTAACTTGATGTAGCTACATTAACATTACAACCAGATACTCGGTTCATCCCGTGAACACTCAATATTGGTTATTAATTAATTAATTAATAGAAATGTACATTTCCGGGGCATGGGAAATGTCTTTCTTACTAAGTATTAAGAGCAAGTAGTCAAAATCTATGATTAGTGACTTTAGATATGAGCTTGAGACACAGACAACTTTACGTGTGACATGAACAAGACTTTATTAACTAGACTAAACATTTAAACTACTCTAACATACATATACATACATGCATACAGTTGCATACAACCAAGGGAAAGAGGGCTAAGAGGAATACAGGAAGGCAAGAAGTTATAGCATTGTTTGAAGTTCAGCAGATCAACAGCCTGAGCAAACCATCATATTAGTTCTGACACGCCCTTTTTAGAAAGGGGTAAGGATACTTAATGTATCAAATAATGAGACTAAGTTTGATACTTGCATGTCCCATTTGAATTAAACTGTCCTGATGCAATTTGTTGAGGCTCCAGTTGATCTTTGATGATGTTGTCTTGATGAGAGAGAACCAGTGGGAGTCAGAGGATCTTTGGTGAATGGAAAGACAAGGCCGTAGCCTGGCGCATGCTTGGGAGTCCTTGGAGGCCTTCTAGTTCAGCATCATCTTCATTAGGACTTCTCAGGAAGGACCAAGAGAGTAAGAGAGCACGAGGCTCAGAGAGCTAAGAGAGGGCTAAGAGGACCAGAAAGCAAGAGGACAAGAAGCAAGAGAGAAGGGCCGGTCTGGATGCAATTTATAACCTTAGAAAACGTGTCCCACCTCTCATTGGCTCGACCAATAAGAAGGGTGGAAGTTCCAGGCGGGAATTTGGTTTATTGCTCTTTGTTCTAAGAGTGCTCATTGCATGTGCACCCTGGAGGGGTGGTAGCCGATGAAGAAACTAGGAAATATTCTTGTAATACTAATATGTTGTTGTTATCGACATATCATGTACACAGTCATTTCGATCTTCAAAATACCAAGTTATAGAGACCAAATATGCCACACATTTGATTTCGGTTAACCATAGTATGCAAAGTCTGAAACATTAACCCATTAGAGTTTGCAAGAAAACATAGACCAAACAAAATAAAGGAAAATCATGAGATGGAACATTAGATACATGTCAATACATTTATCACATGGATATATATATATATATATATATATATATATATATATATATATATATATATATAGAATATATAGGATTAAAAGGGTTCATTTCTCCTTCTCAGTAAGAATTAAGTGAGAGTCAGCACTCTCTGAACATTCGTTTGGAGGTCGTAAAAGTCTCCTTATCAGCCCTGTAACCTGAGACTTGGTTCTGCCAGGGTGTTCGTTTCATTTGGGATGTTAGTTTCGGAGGAGTTTCATAGACCTTTGTATATAATGAATAATTAGTGTGTGTCTGGTTGGTCCAGACCCTACACTTGATACACAAGAATAACACACTATAATATTCTATCTCTGCCCTTATGTAAACCTCTTACTTGGATTGCGTGAGGATGCAAGTAGAATGTGTGTTCATCCGTCCTTACTCCTAACTCTGACTCGGTGCTTCGAGGCTCGGGTGAGGGAGGCCGTGTCTTCTTCACTTCTGCAGGCAAACAGATGAAGATGGGGATTGCTCCTTTGGATCGTTAAAATCTTTGGTGTAACACAGAGTAATCTCAACTCGTCCAGAGAGATTGTATGGCCACAGTTTCAAATAATACGATACTTCTTTGTGCAACGAGGCAACACCTGAGAGCAGCGATGAGCCTCGCCTACGCACGGCACGCAAAGTCACTGGAAGCAATGCCCAGAAGGATCTCAGAGGTATTTCTACTCCCAATGACATCATGGTTGAGTTGCTTTCTGTTGTGCGCCTCATCCAATAGGAGTTGACAGTTCAATCCTTTGGAATTTCACACATAGGTGTGAAGTGAGCAAGGCTTCATGGGATTTGTAGTCTGTTTTGGACTCCCTTTGTTTGATTTTGGCATGGTTTTTATCAGTAAGATTTATGACTGTGTGTGTAGGCCTCAATCAGGCTTTACAACTTTGTCTTATATCTGAATACATGAGGCCCAACAGTGTTTAAAGTGATTTACTCAATGCAATACACTTACACTTTTCCCTAATTTCAGAGCAGGAAAACCCAGGATGAGGTGGAAATTTATTTGGGCCTCGGAACACCAAGCTGACCACTTAGTGTTCGTATATTACCAATGTCTGCATTTAGTGTTGGAATTTACCTTTACAGTTTTGCATGGGGAGTCTATTTGTCATACTCATTAGCACTTTGCATTCATATCCCTGTGGTCAGTGTAATGTACATTGTGGTTGTGGCAATGTCATTTTGCCTGCATTAGTTATCACCATCCACCCAAAGCCCTATTCCTCACCACAGCTACTAGCACAAGCTACTGCATCAATCTCATACTTCCAAATTCTGCTGATTAACCAGGCCACATTAAGGGCAGACTGAAAAAACAGTGAGCAGAAATTTGAATGTTATGATGTCACCTTGTCCTTCCACACACAAGTAGCATATAATATATATTTATTTTATATTCAGTATGTTTCCATTCTATTGTAAAGTGACCTTGAGCTGAGGAAAAAGGTGCTTAATAAATAAAACTTAAATATTATGATTTTATATATGATTATAATATTATCAAACCAGTCACCTTTCAGATACAGACAGTTGCAGTACATTGAGGACATGCATGTGCATTAGCTGGATCAGCCTGAAAAATAGCGGTTCCCTTTGTAGGAACTCTACGCAGATGCCGAGGAGATGGGAGCTGAGGAGCAGACCGACATTCATTAAGGATTTAAACCTCTATGCAGCATTTAAACATTTTTGGAAATAAAGGATTAACCAAATAATTACCTTAATGTGAATACAAATGTGGTCAACTTACAGTCGAGCTCCACTTTAAAATCATCACTTCTTTGGTCAGGAATTGTGCTCAGGTTGCTTAATAAATCCTTACATGTGAAATGTGTGAAATATTTGTCGTTAATGAGTTCAGATATTTCAAACAGACATTTAAAGAAGTGGAAAGTGTGTTTGATATAATTAATACTCTTTACAAGCTTAGATTTCTAAGATGTGCATAATTTACGGAGACTGCAAACAGAATCAAGAAAGCGGCCATTCGATCTGGACTTAAAATCCCCATGTGCATTTTCATTCAAAAGGTTTACACTGTAGTAATATTGGATTCACAGACTCATCATTGCTTTGTCATTTTCTATAAGTTTATTTAAAATATCGTTTTATGCCGTTCTTGTTGGATGATCAGTCTTCCGAATATTTTTTCTATTATTCAGATGAATTCATTATTAATTTTGAAGTCATTATTCGTGCCTTTCCAAATAAGGTATTTGGCTTCAGGCACATCCCTATCTTGAGACATGCATAACAAAATTCTATGTTTATCAAGCACAAGTGTACACAAAACACAGTAAACATAAACACCGCACATTTTCCCCCCATAAAGAATGCTGGTGCCGTTGTTGCGAACAAGTTTTCTCAAATAAACATACCCCCAATGTTCACACAATCTTCTCCATTCAAAATACCAGGGAAAAGGTTTATTCTCTGCGTCACTGCTGTGAATGCATTTCAGGCGACTCATCATTTTTGCTTGAATACAATAAAGGCAGAAATATTATTATATCCCTTTCAACCAGCCACAATAATAGAGGCGCAAATGCCCCCCTCTGCTGTGTAGCTGGTTGCAAGGCAGTTGCATTAAGCCAAGCACACCATTTAGTTATTACATGTCTTGCTACAGGCGAGAGCCATGCATTAATTCCGTCTAGCAGCTTGGCAGCAATTGCAGGGCATTTCGAACTGGGCACTTTGAAAGATAGAGCATGATAATGTCATTCAATTCAGACGGGCTACGCTAGTAATCAATGGGGTTGTTTCGACAGACATTTCTGTTCGGGAAGCCCCATTTTTTAATCTGGAGATTCACTCTCTCTTAGAAAAAGGGGCAATAAAGAGGATATTCCCCCTTCTCAGAGAGAATGTGGCTTTTACAGATGTTATTTTCTGTCTCAAGCTAGTATTTTGTCATTACTCTGTGTTTAGTGATGCTCAGAGTTGGACGCGCTCTCCCTGGAAGAACAGGCTTTTGGGGCTCATGATTGTGGCATCGGCTGTCATTCCCCTGGGCATGTTGCATGCAAGGCCTTTTCAGTGCTGGATGAAATCCACAAAGGGACTTCAACCACTGATGCATGCACTTCATCCCTTCAAAGTGATGCGTGGGTACTACCAAACTCTGCTGCCATGGAAATGGACCTGTCTTCTGATGTCGGGTGTTCTGTCGAGACAGGTGTGCCACCACAAAGTGATAATGATAGATTAATGTGATAATGACAGGATGGTAGTGTCCTACATCAATCGCCAGGGAGGGATGCGCTCTCATGCCATGCTAAGGATGGCACATTGCATTCTTCTGTGGGAACGGGACAATGTACAGTCTCTATGAGCCATACATGTTTCGAGCCAGTTGAACTTGGGGGCAGATCTGCTGTCCAGAGAGGGTCTGATACCTGGAGAATGGACATTACATCCTCTGATTATGGAACAAATCTGGAGGAAGTTCCAAAGAGCACGTTCAATTCAAGCTAGACGTCACACTGTTCCCTCTGGTTTTCTCTTTCACCCCCAGCACCACTGGGCATCGATGCACTGGCTTTATGCATTTTCATCGATCAGTCTGAACGCAGTTCTGCAAAGGGATTGGGAGGATCACTGCCCGATCAGTACAATGCTTGAATTTTTGCAGGAGCGTTTTTGGAGCCGGGGTTGCCCTGGCAACACTTAAAGTCTGTGTTGCCACTATAGCGTTTGAACATGCACTTATCAATGAAGTCTCTGTTGGTAGACATTCTTTTGTCTCTAGTTTTATGTGAGTGGTACGCAGGCTTAGACCTTTTCATCCTGTCCGCATCCCTTTATGGGATTTATCTGTTGTGTTAAAGGCACTCTTATGTGCCCCGTTCAAGCCCTTGACAACAGTTACTGATAGGTTTTTGACTCTCAAGACAGCCATGCTATTGGCATTGATATTGTTTAAGAGAGCTGGTGATTTGCATGGCCTGTTGTTCAATCCCTTGTGTATGGATTTTGCACCAGGGTGTTTAAAGCTTGTGTTAAGACCTTGCTTGGGCAATTTTCCCAAGGTTACTTCAATGCCATTTCACTCGCAGACCATTAATATTAAGTCCTTCTCTCCTCCCCATTTGAGTCAGAGGAGCAAGAAAGGTTAAATATGCTTTGCCCAGTTCAGGCTCAGCGAGTTAATGTTGACCGTACTAGCCAATGGCGTTAGAGCAGTTGTTTGTGTGCTTTGGTGGCCGCATCAGAGGTTTTTCTGTGTCCAAGCAAAGACTGTTTCATTGGATTATTGATGCAAATTTGAGTGCTTATGAAGCGCACAGTTTGCCTGTGCCTTCGGGAATTTGAGCCCAATCTAAGAGGAGCGTGGCATCCTCATAGGCTTTAACTAGAGGTTCTTGCTTGGAGAGCATTTGCATGGAGGCAGGGTGGTCCTCTCTGCATACATTTGTTAGATTTTATAATCTGGATGAGGCTTTGACTCCTGCTTCCCAGGTTCTCTTTGTTGGAAAATTAGTAAATTCATAATTCCTTTTATTCAGACGCTTTAGCTCAAAAAGCTCTTTAGCTTTTTGTGCACCACTGTATGCTTGCCACATGGGCTAAGACAGTTGAGAGCTACTGTCCGCATGGCATGAATGTATATCGAATTATACACTGCGTAGCTGGCCATACTCACTAGCAGCTGCGTAGGCTCATGCCTTTAGCAGAAAATTGGACTCGGTGGTGTGAAGCGAAGCGCCTTTATGTAGCCCATGATTTAGCTCCCTGAGGGCATCACTTAAGCGCCAACATCCAATAAATTGTCTTGATTGTATAAGGGCTTCGTCAGGGTTAAGTTAGGGTAGAGTAAAAGTTAGGCTAAAGCAAGGGTTAGTGTTAGGGTTAGGATTAAGTTTATCATCATTGTCATCATAATCCAAACTCGCAAGGGTTTAGGAAAAGCTTGGCTGTCAATAAAACATTAAAACCGATGGCACTGAAAACCTGGATTGTTTTCATAGCTTTGGTGTAGTTCGACATAGCTTTATCAAAATAAATATTTTACCTCTTAAGAAATATCCAGTCAGGACTGGAACTTGACAAAAGTTTGACTTGTCTTTATGAAAATGATACTTGATTTGTTTATCTTAGTGTATGTGTTTTCACAGTGTAGTAAATTATATGTGTTGTCTCTTTCTCAGGTTCTCGCTAACTCTTGACCTTTTAACACCATCTCAGTTGCATCAACAGCTGCCATGCTCTGCAGAACTATGGCATGCCTGTGTGTGCATGTGAATGTGAAGATTCCATGTGCCAGAGCATTTGATTATGCTGTTCCTCTTGGTTTGATCTCCTGTCTCTGTAAGGAAGCTGTGTTGATTTTAACAAGTCAAACTTGTAAATCACCCCTGAGGTATGGTCTCTCTCTCTCTCTCTCTCTCTCTCTCTCTCTCTCTCTCGCTCTCTCTCTCTCTCGCTCTCTCTCGCTCTCTCTCGCTCTCTCGCTCTCTCGCTCTCTCGCTCTCTCGCTCTCTCTCGCTCTCTGTCCCTATTTTCATTTAGTCTTTTAATGGATTAGTGGTTTAATGCCTGCAGCAAGTAGTGACATGCAAATTCATTCCAATGGGTGAAGGTATGAGAGAAAAAGAGAGAGAAATAAAAAGAACAAAATAAGCAGTGTTCCAGAACTGCATATAAACTCCCAACGTAGGCGGATGCCTTCTAAGGAAGCTTCCAAACTGAAATTGAATTGTGAATTCACACACCGCATAAACCAAGGAAGAGAGAGGAGGACAAAAAAATGCAGGATAATGGGTCTTTATTGAATAAACCAAAGTGACAACAGAAAAAGAAACAGAAAAACACAGTCCAGGATGACTAAATAAAAATGGGCTGGAGAAAAACAGGATACAAAACTGGATTCACTTCAGACAGGATAGAGAATTCAGCCACAAATAAATCCGACATCTCAAACTGAAGTGAACAAACCTCAGCTTCTGTGAAGACAGATTGCAACCCGGACATGCAGAACAACGCAAAGCGCGCCCAAGGTCACGAGAGACAGACACAAACATTGACGCTAGTGCATGCCGCCAAGATCACAAAAAGAGCAATGCACTCACTCCAATAACAGACAAGACACGAGAACACATTACAATGCCAATAAGGCAAGCCATGCATTCTCACACAAGACACAGACTAGACAAGACACTAAACATGAATGTCAGAGCTCAGCCACAAAGATGACATAACTAACCGAAGTGGCTGAACTCTGACAGAATTGCTTGTCGAATGTGTTGCCGCTAGAATACGGGATGTCCTAGGAATATGGGAAAGAATGGCAACCCTACTTAAGATGCTGCCTACTTAGGCAGTTCAATGTAATTTGGAACAGCATGATTCCAAATCCAGGTTTGCAGATTTATCTTGTCTGACTTTGAGAGTGGCATGTTTTCAGGACAGGTGGAGAAAGGCAGTGAAGAGCAGGCAGCTGCTGAGCTAGCAAGGAGATCACGCCAGAACTGCTGCCATAACATGAATGTGAGCCATAAATCCTGCCATTCCTGATCTCATTTCACACTATGGCCCCTCACATCTCATCTCCTTGCGCTCTTTCTCTCTCCCTCTGCATCCCAGCTCTGTTTATTTCCAGCTTACTGCATACTCCAAAGGCCAGTGAAGTAATTATTTCATAAAGTAACACCTTGTCCTGGCAGATGACTGATCTCGGCATGCTCTTTAAAGGCTGAGGTATGATCGAGTGTGGCCGGTAGGCAGCCAGGAGAGAATAGCACACCTACTTCAAACTGGAGAAATGCTCGGCACGGCCAAGCGATGGGAACACCAGCAAGCACCTGACATCTTGTCTTTTGCCAGAATTAATTTATCAGTTATAATACAGAAAGGCAACTGCCTAATTTAGCACTTCTTTTCATGGTAATAATTAGATCTGCATGTGAAGATGTAAAGAATTTAACGCCACACTAGACACACAGTCCTCAAAGCTCAGGCCCTGGGAGCGTTGGGTTTGATCAAAGCTTGGAACTTGCAATATGCTTGTGATTTGCTTTCTATGAAGGCCAGAACGCAGCTGTGCCACTTAATTTTTAGTGTACTAAACTGCTGCATACTGTAGGTTGCATATGTAGCCTGCCAACAGATAGCAGCAGCTGCTGAGTATTTGAGTCTGAGTTTCCTGCCAGAGGCCTCTCTCTCTGCTCTAATGCTGTATTCTAGGGATGTGCAAAGCCAGTGCTTGAAGTGGATGGGTCCACACAGGTATGCAGTACCTGCACTTCAACTGTATAATTTAGTCTACAGGGTAGGCAGTATTTCTTGAGTATCATCAGTTCTCAGAGTCTCCCGGTATGGTGTAATTTCGTTATTTGATGTAAGGCAGTGGGTGATTCAGTCTAAACAATTGAGGGCTCTTTGCACAAAACTCAGTGGTGAGTTTAACAACACTCAGGGATGCATGGAACAGCATCAGCAATCCTCAAGCAATCCATGATCCTGTTCTGAACAGAAACTCACATGTTTAACTTGTCTGGGCATAGTCCAGTTACACTGCATTCTAAAAACAAGAACCAGCAACTTTTAGGTATGTGCTCACCTAAAAGTTGCTGGTTCTTGTTTTTAGAATGCAGTGTAACTGGACTATGCCAGTTTATCGTGTCTTAATCAATCAAACGTATTTATGCAAATTAGTTAGCTGATGGGTGCAGTCAAAACTACAGACTTAAAAATACATCACAGCTGTTTCAAAAGTGATGTCAGCTGATATGCACAAACTTTTTTAACAAACTGTAAATTGGTGATGAAAATTGAACCTTCAAATAAAATACAAAGAAAAGTATGTTTTTACTCTCAATTCTTTAAACTTCTGGGGTCGACGGACGCGCCGGCGCTTCCTGCTGGATATTTTCGTCATTACATCGGAAACAACTTAAAATACTCCATCATTTTGGGGCATGCAGATAAGTGTAAGAAATCATTAGAGACTATAAAGGGTCTACTTTTATTTGTGTACACTCACAATAACAACAAAACCTTGTGCTTTAGTAAAATAAAGAAAATAAAAAGGGTCACAGCTGTCTCTGTGTTCGCAAGCATATTTCTGAAACACGTCACAAAAAATGTACTGCAACTCCGCAAATACTTATCACACAAACATGAATCATATGTCTAAAGAAAGCTTAAAATGTCTACTTTTAAATAAAACAATTCAAATTTAAAACAAATATTCCCTTGCAATGTAATCTGTATGAAACAAAGCGATGTACGGTTTCCCCTGGCTCAGCTAATTATCTCTAATGTGATCACATCCACGGGCAGAGAGCTGCTCATATGACAATGTGCTGAGACGCTCAATACAAATGGTAAACACTCCCGACTGTGCCTTAAAAACATCTAGTTCATTCACTTTTCTGCACGCTTGGAAGATGCACGATACACAGGTGAGGAAACTCCTGGATAGTGATGAAGAGTTAACATTTTCCTCAGAAGATCGGGACTCCGATGAGCATTTGCATTTTGAAGATAGATTTGATCCATCCGAGGATTAAATTTCGGATGAGAAAGTAATTTATTTTTACTTAAATTAGTTGACATAATATTTTATATAAACATGTACATATTTTACTAGTGAGACTGTTTCCAAACTTGCCAGCCAGGATTCAGAGTATTGAAATTTGAAATATTACTCCTAATAAGCAAGTTTCTGTTACATTTAAATGCTGTTTTGGCTAAAGCAGGTATTTAAATTGTATGCTGTATGATATAAATATGACGTATAATATGATTGTATGATACAGATTGTTCTGGCTCATTCAAAATTAATTGGTAACACTTTATAATGGTCCATCATTAATAGGTAACCATGCAGGAATTAATGCAGGACAAATGAGTAGTACTACATTAACACTTTAGTTACTAATATTAACTAATATGGAAATATGATTTATGGAATGCATAGAAGTGGAAAAGACCATTAAAAGTGTTGAAACAGAGCTGAACCACCAAATGTCATCCAATGTTCTTAGAGAGCTGACTCAGCAGAAATATACGCAAGTACGATACTATTCTGTTACAGAAGGTAGAGTTTTGGTTATTCAGTGAAAGACAGACATACATTGAGTCGAGGGACAAAGCAAATAAACTTCTTGCCAGATACATAAAACAGAGAATTTTTTTTCCACCATTGCTTCAGTGAAGTCTTCTGGAGGCAATATATTTACCTATGCCACATATATTAATAAGGCCTTTAAAGATTTCTATATCTTTATAGTTCCATGTCTTTACCAGTGAGGATAATAGCAATTTCTTAGAGCCATTTGAAATTCCTAAATTGATGAATGATTAAAAATACTCTATTGACTCAGATATTACTTTTGAGGAACTTGTTGAGGTAATTAAAGCCTTTCCAACAGGTAAGGCACTGGGCCAGATGTTTTTTTCTCATTGTCACAGAACTGGCTCCACTTATGTTAAAAGTTTGCTCATAGAGTTCGGGTACTCGAGTTTGGATTCGAGTCCATGTCACGAGTCAAATTTGAATGAACTTGGATGCATTTTTACTCAGAGCCTTTGGGACTTGAGTCTGATATTTTCAGAGTCCATCCGAGTCCATGACATTTGTGACGCAATGAGAAAAATAAAGAAATAACAAAACAGAAATTATGCTGTATTTGCCCATGAAGTCATAGATGTAGCGAGTTGTTTCCACTGTGTTTAAGCAAACACACTCACATACATACACACTTGCTCATGCACACTCATCAGTGGGCTTGAATATTACTACAGAGACTGTTTTACAGCGACTAATGAGGTGGCTGGCATGACGAAAACATAAAGACAGGTATGAATCCTATGTAATAGAAACTAAACAAGGCAGTTTCACATGAAACGGGACCTGACAACATGCGTGTGTCGTTTGTGCAGCCAAGACGGTGCTCTCTTTTCAATTTCAATGTGGTTAAAAACATAAAATCAAGAACTTCATCGAGTCAAATCACCCATATCATGGCTCTCACAGTTTACTAAAACAGCATATCTAAATAAAAATACATAAAAATAGTATTAATATTGGATATTAAGTATTTTTAGGCATAATGTATCTACACATGTAGGCTTCTGTAGTGTCTTGTGCTCCAAAGCAGTCAGCAACTCTAAACAGATTAACAGCACCTATTTATTATTGATTGACTATTTTCAAAGCATTGACAAACTTCTTAAAATAAAATTGTACAGCATTTGTCCACCATTCACAAAATTCAACCAAGTACAATAAAATATTAGGAAGTTTATAATTTAATTATAGACTATAAAATAAATGTATTATTCGATCACAGAATTTGCGTGTGAAGCTAAACTGCATGTTGCGAAATGAATTTAGTTGGTTATGACGTTTTTATTTTAAATGTTTATTGAATTTGTATTGTAAACCACCAGGTAACTTATGCACATCCTTTTTTAGCCTATATCTCTAACACTTTTGAAGGACAATTCTTTTAAATTTATGACTAAAAATTATTATTCTCCATGTTTTTGGGGTTAAAGAAGAGCTCAGTGAAAATGTATTTGGTTGGTATTTAAAGATTTCAGAGTGATTGCAGACCAACATGGCTGCCGCTCAAGCAAATATAAATTATAATCATTTTATTTTTGTATCTTCTGCGGCAGAAGATGCGAGACGCAGATGGACGCATCAGGGATTTTGGTGCACGCAGAACTGCCCTGCATTGTGCGGTTTCCCGCAAATTAACTAGAAAATCATATCCGTGATGACATGGTCCTAATATTATCAGTGGACTTTTCCAGAGTTTTTGTATGTGGCATTTGCAGTCAAATCGTGAGATGTAACTCCTGAGCGAGTGCTAATTATTACTGTGTTTTCCCAAATCAGTCAGAAGACAGAGAAAAAAGATTCAGAAATAAATCTCAGTATAGACTTATTTCTTTAGATAGGGATAATTTTATATACAACTAAATTAAATTGAACTGACAAATTGAAAATTAAGTTGAAATAAAAACTAAATTCAAAACATAAACTTGGTTGTAATGACAGCTTTCACATTCTTTAGTCTGTGTTTGAGTGGAGGGGAAAAATCAACAAATAATTGAAATGTCAACAGAACGCAATAAGAATTGTGTTGAAAGAGTCTGTCTTCATACACTTAAAGCATATGCTTTCATTCTGAAACCACTTTGAAGTCTGTTCAGCAGGATACTAATCATAATATATATATTATATATATATATATATATATATATATATATATATATATATATATATATATATATATATGATATGCAACAGAGGTGTTTTTGTCATGTTTATATTGACAAACAGTTTTTCTTAGCAGTGAAGTTTAAAATAAGCTTAAAATATTGATGTTGAGTATATTTAAATTTTGATACTTACCTAAATGTTTCCTCAAGTATATGGCTGAACCCTAAATGTTTCCTCAAGTATATAGCTGAACCCTAAATGTTTCCTCAAGTATATGGCTGAACCCTAAATGTTTCCTCAAGTATATGGCTGAACCCTAAATTATGCATTAACAAGTCTCCCTTCTGCTGGGAAGAAAGGATGGAGATGGGTGTTGCTACACTTGGTGACTGTTATTAAACTGGAGCTTTGAGATCATTTGACATCAGATATAACAAAGCAATTTGGTATTTCAATGTCTCAAGTTTTTCAGGTATTTACAATGTGCCATTGTAATTAGGGTTCATTTACTTTGTAAATTTTTTGGTGGTAGTACACAGCCCGCTAAGGCTGCAGACATTCTCTGTATGGTGCATATAACCTTTAGAAAGGGTCATGAAGCATCTGTTTATTACATTTAGTTGATTCAGAGTCTGGGTGATGGAGCCTTAACAGCTCTTAAGAGGTTGTGCGAAAGAGATTTATATGTGGTACTGTAGGAAGTAAGTGTAAAATGTAAACTATGTCTAGGGATGCAATGGTAGGCCTTATTCAGTTTACTATTTTGCATTGTTTCTATGGGACTTCCTCTAGATTGTTTAAAAGACACACCTACCTGCTGGCGATGTCAATTGGAGGATGGAGACATAGCCCATGCTCTGTGGTTCTGTGCTAAGTTTCAAGAATTGTGTGTAAGAGTCCAGAATTGTATCTGCGAGGCTTTAGATTCTGTATTGTTGTATCTTGGATTCTCTGTCCCCAGATAACAAGGAAAAGATGGCCTTCGCAACCCCCGAGGGGCTATACCATTATACTCGTCTACCATTTGGCCTTCATATGGCCCCAGACACCTTCTAGAGGTTGATGGACCATGTGCTCCACCTTCACCACAGGGTTTAGACGATGTGGTAATTTATAGTTCATAATAGGAACGTCCCCTAGGCCTGGTGCAAAATATATTAGATTCACTCCAGGAAGCAGGTTGGACTGCAAATCACAAAAAATGCAAGATTGGCTACAGCGAAACAGACTATCTGGGATACACAACTGGGTGAGGCCGGGCCAGAAAGCCAAAGTCCAAGAGTGGCCTTGGCCCATCTAAAACACAGGTAAAATCATTTCTGGGACTGGCTAACTACTACAGAAGGAGTGTGCCTAACTTCTGTAGCCTGGTTGCCCCTCTTATAGTTTTGACCACTAACAGACACTCCAGGATGTTGACTCTAAATTATTACTTACAAGTAAGGGGGGTAAGTGGCATCATCAGAGGGGATGTGCTAGAAGGGAGGTACGTTCCAGCAAGTTGGCTTGAGCAAGATGGCGCCATTCCACGAACTACAACACCCAAGCCACCTTAAGATGAGGCCGGTGGCAAGATGGAACCACAATTCCCAAGCTGCCATTTAATGAGGGCCAGGTGCAGCTGATGAGTGTGGTGGCTTGCCTTAATAAGACTGGACTTTATTTGTGCAAGAGCTGAAGAGACCTGAGTTGTGCACTACTATTGTCAAATTGAGACTTTTTGTATCTTAAACCCATTAAAATACTTCATTTTGAGAAACTGCTAAGCTGTTGTCTTCCCGGTCGGGACACCACACAAAGATTCCCAAACCAACTGAATACCAAACAATAAAAAGTTTTAATAATATTAAAATAGAAAAGTAACAGGTAACCAATGTTAGCACCATCAATATGCTGTTTTGCATTTGAATCTCGTTGGAGACATTTTTACACTGGATAGTTTTTTAAAAAAAACTGATAATTGCAAGGATTCATCCTTGTGAATGGAAATCTGTCTCAGCAGTATTTCTTGAACTTTTATAAAAATCCTCATCTAGTAATAATAAATGACTGTGATTGGCCCATTCTAGCCGGTACTGAGAAAAGTAACAGTTATCACATGATACATCCGTCTACGCTAGAGGGAACTGACTGCACAATAGTTGGACAATACCAACTCGTACAATGGAGGGGGGACTCCAGTTTTTTAACTGATTATGACACTCTCACAGTCACACAATTGCAAGGTATCTCATACTAAATCTAAGCTGCCTTCGTCATTCGTCCTGGTGGTGGGGAGTTCCTCCTTGAGCATGTTGCTTTTCAATACGGGACACAATGCCTTCCAATGTTTGTCCAAAGTCTTTATTATTGCCAAAATATGGGATGTTCTGACTAATACAGGACAGTTTTCCAACCTTGGACCCATCCCTACTGAGTCATATTCAAATATTTGAGATATTCCTGTTTGATATCTCTAACTTAGACTAAAATGGAATTCAGTTGTCCAATGCTCTGAAGATGACGTATTCAATAAGAAAATGGTACTGCTGCTGTTAGCTTGGCAGTTCTTAAATAGTCAACAAAGAAGTCTCCTAGCAACCAAATTGTAAGAGGATCATTTATTGTGTTTTCCACACCTGTCTCTGCAAAGTTTTTACTAAATTAGTTTTATTATAATGTAGGAACTTAGGCTCATTGGTACAGTTAGTTATTTAAAGTGATAAAAGTGGTCATTATCTGGGTACATCTTCCTGGATATTGCCATGGTCGAGTTATTGCATACATCTGCATCGCAAAATTAGACTTGTGGAAAAGTTTCCCACATGGAAGTCTGACTTCGAGTGCCATTCCATTACACTTTGCCTTGTAGGAAGTTGGATATTCCACCTGTTCAACTTGAATAGAATGCAGCATAAGCGTAGTCCATACTGAGCCAGGCTTAACATAAAACCACACCAAAGTGTAAGATGCTGTTCTATTACATCCAACCCCACAATTACATTTTTGTCTGATTCTGAGACATGCAGAGTTATGAATATTTACCACTGGGGCTGCATCATCTTTCTATGGAGGGATCTTATGAGGACAATGTCATCCCAATAGGGCTGTTGAGTTGGCAACACTCTGGCTCATATTAGATACGCATGTTCAATTTGATCCTTGAGGAAACTCTTTTGCGATGTCAGCTCATCAGGCATACGTGCACTGATCTCACGTTGTATGCATTTTTCAGATGGTTTTTGATGACAAGACTTCTGCCAAAATATAGTTCAGATGGTATTGACTGAGGAAGAAAGAGATGTCTGCATGTTTTCATAAACGCAACTGAATCTGTTCCAAATCATAGTGAGCTGTTTTGTTATTTACTGCCTAGGCAGCTTCCTTCTAAAGAAGCATCCTAACTGAAATGAGACCTTATTAGTGACTGATTTGGAATGCTCTACTAAGGCAACAACTCTTGTGTGGCATACAAATAGAGCTTCACACAACAGGTCGCTGTTAGCATGTGGCTAAGCTAACAATGCGATACTCTAAGAAGCATAAAACTACATAGCACACACAAATATTGTGTAAAACCGTCCATTCTTAATTTAAAAAGTAATTTAGTTATCAATATGTTTCTGCATTGATTAAAATAAAAATATTTAATCAACATCACCCTTGCTTCATTCACCATCTTGGATTCCCCCCCCCTTTCTTTTCTAATACTTAATGCATTCTTGTATTGCCTTGCTCTCAAAGGACACATGGGAAGCTGCTTTGAAATTTGTACCTCTGATGCTTTAACATGCTGCCTAAGTAGGCAGCTCACCATGTTTTGGAACAAAGCGACTGTGTATATGTGGCCTGCAGACCGTGTCAGTGCATTAGCTTTGACCTTATTGTAAATTACCCCCTCAGCCTCTCATGTTCTCACACTGACGTGTGAGGACCTGAGTTTTTCCAGCAAGGTTAATATCTGAGGGAGTGTGTTTGGGACTGCCCAGAGGCTGCCTGTTTCCTGTTGATGTACATCTTGAATGATATACAGTCGCTCAAATAAAAGACAGTCACAGGCCCAATGTGTCTTAAATCAAATCTGTGCTCTCTCTCTTTCTCACTACAGTTACTTGTTATGCTCGGTACAGTGGAGCTCACACATGCTCACGAAGAAGGCTCCAGAAGAGTGTGGACTGTTATGCACACAGATCATAAAAAGACCAAAAACACACAGGTGCACTAAGAGCTGTCAGGATTTTTCAGGTTATAAATATAAAAACGCTAATAAACATTTATGGTGTGGCCATATATTCCCTCCTGTATAAATGGTTGACAAGTTCCGTTATCTTCTGCAATGTCATTTCAATACCCTGTGGAACTCATCCCATTACTCATATGGCTGCCATGCGGTCATGCCCTTGGCAGCCATGCCCTCTCATTTCCACCAATCAGCTGACCAGAGTGGAGTGGGCTGTGACCCCATGTGTCCTTTCCATGACTTCCTAAATAGGTCAATTAATTTAAAGCCTTGTTCTAGAAGCATGGAGTGGCTAAATGTTATTGTCTATAATATATACTTGATTCTGATTGGTCAATCACAGCATTCAGTAGGCATCTTTGTATGACTGCTAAACTGTATAAAAGACCATTGTCCTTGGTAACCGATTTCCTACAGAGTTGTGCTATTTTCACGTCTCTTGCACTCTTCGCTTTCGAATTATGTACATCACTTAAAGTGTGATTGCGTCACACAAGGCCAGCTAGAAGGGGACACATCCTAAAGACCACACCCACAAGAACAAATAAAGCAATCTAATTTGCAGATGAATCTGACCATCTGACTTTAGATACTAAAGATACATGATTTTTTGGCAGAAGCCATAGTTTTAATGCAATTAAACATGGTGTTACTACAGTAATATGCTGTTATTCCAGTAACCATGTTTAATTTGGTGGTTTCTATGATTTTACTGCAAAATACCATGGTGATACTATGATCACTGTAGTAAAAACATGGTTAATTTTTGTAAGGAAAGGTTAGGGGTAGGGGTTTGAGTAGTGTTTCTGTGGGACATTAAATAAACACATGCTGCAGTGATGTACCTATACTCTATGTTTGTATTTAATTAGGGGTGCAAATAGTATCTGCCACTATATGAGCTGGGGTGCAAATAGCAAAACACTATAACACTACTTGCACTGAGTGCAAGTAAGATGATTTTCCTTGCTATTTAAACTTAGTGTAGTCTTTCTATCACTATTTCTTTTTAATTTGCACCAAGAAAAAAAAAGAAAATAAAAAATTCCGCATCACCTTGTCAATGTTCATTTTGCGAAAATGACCAGCTAACTATACATTATCTCTTAATTACACTTGTTAATGCTATTAGCCTTATCAATATTCTTGTGGTGTCTTGGTAATGGATTGTTTTTAACGAGTCATCATCACTAACATTGAGAAATTCATAACCTTTGCATTGTCTTGCAATAAAATACATTTACACATCCTTACAATAAGATAAGCATATACCTCACATAAATTATAATGACTTTTTTACTTTCCAATAAATCAATAAGCTATGTGTTTGCAGTGATTTTACCATGTGTAAAATGTACGAGGCTCCACGAAGCGTAGTAAGAAAAGCACAATGGAGGATCAATCTGTTAAATTCACACCAATGGTCAACTATTTTTTATTTTATATGTATTATCAGAATAATAATTGTAAATAAGGATAAAAGTAGGCTGTTTATGCTTTCCAAGCAACATTAATATAGAATGTGTGGTCACGGGTGTGCATTTATTAGCATTTTATAACAGGTTTGATCATGGCTCATCTAATCAGAATTTACTGTATACTGTATTTACTAAACAGACATTTTTTGCTGTGCATGAATAACTTGTATTTTCATGATTCAGTGAAGTTGCTAAAAAAAATGTAATCTACAAATTACTAATTACATCTCTAAAATTATAATCAGAATACTTTGTTAATAACTGAAATAATTACAAATAATTACATTCCTTAATTAACCTAATTTTAAATTGAATTATTATTCTGATAATTCATATAAATAAATATTTATTTACCATTGGTCTCTATTTAACAGATTTTGCCAAATTTCCCACCATTGTGCTTTTCTTACTACGCTTCATGGTGTGCCTAAAAATACCACCTATCCCATGGTAAAATCACTATTACACAATTGTTCTCATTGATTATTGCTTTATTAGAGGCATAATTCATGTGAGGTTTATGTTTATCTTATTTTAAGGATGTTAAGATACACTTTACTGTAAATCTGTGCAAATGTTAAGAATAATTTTTCTTTAAGTTACTTCCAAAAGCACTTTTCACTGAATAGTTTGTGTTTATCCACTGAACTAATATATTTTTAAATAAATTATTTCCTCTTTCATTGTCTTGCGCAAGTTACACACTGAGCACCACACGTTTCTCCCTTCTAATGATTTGTCAGTGACTCTTCAGTTGTCCCAGAAATGCAAAAAGGCGTACATAAGACAGTAAGTTATGCTTTAAATGTATTCTACATAGATAAAATGATTTCAGAAATATGTGCAACCCAATTAGTGTACTTAAAAGTAATTAACTTCAGACAGTCAGTCAGTTACTGCAATCTGATTCGACAATTGTAAACGCAATGTGTAAAACTACTTTAAAAAGTAATTAAATTACTGTAATGAATTACTTTGTAATCAGATTAAACCCAGCACTGTTCATAAATATAGTTTATATTCCATGCTTTCGAGAGTTAGCACATTTGGTGGATAATTCTTGAATCTTGAATCTGTAGACTCACTTCAGCCAAAACTAGTCCAGAGAGAGTTTAGATTCGATTAGACTGGATTACAGAGAATCAGGGTTTAGCATTAGCACTGTGGATTTTGATGGATAGAGTGGAATATACAAGCAGACTCCCGTATTGTGGTGTATATTGTGAGTACATATTGTAATGATTTCAACATCTTCCCTAAATGATCTGGAATTTTTTTATAAACTAGGAATGTTTGGGAGAGTAAGCATGTGCATTTTGTTTGTGTTTGTGTGTCACTGAGTGTGTTGGAGTGTGTCGCTGTAACAATCACAAGCCGTGATGGATTGTGTTATGTTTTTAAAGCTGATTAGCGTCTGGGCCAGTATCTGGCCTCATTAATCTTCTGCCCAGTAAATAACCAAAATTGACAAAATAACTGAGTTTGGCTAATGATGGTGGATGTTGCCTTGCTTCTAATGATGGTCATTAACCTCTCAATGGCTAAATAATAGCATCTTAATTAATTTGTTTCAAAGGGAAAGTTTTTAGTGCAATTTAATTATATTAATGGGCAGCCACAAGGTGCACAGAAAAAGGCATCACGACCTGCCTGCCCACACACACATGAACGCTTGCATACTCACGCACGTGTGCAGTTGCTTCTGCAGATGACGCACCTGCTGCCTGCCAAACGGCATTAAAGCTGGCCGCTGAAATGAGACGATCACTCTTTACACAACCGTGATAAACGCAAGGTTTCACCTCTTTACCTAAGGCTGCAAACTCTATCACATGACACCAGTCCACACATGCCTGGAATAATCCTTCACAGCTTTTCTTTGAAGCGACAGCATTTGAAAGCACTGACCATATCAGTAAGTTTAACAAATACTTATCCAAATCAGTCATGTGGTTGTCTCTAGAGATGTGATTGAAGTAAGTGTATAGAAATGCATTGCAGTGCGTGTTTACATGTACATTCTTACACCGATTATGCTTACTAAGCCGACAATGCGTGTGAATGCCTTAATTGGATTTCCTTTATCTGTGTAAGGTCGTAAATGGTTTAAGAATAAACCGATCGACACAAGTAGATTTTTGTCCATTATCCGATTTCACTGCATGTAAACACCTTTACCGACATTCTTACCGGCTTATCCAATGAACGCAAGTGTGTGCTTTTTTAATTCAATGATTTTGGGAGTAATCAGCATATTGGTGTGCATGTAAACGGGCCACATGAAAATTCAATGCACAGATTAACAAATGTAATTAGTGATTATAATTACTCTAAAATATCCAATAAATAAAGTATGATGCAGGGGCGGTGCTAGGATTTTTTCACAGGGATCAGTATGTGGCCGGTGTTGTGGGGGGTGGGGGTTTGGGGGGGCAATGCGGGGGCCAGGCTTCTGTCTGTGGCCCCCCTCTAGAACCGCCCCTGGTATGATGTCTAAATTTATTTTAGCTATTTTTGGTTGTCAGAATTCACAGAACCCAGATCCCAATGTTTTTCCAGACAGTGCAGACAAACATACAGTAATTCCTGGTGTATTTAGGTTTTGTCAGTATTTTATTACATTGTAAAATTTCCCTTCCAGTTGCATGTGTGTCTTTGTATGAGTCAGTGACATGACACTCATTATTTCATTTTCAAAATACATTAAGTGTACAATTCACACAAAACAATAACTTGAATACATCTCTTCTATGATGAGCAAGCATTTTTTTTTTTTCAGGGCTAAAAAGTAAAAATAATAATAAGAAAAACAACATTGTGTAACCGTGACAATGCAAAAGAAATTCTAGATAAATTATCTAGAAAATTAATCTAGATAAAATCCATGTAGTTCAGAATAATTATTATTATTTCTTAAAAAAAAGTACCTGTAGATAATATGAGTAGTTTTACAGTTAATGAAGTGTTTGATAGAATAAATCTTATTATATTAATATTTTTCCATCTAGAAACGTTTAAATTATCACATTATTACATTTAGGTTTAACCCTTAATCAATGATTATGTAACTATGTTCTAATGTGTCACCTATGGTAGTGCTTTTCAGAAAACATAACATTGGAAGGTCTGGGAATGTATCTCTTAAAACAAATCATCAATCTGTATAATACCTCAATTTTTTGTTTTATAATCCAGCAATGACTCTATCGTGTAACAAAATAATCTTTATTTGATGTTTCAAATCTCATTTTCCTTTTTAACAAATCTGTCCTTGTCATATTTTTCACACGTTTTAGCTTTTTGGATAGTTTTGAACTTATACCCTCCGTTTAAAAAGTCCTTAGATTTATCCTCAAAATCTTTCTCTTTATCACAAATCATGCAGTCTTTGAAATTGTCCAAAAGGTATGTTTTATATCCATTTAGGAGGATGGAAACACTTAGCATGAAGAACTGTATTTCTGTCAGAAGGTTTCTTAATATTTATGTATGTAAAAAGCCATCTTTATCATTACTGATTTCAAGGTCAAGAAAATGAATCTTGTCCTTATTGTGCTCTAGGGATAGTTTAACATTTGAGTTGGTACTGGTATTAAGAAATTGTTGAAATTATACTAGATCTTCCTCTGAACCCGGAAAAATTAGGTACTCTAGGAAGTGATTTGTTCTAGGATTCAATTTTTACTTAAAAAAATACAGTATAGAAAGGACTGTAACTAGCGCCCATAGCACATCCTTTTACTTGTTCAAAGAGCTTTTCTTGTAAAACAATATATTATTATTAAGGGTTCATTTAGTAAGATTCAATATGAACTCTGAAGGTGGTAACTCTGTTTTCAGGTGTTGTCCAATGTTCCAGCATTAACTTAAGGGTATCTGTAAGATCAAAAGTAAGCCATTGATAGAATTATGTATTCTCCAACTGTCTATTAGATTCTTGTATGCATTTATCTTTACCTCAAATTACGATTGTACCTCCTTTTACAGCTCTTTTTATGACAATTCTATAATTTTTCATCAAACTTGTAAGAGCCTCTTTTTCAAAGTAATTTTATGAAATGTAGGTTGTCATATTTTGTTCATGTGACAAAAACAAAAAAGGAGAGTACCCCTTTAGACCCTTAATACTGGGTATGAAGTTTTAAAAACTATAAGACATTTTTTGATTTTTATGAAGAGGCTTATTTTGTTCACGACATAACTTTCCTGACATTTTTCAAAAGATTTATTTAATTATCAAAATATTTAAAAAGACTCAAAAATATTTATAATACTTGTTGAAAACTTATTTATTAAATGAATGAATACATTGTGTACACTTTCATGCATTCAAGGAGCAAGAAAATTTACAATTTTGAAATTTTTACTTGAAGGTTACACAACATGACATTTTATATTTATAATTTATTTATTTATTTATTTTTTTGCAATTTTTTGTTATTTTTTTGTATTCTTTTTTTTCCAAAAATGTATGAAACCAACATGGATTACATTTCTATGAACTTGACGCGTTTTGATAAAATAGATTTTTAAAGGTTTCTTAATTCAATCACCTCAGACAACCTTATTTGTCAATGACCCATATTTTTTTTATAATAATTTCCAAATTACAAAAATAAAATAAAAAAATCTTGTGAACACATCTTGATATTTTGTGATGACTTTTATGTGTTTTAAACAAAATTTAAGGTGAAGTGTGTAATTTCTGTACCACTAGTGTAATTAACGGAATTGAAAAAAATTACTGTTTTCAAACACATTTCCCAAATACTCCCCTATCTGTATTTGGTCTAACAAACAGATATATATATATATAAATCAGAGCAATGTTTTTAGATGGTGCCACAGTGTTAAAACTTTTTGGGTGGATATGAATTGCTTAAATTTACATTTAGCTTACTTTTACAATACAAACTAGAGTAGTGAAAAGTATTTTAACATCAACAAATTACACACTTCACTTTATAAGAAATTGTAAAACAAAAAAACACTTTTATTTTCTAACGAATAAAAAGAAAACAGGCACATAATAGAAGAGAATTTCATAAAGTTTATACCAGGGTTTTAAAAACACACATCTTGACCAGTAAAACTCCACACAGAACAGTCTCAACATTGCGTCTAAATGAATAGAAAAGAATGTGGCTGCTAGTAAAATGAAAGTGCAGATTCAGCATTCTCCAAGTGCTGGGCCTCTGTAATGGCTTCCTCTCTCTGGTTGCACTCTTAACTGGATAAGAACACAGTAATGAAGTAAATCCTGGAGCAATCAGCCCCAGTCTGAATACTGCACTGACTCATTCGTCTCTCTCCGGATGTGAGCGTGGATTTATCATTCTGCCCTGTGGAATTAAAGGAAGGGGACTTTGATTTTGTAATGCAATTACACTGTGAGAGCAGAAAGAGCCTTGCTCCTGCTGTACGAGTCAATAAGGGAGATGAGTCTGAACTTATAACTCCAAACAGAAGTACAAAATCAATCAGCTGATTGAATAATGGTATTATGGACCATAAATGTGACTGTTTTTATGTCAAGACATGAAGGGTTTGCTCTCTCCACGCTAAGTCATCAATCCTTTGTGTCAAGGTCATCAACAGTGTTTTCTATTAAATCACCAACCAGCCGTGGGGTGGCCAATGAGGATCACTGGTATGTGCTAAACACATATCACATTTTCCCTATTTTCAATTGGGTTCAGTCAGTGCTTAGTTCAACTGAATTTGAAGTGATTTTTGAGGGATTTAGATTTAGATAACATTGATAAGTTATTTCTTCACTGAAGATGTTTTCTCATATCTCTAAAAGAATGCAATCTGCTTCGTTTATCAGATTTCATTTAAACAAAACATAACACCTTGAATACACAGTACCATTATTCTGTACAAAGCCATGGCAAAATGGACATGCTCCTTTTTAATACTTAGTAATTGTTATTCTCGTCAGGATTGGGATGCATGCTCCCAATTATTATTATATATCATTTTGATCTGCTGGCCCACAAATCATGGCTAGTATTAACAGTGATTGCAACTGCACGCACTTAACTTCTACTATCCGATTATTATTTTGAACAATTACATACATTTATTGAAACACAAAAAAAACATTAAACCCAAAATATTAACATTTTGACATTAAGTCTCATAATGTGTGGACATTTAGTATCTGTTTGTTTACAGATGGTTTCTACAGTATGTTTGGATATTTAGTCTCTGTATGTATACATTTGGTTTCTTGGTATGGACATTTAGCTGCTGTGGGAGGACATTTAGTCTTTATGTGTGGACATTTTAGTCTGTGTGGACATTTAGTCTCTGGATGGACATTTAGTCTCTGTATGTATACATTTGGTTTCTTTGTATGGACATTTAGCTGCTGTGGGAGGACATTTAGTCTTTATGTGTGGACATTTTAGTCTGTGTGGACATTTAGTCTCTGGATGGACATTTAGTCTCTGTATGTATACATTTGGTTTCTTTGTATGGACATTTAGCTGCTGTGGGAGGACATTTAGTCTTTATGTGTGGACATTTTAGTCTGTGTGGACATTTAGTCTCTGGATAGACATTTAGTCTCTGTATGTAAACATTTGGTTTCTTTGTATGGACATTTAGCTGCTGTGGGAGGACATTTAGTCTTTATGTGTGGACATTTTAGTCTGTGTGGACATTTAGTCTCTGGATAGACATTTAGACTCTTTATGAATACATTTGGTTTCTTTGTATGGACATTTAGCTGCTGTGGGAGGACATTTAGTCTTTATTTGTGAACATTTTAGTCTGTGTGGACATTTACTCTCTGTATATATACATTTGGTTTCTATGTATGGACATTTAGCTGCCGTGGGAGGACATTTAGTCTTTATTTGTGAACATTTTAGTCTGTGTGGACATTTAGTCTCTGGATGGACATTTAGTTCCTGTATGTAAACATTTGGTTTCTTTGTATGGACATTTAGCTGCTGTGGGAGGACATTTAGTCTTTATGTGTGGACATTTTAGTCTGTGTGGACATTTAGACTCTTTATGAATACATTTGGTATCTTTGTATGGACATTTAGCTGCTGTGGGAGGACATTTAGTCTTTATTTGTGAACATTTTAGTCTGTGTGGACATTTAGTCTCTGTAGATATACATTTGGTTTCTATGTATGGACATTTAGCTGCCGTGGGAGGACATTTAGTCTTTATTTGTGAACATTTTAGTCTGTGTGGACATTTAGTCTCTGTATATATATACATTTGGTTTCTATGTATGGACATTTAGTCTCTATGGGTAGAAAATAAGTCTCTGTATGGACATTTTAATCTCTGTGGACGTTTAGTCTCTGTATGTATACATTTGGTTTCTATGTTTGGACATTTAGCCTCAATGGGTGGGCATTTTATCCTCTGTATGCATATATTTAGTTTGTTTATATGGACATTCAGTCTCTATAGGTGGAAATTTAGTCTCTAATGTGTGGAAATTAAGTCTCTGTGTGGACATTTAATCTCTGCATGTATACATATGGTTTCTATGTATGGACATGTAGCCTCTGTGTGTGGACATTTAGTCTATATGTATCGCCATTTTAGACTCTGTATGTATACATTTGGGTTCTATGTGTGGGCATTCGGTAAATACATGTGGACATTTAGTCTAGGTGGACATTTAGTTTCAATGAGTGCACATATAGTCTCTAAATATGGGTATTTATTTTCTGCCTGTGAACAATCTTTATGCATTGGCATTTTGTCTCCATGGATGGAAATTTAGTTTCCATGTATGGATCAGTCTCTCTATATAAGTATTTAGTTCATGATAGTCTCTATGTGTGGACATAGAGAACAAGTCTCTGTTTGGTCAGTTTGTGTGTTCTGAATGTTTGAATTTTCAATAATGCACAATAGGGAAACAGCAAGCAAACTCACATTGCAGCTTGGGAAAGATTGTGAAGCTACTCTTCCAACACATAATTAGGAGACAATAGTTAAAAAAGCCCCAAAAGACTGTCACAAGCCTCTGTGTGCCCATGGCCTTGATGGGCGGCAGTCTGCATGGAGCCTTGTCAGGGTCTCAGTGCCCCCCAGCTCTCAGTTTGTCAATAGAGATACTGTTCCCATCAAACAGACCCAGAGTGAGAAATGTCAATAGTGGAAGGTTCCCAAAGCTGCTGAAGGCTAATGAGCAGGTTTAAAGCAGGGCTTAAAAAAGACATGAGCTCACATACAGAGATAAGGCATGATACATGATGACTTTGCTAAGGCACAGGTTTGATATGGTAGCAGTGGGAATAATGGAGCTGAGAAATCTTCAAATGAACAGGCTAGCCAGTTATTAGCACGTCTAATAGCAATGACACCTCAGATTGATATTTCTCTCATAAAAGTGCATGAACACCAGCAAGAGTTAGATTCTTTCATTTTAGCTGTGGCGTATATCATCTGGATTGGATGACAGGTGTATCAAGTGAGGGTTTAATTCATTTATATATTTTGCATGCGACATGATGGTTTTAAGGTAAATTTAACTTGGAACAGTAGGCCTCTTATGATGAGGTCTCATTTGAAATTCCAATCCAATTATCTACAGATCTTTGAGGAGTCGGAACACGTAATTTTTTTCCACTCAATAATAACGGAAACAGGTCATTATTGAGACAATTTGATGGCAGCTTTTGAACCTCTCTCTCACTCTCGCCATTGCACCAAATTGACTTAATAATTTCCACTCTTTCTTAATAGCTCCCTCCATTCACTCTTCTCTCGCTCGGCTAAAGCTTTGATGGCCATATGTTACAATGGAGACAAGATTATTTCAAACAGAAAAAAACAAACAAACACACATTTTCTATTTTCATCTAAATTTAAACAACCGCCATATTTGTCTTTCTCAGGGGGTTCGGTGGCTGAGATTTCTCTTGTACTGCTGTCCAAATGAATTATGATTTATATTTTCACCCTCCAAAAATAAAGCTATCCATGACAACTTGTCCCCATGTGGTCGCATTAGTGGGTGAATCCAACGGATGCCCCTGTGTGTGATCATTTCCTTATTATGTGTGTTTGGGAGAGGGGGCTAAGTATGCTAAATTGTGAATGATGACTTAAGTGAGAACAGAGACACTAAAGTCATCATGTTATCATCTCATCAAACAGACAGAATTTACTGAGAGATATAACTAGCAGTATTTACACAAGCATGTGGTCAGTTTATGGGAAAAGTAAGTGGATTGTCATTCAGACACAGCAAAGTAATTGTAGACATCCTTTTAACAATGATAATTCAGATTCTTCTGCACACATCAGTTGAATTCTATATTAATGCACCAAGACTATCTGCAATATCATGGCTAATAAACTACACTGTTTGGTCAATGTCATGATTATCATTATTATTAAATTGAATTTTTATTGAGCATTTGTGACTTTTATCAAAGTATTGCTTAGTATCGTGTCTAAGATTACTCCTTAACCATGGTAAAATCAGGGTGAATTATTGCTTTAATAAAAAGGTGGGTGTAGGTTTAATGCGTATATTTAGTGTGACCATTTATATGAAAATAACGTAAAAGGAAAAAAAATTGCCATAATAAGCAATGCTATTATTATCGGAGTAATTCAAGTTTAATGTCCCACCATGGTGTTTTTTTACAAATTTGTGGCAGTAGGGGGCTGTCAGCACATCTCCAGCTTTACAGGCAATGCCTGTAAACCAAAGAGAACAGGCAGCACAGCCTTCCACACATGAGACTGAGAAAAGAGCACTGTTGCATTCAAAGGCATCCGGACCAAGTACTGAAAACTACTGACACATAACACAACCAAAGTGAGACGCGCCAATAGTCTGATGCATGAGTAGTACATAGAGCAACAGTTAAAAATAGCGCAGACCAAAGTAGGCCAATGACAAGGTTATGTTACATATGGAAATAAAACAAATAATAGTCTGAGTTTTTTTTATTGTCTAAATGCTTTACATGTCTGCTGCCACAACATATGTATATTATGCTATGCATTTGAATAATCTGAATTATAATATTTATTAGAAATTATATTATTTTATTTAGGAGGCCATTTGCACATCATGTAATTAATTCGATAAAAAAATTGAATCGATTGACAGTCCTAGAAATAAACTAATCTTTCACGAGGCAAAATAGTTCATAACTGCCAAATGTTTATCGTTGCCAAGCAACGTAATATCCACTGGGTGGCACCATGATGAATCGAAGGTAATCTATCTGTTGTTGTTTATGTTTTCTGAACAATGGGAGTCTGAGTCAGTCTCTCTCTCTCTCATCTCCAGCTCACCTTTATCTCGGTCTCCTGCTGATCAGCTGATTCAGCGTCGGCCTTGCAGCCTCACGCCACGGCCACGCCCTCCTCCTAGTCACAGTTATTTACAAAGTGACATGTCTATCAGTTTCAATAATAATAAATAATTAATAATTGCAAGAATTCAATCTTGTGAATGGAAATCCACATCAGCAGTATCTCTAAAAGCATTTTTAAACTCCAGTAAACTTCCAGTATGTAACATTGTTGCTGACAAAACAGGCAGAGACGATGATGAAGTTAAGATGAACCCAAGTGCAGTTTATTTCTTCAAACGTGAAACCAGAATCCCGAACTATAAAAGTGAAAGGAAACAAAAACGAGAAACCATGGACCTAACTAAACCTGACAAAACTAGACCTGATATAACATAACTTGACTATGGCTACGACTAAGACTAAGACTAATGCTAAAGCTAAAGCTAAACAAAACCCCAAGGTTACAAGTACACTGACTTGACTAAACCTGAACAAAACAACAAGGTACATGTACACTGACTGGACTAAACTTTGGCTCGACAACAAGGTTACATGTACACAGGCTAGACTAAACTATGGCAGAACAACAAGGTTACACATACAATACCTGACACCCAACAAAGGCAAACATGAGGGTTTAAATACACAAGACATGGATAACAGAGGCCAATGAACAAACAGAACTCTAAAACAAGATAACAAGACAATTAACTAAGACCAATTACAAACTAGAACTGAATCAAAGTAATAAAACAATGAACCAATGAAAAACCAGACACATGAACAAGAAGGGAGAACAGGATATGAAAAGACTAGGAAACAGGAACTTAACAGGAAATTTCAAAATAAAAGTACACAAACTAAAGTCAACTGAGAATATCACACAGTAATAATAAATGACTGTATTTGGCCCATCATGGCCAGGGATGAGAAAGTAACAGGTACCATGTGACAGTGCCATCTTCATGCTGTTTCGGAAGCGGACCTCTGGACAATAATTTACCCCTGATTAATGATATTGAAAAACTCTAATAACCACTGAAATAAAAATGGACCTGATACCAAAGGCGTCACGTGGTGTCCCTGGCTACCTGCCTAAGCCCACAACAAAAGGTCCACCAACAGTTATTGAAGCGTCGATAGCGGTCGCGGAACACTCTCTCTGTCAGACGATCGCCCACTCCTGCACATCTCCCCATCAGATAATTGCTTCGCACGCCCACACACCCATCTCAAAAAAGTCATTCTTATCACTTGTGCCTTTTATTTCAATTCTTATGAATCCATTTGATAGCGTTGTGTGAGGAACTGACCAAAATTTAGTATCAATTCACCTTTCCCCCCATTTGAAACTGGTGCGCTGGAGACATCTTTGTTTACATAAGCGCGATGTGAGCACCTGACACTGACTAAAACACTTAGGGCTGTGGAAAGCTCCACGCAGGAAGTGCTGAGGTGCCTGGCGGAAATTTAAACAAGGCAGTAGAAAAGGTAGAGGAGAAGAAATTGTGCACATTGGTTCTTGCATGTATTGTCACTAATTTTGTTGAATTACAATCCCCCCCCAATACCACCACTGAGTTATAAGGACATGACTTTGCAAAGACATAGATAACAATGGAGGAAATCAAACAGTTGCCTCCCCTGAAAAGATGTCTCCCTTTCCCCCTCTTCCCCCTCATCAGAGGACCAGCTTGCACTGAATGGCCCTCTTCCTGGCAAGGTGCCTGGCATGGCCGGCAATAGTACATTTATCCTCCTTGATTAGATTAGAAATTATTAATGGAGGGCTGTGAAGCAGAGCAAAGGGTCATTTGGAGTTTAATTCTATTCTCAGATAACTTCATTTTGCCTGATGTGATTGTTATTGTCAGAGTGCTAGATGTTTATAGGAAACAAAATCCTCAATAACACATTCAGACATCCTTTTTAAAGGGTCAGTCCAGGCTATTAGATAGCAGCTTCTGTGGAGTCACGCGGATTTAAAAAGGTCAGCCTTGGCTTCGATCTGGGAATACCTTAATGTAGAATTGTTATACGTTATCTTCACTAAAGGTGTGTGCGCATGGGTGATTCTTTAATTAAGGGTCTTTTTTTGTAGCCTAGGATGATTTTATAGAAAAAAAATTCTCAAAAAAAACAATCATTCTAGATTTACATTATTATTTTGGGCTTGTCCAAGCAAGTCCAAGGTTATCCAACTTTTAGTTTTTCTCGAAAAAGTGAAAACTGTCATTACCATCACAAACAATAACAAAAAAAATCAAAAACCAAGAGTTCTGCCACTGAAATCAGTCGGTGCATACCGAAATTTTAACCACTGCCCCCAGTGGCCGAAACTGGAGGTGTTGTTGAACATAAGTGTAAATAAGTTGGCCAAATGTACCCTTAAATATACAACCACCTGCATATAGACTGTGGTTGAGTGTCGTACATACACAGTATGTTGAAAGAGAGCAAAAATGAACAATGACATCATAATGCAGCTTGGATATCAAAGCCATTAATCTTCCAAAGGTCTGGAATGAATATGCATGAGGGCAGTAAATCAAAGTAAACATAAACAATAGATGACATGCATTTAAAAGGCATAATCAATTCAGCTGAGAAATAAAACTGTCTGAGAAATGAGATAAGGAGACATGGAGACAAAGGAAGAAAGAATAAGTCATGGATACAGGGCCATCTGGACACGGTTAGCCTGTTCATATAGCATTTCAGTGGTGCTGATTTGCAACTCTGTCAGTTAGCTACAGTTACACACCTGTCTTTGGACAAAGAGACTCACCTTTCTGTGGGCTTGGCTAGCTTTCCGTCTCTCCTGCTGATGGCTCAATCACAGGCTAGTGCCAGCCAGCTAATGAAGTACTCTCCAGAGGTCACCATTCTTCTGAGTCAGGAGAGGCCAGTTGGCCCTCCTCAGCCATTTGCGGTCCTCTCAAACCACCTCATTTAGAGCACAGGGAGCGACTGTGTTCGGCAAGGCTGAGCAGACCATGTCTCGGTCATACCTGATCCATGTAAAAGAGATACTAGCCATCTCGCTTTATTACTAGATGTTATCTATTTCCAAAAGAAAGCTTGGAGTACACTGTGTTGTGGACCACTTTGATTGGAATAGAAAGACCACAGCTCACCCTGGGTTCATTTAAGCTCACTTTTTGAAACAGTGTCCATCTGTCTTTAATCGCACAGTATACGTTGTTCAAGGAACCGATAGCAGTTGTGGAACAAAGATGATTTCCTCATGCTCACACTTTTGCACCACGACACACTACCCCACCCCCCCATGTCAACGATCACTTGTAATTTTGAAAGGGGGCTTGCACTGCTTTTTACCCAGGGTTATAAAACCCTGTCTCTCGTCGTCTGAAATTTACATGGCATATTTCAGAAGACAAGAGACAAACAGAGCTGAATTGCTTGATGACATTTTCACAGAAGAGCAGATCAGCTATATTGACAGGTTGCAAGTCTGTCACAAGCTGTATTCGTCCAGTCATTGTTATCCAGTATTGTTATAAACCATATATGCGAATGTACAGTTTGAAACCTCGAAACATAAATACCTAGGATTCATTATTAATCCAGGTTAAAGTATGAACAGTGTGAAATATTAAACAGGATAACCTGGGATTCCATTTAGCCAGGATTTAGAATGACCCGGGGTTAATGATTTCAAGTCTGAAAAGCCCTAATGAGTAGAATCCTCATGAGATCAGCAAAAAGAGCTGTTTTAACCATTCAGCGATGATTTAAAGTAATATATATGCAGTGGATATTGTGTAATTTGTCATGTTTACATTCTGCATTCATTATGCTAATGCTAATGCTAAAACTCCATAAGTGGTTATAATATGCACTGGTTCCCCTCTTTTATAACATTTTATGAATAATTTTGTTAAAAGAATCCACGTAAGCTCATGACAAAGTTTTTTAGATGTTTTTTTTAAAGAAAGACATTCATACCACTGCAAAGATGTTTGCATAAAAGTGTGGCAACTCTGTACTCCAGTTTGTTCATGTTGTCTCATCTTGACTGAATGAAGAATTTAACCAGAAAAATATATGGCCGTTAAAGTAGGTGGAGCACCGTGTCACTCCCATCGATTGGGACAATGTCAGTAAGAATGTGTTTAACAGCCAGCACAAAGTTTTCTTGAAAGTTTGCGATGGTAAGCTGTTTCCAACCAGTGCAATAAACTCAAAAACTATTTTTTTTTTTAACAGACTTCGTTAGAAATTATGTCACTCCCATTCTTTCTTTGATTTCTCTATAAGTATATTGACACATTTACTGTAGCTTTCACCATACTGAAAAGTAAGTCATCCTTCCAGTAGTCCTATGATAGCCAAACCAAATATAGACCACATCAAATATGTCTATTGCTAAAAGATAATAAAAAAACCCTTTACAGACAATATTTTATTTGCAAAATCATTGCCATGTCAAAGAAAGTTTATGATTATGCATGTCGACATATCAGTCAGCGCCACAGTAGAGCTGATGTAATGTCTTGAGAAAAGACAAAACAGGAATGAAAGCCAAACCCAAAACATTGGTTCGAGATGGAATTTGTGCAAGATTTGCAGTTGGGGTATCAGGTTATGGCAGCTCGGCTGCAGGCCCGTCCAGGGTGCAGTCTGGAAGGGAAGACTTAGCTCTGCAGCACTGGGGGGTGAATGCTGGTATGGAGATCTGCTGATAAAGTTTCCCATGATGGATTAATTTGACTGGAGTCTATGGTGCCACATCACATTTAATTGCATGCATCTTTAATGTAGGTGTGTGGGTATGTACATACTCTCACCTCGTCAGCCAATTAGACACTCAAAACAGTTTGGACTGAAACATTTTAAACATGTTATTTGCTTGATCTATTATAGAGCATTGTGTTGGCAGCTGGTTGTTCAGCAACAACTGAATGTGTTGTGACAAATGAGGTCTAAACTACCTGCCAACAGACAGGAAAAACCAAACTCAATTCATGCTGTTATATGTTGCTTGCAAAAACATTTTTATTTTGTCAGAATATACAGCTACTTTTGAATGGCCATCAAGGGGAAAACATGTTTTTATTCTCACATAATGGTGTAGCTTGAAAATCTACCAGCAGGGTTGCATGACTTTTGACAACTCTTACAAAAATTTCTAGATTTCTGGCAAGGAGGCAATAAACCGCCACTCCTTTATTCATATGAAAATGAGCTTGCGATTCACCACAACTATTTGCCAGAAGTTTGC
The DNA here is from genome assembly GCF_025860055.1 of Xyrauchen texanus. NCBI lineage: Eukaryota > Metazoa > Chordata > Actinopteri > Cypriniformes > Catostomidae > Xyrauchen > Xyrauchen texanus. The sequence goes on from NC_068299.1 coordinate 34,391,025, forward strand.
AGCTCTTCAACGGTAAAGGTGAACCTGCAGCAATCCTTTGGCAACAATGGACATTTTGCAGCAAGTTTCCCGCAAAACTAATTTGCATGTAAAAATGACCAGAGGCGAATTTGTGGCAAGTTTGTCATGAACTCTTGAGTTTTGTAAGGGAACTTAAAAAAACACTGGAACAAACATCCAGTGACAACCAAATACAAACATGCCAAAAACCAGATTAATTAATTTTGTAATTTGTTGAATCTTGGAGCATCAATTTTGTGGATATCTTGCAGTCTGATTTGTCAGACAACAATATCAATTTACAGGAACTTTCAGTACAGGGCAGCAACAGCACTCAGTACTCAACACTCTTTGGAGAGGATCAGAGGGCATTCACACAAAAAAGTTACTTTAAAAAAACAGATAGATGGAGTGCAACTGGATGGAACAAAATGCAAGGGTCTTGCATAAAGTGACAAAAAAGAGAGAGAAAAATAAATATTTTATCCCAAGAATTCATACAAATTAACTGAACCTAAAATACTAACATTTAGACCTATATGGGTTTAAACAGCACTTAGGAGGCTATCGTACCTATTTTGAACACTTTCTCTTGTGGATCCATAAAGAGTATGTATATTCAATATTCTCCACAGGGAGCTCCACTGAGGCATGTTATGTGACTCTTTATCGGATCAGTCCCACTGGTTTTCCTGTGGCTTCACACCATTTCCATAGCAGCCTCTAGGAGGCCCAGTTATCTTTGATTTGGCAAGCTGTTCCACACCTCGGAGATAAAAGCGTTAGGGAACCAGCAAGCAATTAGAATCTACAGTCAATGCATTGTGAGCTTTGTTCTGGCCAGCATTCAATTGCAGATTAAATTTTAGAGTTAATGGGTAATGACATCCTCAGGTTTCTTGTCTGTTCTGGTTATAAAATGCATGGAGAAGATGAAGGGTGGGATGTAGAGGAGACGTTACAAGCTAAATATTGTGCAATGTTATATTTTTTGACATGAAACCCAAACTCTCTCCAATTCAGGAAGTAAATTCTTTAACAAGTGTGTATGCCGTGAGGATATGATCGTATACTCACATACAAACACATGCTGTCAACACCTTCACCATGATGGATCCCTCTAATTTTCCGATCTAGGATCTGATAAAATTGGCAGCAGTATTGGAGTTGAGCTTTGGGGCCTGCCGTTCTCTGATTACACCTCAGTGTCCCAGAGCAGATGTAGCCACGGAAGCCCCTCCTGGTCTGGCTTCCACGACGCTACATTTACCCAACCACTTCTCAGCTGCAACCTCCACCTTGGGCGCACCACCATCACATTTTCATGTGACCATATGGAAGAATATTAGTAATAGAGATATGTTGTCAGGGTCATCCCACTGGAGAAAATAAGGAAACTGTTACATATTGCTTTGGGTGAATGAGAGCGAGATAGGCGAGGAAACAAAGCCCTCTGTCTTTATGGACATCTGAGACATCTGAGAAGCGAGTAGAGGCACTGAAGAGCGTGTTAAGTCCAATTGAATGGGAAGAGAACTTGAAACAGCATAGTGAAGAGAATGAAATTTCATGTCTTACAGGACCATGGTGTTATGTTATGTGTTAGGTAGACAAGATTTAGATTCCAACTTGGAATTCACACAGCGAAGAGAAAATATAATGCAATGTACTTAGAAAAATTGCAGTACATTTATAAACTGCAAATGATCATGAACATTACATACGTATATGAGCATTGTAAGAACTCACACTCTGTAAACATAAGACCAGGTGAACCTGGGTAAACAGCAGCATAATTTAAGTGACTGAGCCTGTTTTAAGAGATACACATGTTTTAAGAGATACATACCTCACCATTCTAAACAGCACTGTGGCAGCAGTGGAGTCAATCAGGTTCCTGGGCACTATCATCTCACAGGACCTGAAGTGGGAGACCCACATTGACTCCATTGTGAAAAAGGCCCAGCAGAGGTTGTACTTCCTTCGCCAGCTGAGGAAGTTCAACCTGCCACCGGTGCTGCTGATACGGTTCTACACAGCAGTTATTGAGTCTGTCCTCAGCACTTCAATAACTGTCTGGTTTGGAGCAGCTACAAAATCAGACATCAGGAGACTACAGAGGACAGTTCGGACTGCTGAGATGATTATTGGTTATTATTAAGCTGATTCTGATTAGTCCATACAACTGAAATTGAGGGGGAGGGGTAGTATGGGTTATGCTCCTCAGGAGAGTGAGAGTGGTCAATGGTTATTGAGGAACCTCATTGCCTGGGGGAAAAAAACCTGTTTATTAGTCTGGTAGAACTTGAACGAATTATCCTAATGCGTCTGCCTGAAAGCAAAAGCTAAAAAAGTATGAGATGGGTGGGTGGGGTCCTTCACGATGCTGGAGGCTTTTCAGGAGCACCGTGTGAAATAAATGTCCAAAATAGAGGGGAGAGGGACACCAATGATCTTACTAGCTGGATTTACTATCCTTTGGAGGATCTTATGATCAGTAGTGCTGCAATGTATGTACCAGACCTTGATGCAGCTGGTCAGCACACTATCAGTGGTGCTCCTATAGAACGTGATGAGCTTAGATGGAGAGAGGCTCGCCCTTTTCAGCCGGCATTTGAAGTATAAACGTTGCTGGGCTCTCTTGGTGAGTGATGTGGTGTTAGTAGTCCAGGTGAGATCCTCTGAGATATGCACTCCCAGAAATTTAGAGATGCTGACTCTCTCTACGATGGAGCCAGCAATGATCAGAGGGGAGTGTTTGATGTGATTCTTCCTAAAGTCTACCACAATATACTTTGTTTTGTTAACTTTAAGGCAAGGCAAGGCAAGTTTATTTACAGTATTTAGCACATTTTATACACAATGGCAATTAAAAGTGCTTAACATATAAATTTGAAAGAAAATACATGATACATAAAAAAAATAAAACCAATTAAGAACATGAATTAAGAAATAAGAATAAAAAGTAATCAACACATTGAGAAAAGGTTAAATAAATGGGGCAAGTGGACTGTTGGTTTTTGCCACACCATTCAACCAGTTGGCTCACCTTATCCTGTAGAGTGATTCAACATGTTTGCTGATGAGACCCACCAGTTAAAAAATCCAGGATCCAGTTGAAGAGAGATGTATTTGAAATGTATCAAATTTTCATGTGACCATATGGAAGAATATTAGAGATTTGTTGTCAAAGTCATCCCACTGGAGAAAATAAGGAAACTGTTACACATTGCTTTTGTAAATGAGAGCGAAATAGACAAGGACACAAAGCCCTCTGTTTTTTAGACATCTGAGACATCAGAGAAGAGCGTGTTAAGTGCAACTGAATGGGAAGACAACTTGAAACAGCATAGTGCTTTGTCGACGGGGTCAAGGAAGTGAGTGATGTTGTCTTGTCTTGGTGTCTTTCTGTGTTCGTGATTCCTGCGCACAGTCAACAGGTCCAGCAGGTTGGGGCTGTGATCAGAGTGCTAGCCTAAATTACCACAGGTTGATAGATAAGGAAGCAGTTCGGCTGAGCTCACACAACATCAGAGAGAGGGTGGAGAGACCAGGCATTGTGTGCCTCCCTCACTTCTCACTGTCAAAGTACATCTGTCCATTAACACATGTCATTAAGAGCTGTTATTGACTCCATTACACACTTCACAGGAAGTGAGGTTTAAATAGGTTTTGCTTGTGTGTTGCCTAAGCACGTTACACCAGTGGTACTCAACGGGTTTTGCTTCAGGAACTCACCCTCATGTTGTTTAAAATTTAATAGATTTCTTTCTTCCATGGAATACAAATGGAGATGTTAGGCAAAATGTTAGTCTCAGTCACTAATTATATATATCGATAGTGAATGGTAGGGTTCCTAACTGTCCTTTATTAGCCGAGATGTCGAAATGACAAAACCCTGTACGGGACACAGATTTTCCCGTATTTTAGTGGCGTATTGAAGCTCCCGTATTGAAGCTAATTTGTCCAGTATTAAAGCAAGGTCTTTCTGGTGATGCTGGTTAAGCTACTTGAGAAGCCTGATGGGGTCACCAGCATACCAGCATCTAATGTGGGGGACCAGCACCCAAAACACAACATAAGCTGGTGACCTGGAATGCTGGTCTTGTAGCATGATGTCAAGCAACCTTTCCATGTTTATATCTGCTAGCATTTAGCTAGCTTCTACCAAGTGAATGATGAATACCAAGAGTTTGATTGGACGTACACATTTTAGGTCTATTTTTTTAACATATAAAAGTCTATTTAGTTCATTTTGCTATCTTAACTACAGCAAGCACAATAATATGGTGAATTGAATTTTATTGTTAGCATTTATTTTATTAGCATTTAGCATCTGAATAGACCCACCAGTCAACTGCTGTCAAGTTTAATTGACGTGATGGTTTTGAAATTGTGCACGATAATGGTCGCTCCTCTTTTCTTTATGTTAGGTAGAGTTAGCTACATTAATGCTCCAATGCTTCTGTGGTTTACAACTGAGGTTATTCACTTTTCACCACCAATGAGGCACAGCACAGGGTGCCTGTTTCGGTTAGAGAAGTTTTCTTTCATGCTGAAACAGGACCTCTCTGCGGGTTTCACTTTGAACCTGAACGCGCCGTGTGCTTAATCAACACAGGGGCACAAATGTGAACCAGACTTCAAATTTGGGATTTCGGATGCGGAGGGTTGTGATGGCAATTGGCCTACTTCCTGCAAAGCCTCATTAACATTTATAAATGCTAAATGAGGGGGCTGATGAGAGGTGTTTTAAGCTGCATTTTCAGATAGCTGATATCTCTCCTCCCTCTATACACCACACAACAACAGCCTGTCCATTCTCAACAACCCAGTGGATTAGCCATGTGGGCAGGAGGGTAAATTTGCAGGCGACTCTTCTGGAACCAATTAGAAATTGAGTTTTTTTTTTGCATTTGGAGTAATTCTACATTAGTTGTTTTATCTTTTGATATGCAGTGCATTATTAGCAGATAGACACTGACAGTGGCTGTGGTTAGATAGTGGCAACTGTAGAAACAGGGATTGGCTAAGAAATCTTGGGCATGTTGCATTATGCCTGCACATACACACATACACTCATCCTCCCCTACTCGTAACACTACAACAATCCCTCTTTTGTCAATGATGATTGATGATATGATGGAATTTCATTCATGGAGTTCTGTGTTTTGGAGTTGCTCTGACGACCAGGTATAAATAGACTCTAAACAGGCTGGTTATTGAGTTTCACCTCTGAGCAGTGAAGAGAAACAACAGCCAGGGCCTCACAAGTTAAACAAACAGTTATCGCTAATATCTCTGTGGATAATGGGTGAATTATCTTTTACAAAATGTTTATTGTTCATAAGGACGATCAATTAGAGCGTACGCAATCCTCATCAGTGATTTCACAGCAGATTAAACAGTTCCTCTTTAAACAGCCTCTGGATTTGAAAACACTGGGTCAATCTAAGTTCTGCAGCGCTTGCAATGTAAAAATAATTTAGGTTTGTTTTAAGGCTGTGAATCGAATGATAAAATGTAATTAAAATAATTACATTATGCACTGATTAAATAATGAAATGAATCACAAATGATTGCATATACCAATATTTGCTGAAATATGCCCAGAAAATGAAAATATTTCAAAGACATCACATTATTTTAGCAGATGAGTAAAACCTATCGCTGGCTCAAGTCCAGTGCAATCAATTTTGTAATCATATTTCTCCATCTGGCAAATGTAGATGTATGGATCATTCACACATAAAGCACTCGCACATTCTGCAGTTTTTACTTGTTGGTCTGTGTACACATGCATCTTTAGCTGTTGTGTCTTATCGCGCTATCATCTCGCCATGACCACTGCTGCATTTTTAAGACCCTGGGTCAAGTTAATTTGTGAAACACAACTCGAGACCCCTTGGGTCTGTTCCATTCTGTTGCACTCAGTCTAGCTGGTTTGAAATGCAAGAATGTTACAAGAAAGTTTGTCATTCTATATTGTTTTCTTGATAAGTATGGTTTGGCGAGGAGCATTCCCTGGGCTGACAGTGGACTCACAAATACATGGGTTGCATTTAGATGGTACGGCACGCTTGAATTGCGCCAATGGTAGGAACATTTATTTTTACATACAGGACATGATTAGATGCCAGTATTTTTTATTGCATTATTTTATGATTTGTTTATTGATTACATGATATGCAGATTAATTAATAAAAATTATGCACATATATCAATATGGGCTAAAAGGCCCCAAGTACTGATAATTCTATATATAATAATTTAAATAATATAAATATAAAAATAAAATATACAATAATTAAGATAATTCAAAGACATTACATTATTGTGGAAGATGAGTAAAGCATTGATAAGACAATGCAAAAAGTGCCTTCAGAAGTCAATATATCGTTTGCTTCATTTCCATATTATTGAACATAAGCCTATAATCGACAGCAATCCATTTCATGACTGAGTCAATCTGTCAGAGGATTGCATTTCGTCTGCGCTATATTTATTGGTCAATTTACACAAACGTTAGGATACAGAGTCAAATGAAATGTGGTTTAAACTTTAAATAACGCGTCTCAAGACCCCTTCATTCTATTGTGTGCCTTGCAGCTAACTTGACCAGCTGAACTGCCGGCATGTTGTCTGTACAGCAGCTAGAGTTGGGCTGACTGCCCTACTTGACTGGGATTCATAAAATCATGAAGGTGGTAATTCAAGCTTAAATGGCTCCTTTGGTTGGAAAAATCCTTATTGCGGAATTTACAAATGCTCAGGGGGCATGATTAAATCATTTTTATGTGTTATTCTTTATGTATTTAATCCCACAGAATTCAAGCCTATATTTGACAGCCTTATTTTTTTCATGATTAATTGTACTTCATTAATGTGTTGAATTAACAGCCTGTAAAGGAGTCAATGGAAAGTAGGTGGCGAGAACCGGCTTTTCAATGTAAATAATAGTTTAATTTCAAACTCAAACAAAAGACAAACACACACATGACGGACATGTCCGTAAACTATCTCTCTTTCGTCGCACCACCGTCTGTCATCGGCCTTTATCCCTCTTGGAGGCTTAATTAGCCTGATAAGGGACCGGGTGTGTATAATCACAACCCGGCCCCGCCCTCTGCCCTGCCACATTCCTCCCTCGTTCTCTCAGGCTGGGGAGCCCCCGGCCTGACGTACACCCCCCCTTTCCCTGGGGGAGGGCGTGCTTTAAGCCTGGTCTGCCGGCAGGTCATCCCCATCTACCTGAACGAGGAAGGGGACAAGGGGAGGGAAACAGAAATAATTAAGATGGGGGGGTACTTCCTGTAACAGTGTAGTACCCCCCAAAAAAACACTAACATTTAAACGAGAGGGAAAAGGCCAACAAAGAGCGGCAGTGAGAGAGAGAGAGAGAGAGAAGAGATGAAAAAAAAAAAACCTACTCGCCGGTTCTCCAATACACTGTCGCATGGTCCTCGATCACTCCTCCACCCTCTCAGGCGGACAACAGCCGCTTCTCCAGAATTGCTTTTATCCCTCTCAGAGACTTAATTAGCCTGATAAGGGACCGGGTGTGTATAATCACAACCCGGACCCGCCCTCCGCCCTGCCACACAGCCCTTTGTTCAACACCGTACAGAAACCAAAAACATGCTTGTTTCTTTAGGCTATTTGCCTTGCATTAGCTCTTTCTCTCTATTAAACTCCTCTGTTCGAGATATAGCTGTGATCTTAAAACAACCATTTGAGGTAGGGCAGAGGTTCCGATAAAAGCCTCTTGGCACTATCATTTATTAATGCTATTAATACTGTGGGGCTTTCAGAGTAAGTCTTGTTCACTCTCAGACTTAAACCGCTGGCATTGGGAGGATTTCCACAAAGAAATCACATCCTGGTGGTCATCCTTCACACCCCCATATATGCTCTCTTTCACTGGGTATCAAGGACTTATGGTGGATTGTATTGATGGGGCTTTCTGTGGGCAGAATCCTCAGTGACTTTCTACTGTCCGTGCATGTTTGGTTTATGGCATCTAAGATTTATATTTCAAATGTAAATCATTTGTAATGGTGGGCATGAATTAAGCTACAACTGTCATATGTCAAAGGAAACACACACATAGGTTGACACAGATGGGTCGATTGTTTGCGACAATTAATGTGCAAAGAAGGGCAGCTTTTTGGTGCCCACCAAGGGTAAGATGGTGCCCCCAGAGGGGTTCCTTCCCAACGCAGACTGCATAATCTTTGGATGTAAAAGGATGTACATTTTCACCATTCTCCGTCACCTCTTTACATAGTTAATAGGTCCTGTGCTGTGGTAAATCAGTTCTTAAAAGTATCAATTTCAATATATTCTTTCTATTAATCTGATGTCATAAAAGCTCCTTGCATAGTAATTATACAAAAAAATAATAATAATAATTCACAGAATTGTATTGCTTTATATGTCACACCACAAGGCATGTCAACTTCCCAGATATGTTTCATGTCATCTACACACAGGCGAGGCTGCCTTAGAATCTGGCCAAAAGAAAGTATTGTAATGTTACCTCCGTAAGTAGATTACTAGATTTTGGAGCAGAGCCTAATAGGGTGAAGAAAGGCAATGTATGTTTCTTAGCATGGGGCATCTCAGCAAAGCAACCTTTTGTTTTAATGGATTATCCATGTTTATGTGGAAAAGTATGCCATTAAGTACTCATGCTCTCTGCAAATAACAAAGACTTGATGCAATATTTATTAATCTGCAACGCTCACTAATGTGGCTTCTACTTACTGTATACACAAGGCAAAGACGCAATTAGATTAATACTTGAAACACCGCAAGCCCCTCTGATACACTATATGGGGTGCATACTCTTGAAATAATAAATACATAATGAGCATTCTCTGTCTGATAGTGAAGCAAAAGGTTGGTCCAAACACACTGGATGAATATTTTCCAGTTTGTGCATATTGATTTGTTTTTGTCATTGATTGATGTAAACAAAAATACACAAAACTAAACAATTATGTTTTGTTTTTAACTAAGACTCTATTCACTTCCTATAGAATTCTGAACCACACATATGCAGCAAACCATCAGAAATTTCACTTTACCCCATTAGTAACCTGAAAAACACATGACTTCTGTGATAAAAAAACATGGAGTGCTCTCTCTCACTTTCTCTCTCTCTCAGCTCAGTGCGCTTTGATATTAGTGAGGAGATTAATGTATGAAAATGCAGCAGGCCAGTGCTTACCCTCTTCTCCTGCTGCATGCATTATTTACAGCTGCATGGGAACTCCATTATGCACACTGCCCACCACTTTAAACCACACAACACGAACAAACACACACATGCACATATAGGATTGCACACAAAACACATGCTCACATTCAATAAAAAAGCCCTTTTGCTTTAATTGTTGTCTCTTAATCATATTAATAATAAAGTTTGTGCTTTTTAGATATTAAAATGTGATAATCAGGCATATTTATTTTATAGCATTATTTAGGCAGAGCGTTTAAGGCAGTTCAGAATTGAGATTGATCTAAACCCCTAAACTCAAGTATAAGAATTCTGCAATGACTTTGGCATAAACCACTAAGGGTCGGCAAACTTTTTGACATGGAGTGTCATTTTTTATTTTCATGGTCAGTGGCTGAGCCATTTGCGCATCAGAAGCTGATCTACTATTTTGCGCTTTTCGGTGAAGCGCACCTGCAACATCCTAAAACTTTATTGCTAGGTTTTCATATTTTAATCCCACAATGTGAGTTTATGTTTTCCTTACTGCATCACGTGTTGTTCTGAAAGCAAAAAGAAACAAATGAAACACCGAATGTAGGCTGTCATCAGTGCAGCCTGACTGAAGCAAAGCGGGCACGTTTACTCACGTGATTAACTGTAAGTGAAGAGCTGCCGGCTTGTGATGCGCGAATGGCTTTCGTGTGCCACACGATCTGTTGGTATACTGCAGTCTTGTCACATTTGTACTTTTTGTTTAGCCTCCCATTCAGGTGATGAAAACATGCTGTATGATCATGAGGAAGGATTACATCAAGATGTAGTTTGGAATGCAGGTACAGAATTTTCATAACTAAAATAGTCTACTCCTCTCTCGCCATTAATGGGGTGGCAATGATTACCCCTCCATGTGCCAATGCTGGCATGCGTGCATAGGTTGCTGACCCCTGCACTAAAGATGATAAATTCAGAGTTAGGTGTGCTATTCTTGGTTGTTAACTATACATTTATGAAATTTAAGATTAAAGTTTCAAAATCTCCCTTTTTCAAACTTATATTTATAGAATGTTCAGTATACCAAATGTAACCAACAACAAAAGCTGAATTACAAAACAGCTGAACAGTTGTTTTCCTGAAGATAAAATCCAATTCATTTTCTCCACAGGGGATTCGAATTGGGGATTTAATGATAACTTATTAACTTTGAAAGACAGACCTACCATGAGCTCCGAGGTTGTTGTTGTTATATATATGCTATGGTATATGCTTCTGTTGAAGCCAGTAGTCCACGTTATTTCATCTTCATTTTTAAAAATCATGTTCAATAGCAGAATTCCTGGTGAAGAACTACACTACCCATGATCCTTAAGACAAAATATCAGACCAATCAGAGAATCACGGTGAACAAAGTGCATCAAAAGAGCCCAGCAGCTTCTGTCCACTTCCATCACGCACTGCAAATTACGAAATCAAATCGCTCTTCTTACACTATCAAACCGCTTACGTGTATATATATATATATATATATGTATATTTGTATACATTTGAATATTTTGCGATAAAAAAAAAAAATTGTGTTATATACTTATAATCAACAACTTTAAATCAATAGCTTTATATTTTCCATTAATTTGAATACAATTACCTCATTCACAATGCTACAAAGATTGTAGTTCATGCCCTTATTGAAGATTGTCAGATTGTAAAATACACTTTTTCTTCAAACCGAAGTTTGTAATGTTGTGATTACTGATTAGTTTGGTTCATTCATCAGAATTCTTTTATGAAGGATTTTCTGAAATCCCAATAAAAAAAAAATATTAAAGTGAAAAATACTTCTGGATTCAAGACGGCTGAAAAAGTGGGCGGGTACTGTTGCGCTCTTTTGGTCTTCTGTCTTACATCTGTTTGCATAGTGAATTGTAATTGGTAACAGAAGTTGTTGGCACACTGGAACAAAAGATGCCTTTATTTATTTATCAATCAAAATAGTATATTGATATCAATCTCGTAAATATCTATATTTCTATAATTGGGTTTACACCTTTAATAATGAATTAAATTAAAAGCAGGAAGGGATTTGAATTTGTTTTCCACATCCTCAAAGGAAGTCCTGCTCATACCTTTGTTGTTCAAACGATCTGCCAATCTAAGACAGAGAAAATGTGAGATATCTGCAGAAGTAACATATTAGACTGGATTCCCATCACTCTAATGAGGTACTGTTCTAATGTCACAGCTTGTTGCTCTCTGTGCAACTGGCAGAAACCCTTACATGTCCCACTTTCTTTTAAAAGGAAACCTGAACAGACACACTAGATGTCACTATTGTAACTTGATGCAGAGCTTGTGTTACAGAGCTTGAGAGAGAGAGAGAGAGAGAGAGAGAGAGAGAGGTAAGAAAAAGAGATACCACATCACAACTAGGAACATTTGAATGTATTTTCCTTTTATTATTATTATTATTATTAAAGTATAAGCCACAAGAGGCTGTGTTACAATGATTTTACAACATGAAAGAGTTGTTTAGGCATGATGCAAAGTGAATAATAATAATACTCATAACCAGAATAAGCATTCCTTCTGCCATGTTATAGTTGTGATTAAATCCCTGTAACACATAACCTAAATTATTATTATTATAATTTTTTTTTAAACAAGGCCACATCCATAATAAGCTGTTTGCAGTTTCCTATTGTCGTCATTTTCCAAAGTTTGCGAAAGTGGAGAGCATTTTCGGAACGCTTTGTTTTTGTGCCCCTTCAGTGTTGATGAAACAGTTTTTCAAACGAAAACAGATCCGACACTAAATTTTGAATATAAATTCAAATTTCATAATTCTAAATTTACTAAACACAATTTATTCTAAAATCTTATTATGAAATGTGTGTCATAAGTGGGCGTTTGTCAGTGTTTAAGAACAGTTTAAAATTTGGCTCATCCAATCTGACATTTGGAATCTTATACATTTCTCATTCCTTACTCAGGAATGATAAAGAAATATATCTTTTACAGCAGGATATTTGAAAAACAATTATTAAAACGTTTTGGAGACACTTAAATTAGTTATGTGTGCCACATATTTATGATGGAAAGGCATTCCATTATTAGCTCATAAATAGAAGAATAAATATGTGCACCTTTCTTGAGAAACAAATGTTATTTCAACACTAATATGATACTGATCACTTTTTTATGAAAGAAAATAATTATTAGAGCTCTTATCTTGACATAAAGGGGGCTTTGGATAGCAAATATAATCATAATCATAAATACAATAACATTTGTAATTCCATCATTTGCAATGACTTAATACCCAATACTTGAGAAGATTTGCTAATTTCCTTCAAGATATTTCACATTTCTGTTAAAGTTTTTGCTGCTGTGGCTTTGTCTGTTCTTTAAACTGAGAAGACATAACTGAGCAACTTGTGTTAGATGAAAATAACTTAAAATCCAATAGCTGACCTGACACACATTGGCTATTTCATTTTCACCATTGTGACGCATCAGGTTTGGTGCTGACATCCATTTTCCCAGAGAAGTAAAACACAACCCAACATGCTTCTCACCCTGATATAGATAATGTAAATATCTGAGTAAGCCCTCTCTTTGCTCTATGGTGGTTTTCTGAAGTATTAAGTTAAATCCCTGCGTCCTTGAGTCAGACCCGAACTGCAGTGGAGCTCAATCTGAGAACAAATTATGGCCAAGATGCGAATATTAGTCTGGTTTAGCAGATAATGACCAAACTATAAAGGACAACATCATGATCATAAATAATATTAGCTAGAATACAAGTCTTGTTACTACTTCTGGTTTAATGACTGATAGGCACAGAAGACATGCACGCACATGGCACACACAATCTCTTCTAGATTGTATTACCATCAGTCCCTGGACAAGGGGTTAATTGAAAACACATCTTCTCTGTCACCGCCCAGATACGCAAGCCTAAACATATCATTAATAACCAAGCTAGATTTCTTTAAGTAAAAAACAAAGGAAGTTACTGTAGTATACTGCAGAGCTCTTTGCCTACCGATTCAACAAACATGATTTTTCTTAAATTATATGACTCTATTGAATCAAATCAGAAATTGCATTCTCTGGAAAGCAGTCCGTCTGTGTTGACTTCCCATTTATGTGACATTTCGAGAAAGTAAACACGCCAGTGTTTAAACAAACATAGAATTCAAGTGTTTACAACCGAGAGCTTGATTAATCAGTCACTATTTTTGTCTTTCAAGTCCTCAGTTCATCCCAGCGTGAGCAGACCTACATTTTTTGTATGTGCTTGCCGTGAGTGCCTGTGTTTGTGTGTGTTTGGCATAAGTGCGAACATGTACACTCCTTGCTAAGGTTACCGTTGGCAGATTTTTAATCTACATATATGATGTGTCCTCCCGTGTCTTATGTCTACTCGGCAGAATGTGGTCGAGTGTGATTTGGAGTGTTGGGCCACAGCGTATTGATTGGCTGCAGCGGGGTAGGGCGCAGGCAGACGACATACTGGTGACTTTGTTGTAAATGCAGAAGGGGTGAGTGGTGGATGTCAGGCTTAGGGTCCTGGCTAGTCATCAATCATGAGCTGTCAGGCCTTCCTCTCTCCCCGCAACCCTGCTTTTTTTCTGCCTCAATGATCAGTCTTTGTATAAATTGCCAGACGACGAGAACAACCGCCAAGTTGTTTGCAGGTGCTATCGTTCACAGCTGCCAATTAAAGTCATGTGATTTCCATAACAGCCTCAGGGCATGGTAAACATAATGTATTTTAATATATGTATAAGCATACAATGGAGAGATGGTCTTTTGTGGAAGCCATTGTTGATAATAATGTTTCGAAGGGTGTAAATGCAGAACGTTTTCGCTTGGTTTACTCATCGACGATTGAAAACTGAGGCAAGTATCATCTGTTTTGTGAGCGCTTTTTAAGCTGACAAAATGGGATGATGTGCAATATTCCAATTTACAGTCATAGCAAATTAACGCCTAAAATCATAAAAAGTTTAAATGATAAACCAGGTTATTATAAAACTAATAGTTTCAGTCCTGGTTGCTCATTGGTCAGTGCAGTGTTCCAGCCACGCTAAAATACAAAACCGAGTGCCACAGTCTGTTTCCGGAAGTAAAAATCCCATTTCTTTTGTTTATTTATTTTGAATTGATTATTCATAAAGCTGATGATTAATTGCATTTATTCAGTTCAAATAATTAAATTAAATGTTACGAGTAAAAAAACCAGCAGAGCAATTCAAGCTAAAAGTGCCACCCTGTTTTTGTGTGTCTCAGCAGGGGGCAGTAAGCACAACTCCAGCTGTACAGACAGCAAACCGACAGCTGCTTCTAAATACATTTAACTTGACACAGCATCCTAAAGAGATGCCAGTGATGCTAAAAACTAGTGAAAAGCGACACAACCTCATTGAAATGCACCAAAAGCATCCGTCCAACAAGTGTACATACAGGACGCAAGAACACGTCTAGTGAGAGTTGTACATGAATTGCTGTGAACTATAAGTCAGTGATTGGCATATGTTCTATGATACAGAAATAAGCCAAACAATATATGGATTTTTTTTATAATTACATGTGTATAAATTAATATTAAATGTATTAAATATTATATTTATAATCATTATAATTATTATATTTTGAATTATCTTTTTTGGGGGGTCTTTTCCAAATATTAAAGATCAATTAATCTGCATACTGGGTTATGTCATTAATGTAATTTGATCAATTCAGTAATTTATCAATAACTAATTATTAACAATAATTTATGAACCTTTTAAGAAATCATACCATGAGCTCTGAGGTTGTTAATCGATGGTAAATGCTTCCGTTGAAGTCATTATTTCATTCTATTTGAAAAATCTGTGTTATTTTAACTTCATTATTTGAAAATCGTGTTTAATAGAGGAATTCCTGGTGAAGAACTACTTTACCCATGATTCTGTGGGGAAAACAAAAGTCCACCAGAGAATCGCTGCAAATATAGGCACTCTCCCAAATGGCACGCTGAATGTGCACATGTCCACGAAGACCACAAGAGTGTAGGGTGTCCCATTAGTTTTTGTCTGACTTTCAAATACCTTTTGCGCCAAATCACATTTTGTAATGTTGTGATTCACCTTGGAAGTGGTAAATATATCAACAATAAAGCACAGCCTCTCATAGCATATTGCTTAGTGATAAAGCCAAAATTGGGACAAAAGACTATTTATTTATTTGATTTTTTATTATATACAAGTCTTGCCATTTGTTCGGCAGTGGCAACCTATTTAATGTATTTTAAAATTTGAATATATTCTCTGTTAACACATTTTCCGGTTGGTGCATTAAAGTGTCGATTTAATAATGCATCGTAAAGTGTTTTACTACCCTTGAATTATAATTTTGCTTCTTGTTGGGAAATGACATAGTGTAAATCAGGGGACCCACTTTTAACATTAAGTGAAAGTAGTCACACTCATTCATATAGCTGAAGAATAATAAATTTCCTCAACCTATTTTTTTTTAATACTATCTCTTGCAGCATGGCGAAGACTAGTTTTAAGGCTGATAATTTACAACACTCATTAGGGAGCTGAAAGCACCTCAGTCAATCTGAACTCTATAACACCACAGCCACACATCTTTACTGCAGTGCCTAGAAAAAAACAAAAAAACCAATTACACATTAAACAGAGGTAAAACTCTAATGCCATCATGCTATGAAGTGTGCATGTCCATAAAGCTATACATAAATTCCCACAGTCTCCAAACACTCAATAACAAATGATTGCATTCTTCTGAGCATGCATGTTTTAATTTTTTTCAGCAGAGGCTGATCTCTTGTCAGTGGAGAGCCCGGACCTACCCGTCTCCTCTTCGCTCCACTCTGCTGCTGGTCTCATCTCCATATATGAGCTGTTTTGCACTTCTTGTGCCTGCCATGATTAATTAGTCACATCCAGGTAAAGGAACTTCTGACAAAGTGCCAAGAGCAATACACATTGATCACAGTCACAGACATTTTACTGGCTTACTTGATGGTAGGGGAATACAGCCTTGCTTGTGTGTGTGTGTGTGTGTGTGTGTGTGTGTGTGTGTGTGTGTGTGTGTGTGTGTGTGTGTGTGTGTGTGCTATAATTAGGGGACAAAATTCCAAGCTAAAAAACTGTGCTAAGATGATTTGCTAGGCTTATATGGTTTAGGCTCATCTTAGCTGGTTTTGACTGGTTTGCTATCCTGGCCAATCTGGTTAAGTTTGTTCCCCTCACTGGCCAAGTTGTTGCTAAGCTGGTTTTTCCAGACCAGATAAGATCGGGAGACCATTTTAGGCTGGTTTTAGCAGTATTTTATTTATTTATTTATTTATTTTAGCTAAGTTGTCTTCAGACATGAGCTAATCTAACAAAACCAAAGTCTATATCCTCATTTAGGAAAGCTTAGATTTCACACAATTATGTTTTATTATTATTATTATTATTATTATTATTATTATTATTATTATTATTATGAAAATGAATGTTTTTAAATTATAATTTTTTCTTTAAAAAGTTTTTTGGGGGGCTAGGTTTAGTAGGCCTTACAAAAACAATAAAAGTCTAAGGCTTATCCTCATTTAGACACAGCATCTAGCTAAAAACTTGGGCATACTTTGGAAGTTTGGGGAAAATATTGTCCTTAAACGTGAGATAAAACTGACAAATCCTCACGTTTGGGACATAAGGGGTCATCTTCAATTAGAAAAGACTGATCTCACAGTGAAATTGTAAACAGTAGATTGACTATTCTTTAGCTAAAATCGGTCTGTGCTTACCGAAATTTGAAACTCTAAAAACCAATTAATGGGGGGCCTGGGTAGCTCAGCAAGTAAAGATGCTGACTACTAGTCGCGAGTTCAAATTCAGGGCGTGCTGAGTGACTCCAGCCAGGTCTCCTAAGCAACCAAATTGGCCCAGCTGCTAGGGAGGGTAGAGTCACATGGGATAATCTTCTTGTGGTTGCTATAATGTGGTTCTCACTCTCCGTGGTGCACGTGGTGAGTTGTGCTTGGATGCCGCAGAGAATAGCGTGAAGCCTCCACACTGAGGGTTGACGTCTCAGACGCCAAGGCAACTGAGATTCATCCTCCGCCACCCGGATTGAGGTGAGTCACTACGCCATCATGAGCGCATTGGGAATTGAGCATTCCAAATTGGGGAAAAAAAGGGGAGAAAAAAAGAAAACCAATTCATACATAAAGCTAGCATTGTTTTTCAGTTCTATAAATGCAAAAACCTTTTCTTTTACATGTAGTGCTATGGGTAGTCTAAAGTAATACATTGTAATTCGCTTTCTATAAAAACAATAATATTCTTAGATAAAGTCAAAATGCAGTAACTACACCATCAGTGAAAATGAGAAAAATGGCATCAGAAAAAAAAAGTGGTAGGGAGGTGCTAAAGGATGAGTCCTCTATACACAGGCAAAGATATTTAGTAGTATTGTTGTATGACATTCCGAATTCAGCCGATGTTTCCTGTTCATGTGGGACATGCAGGGAAGCTACTTTGAATCTGTAGCCTTCCAAGCTACTCATAAGTAAAGAAAATAGATAAAAACAGTCAAGCTACTTGAAAATTGTATTTTTACTTAAGTAAAAGTACTGCTACTGAAGAAATTATTCACTTAAGTACAAGTAGAATTACTGAGAAATATTATGACTCAAGCAAGAGTAAATAAGTAAGTTACAAGTTACTTTATGAACATTATATTATATATAGTATATACGCTTCCATTTTTAGAACAAAAAGACATTTTTGTCCTAGAAAGAATTTGATGGTTCCTTTCACCAAGGATGCATTAAATTGATAAAAATACTGCCAAAATCATTAATTGCAAATTATTATTACAGTTTATCATTTTATCATTATCATTTTAAGTGGCATTTATTAAATTTGCATTACTGATTTGAAAAAAAGAATCTCTAACCAGGATAGAGAGGGAAGTGGATGGCCAGATGCACAACAAAAAGACAAGTAAATCACAGTCTCTAGTTTGAGAAACAGACACCTCACACTCCAAAGACCTGCATTGCTACAAGAGGATTCAAGAATACAACATTTATTTAAATAGAAATAGCCATTTGTAACATTCTAAATGTCTCTAAATCGTCTCTAAGTTACATAATGTGCATTGTGACCAAAACACATTCTTATTTCAGGTTTACTCTCATTTACAAGTCAATTCAAGTATTTTGGATATTAAGTTAACATACTGTGCAAAACTAATATAATGCAATATTATAGAGGAGGAAATGTTTCCTCTATGATATTGAAGCAATTATCCAGATATGGAATGAGATTATAAGCAAACTGTTATCAACTCCTACATGCCAACTGAATAAAATAAGGCGAAGATAAACATTTCACACAGTGTATAGTGAGAGATATGATTGATTCAAATACTAAAAGTGATTGTTCTGTATATGTATTATTGTATTACTGTTTTAAAGTCTTAATTAAAATCATAGTTATTTAACATATTGAGATATTATTATGAAGTAAATTGCAGTATTTGGTTACATTATGTTTTGTGATTTCTCATGACTTCTTTATATAACATCCAACCCTTGCGCACTTTTGGCCCAGCGGGTGAGGCTTTTCAGACAGATAAACAGCAGCACAGGTCAGGGAAGTACAGTACAACACTAGGACAGTTTATTTTGAACAAGAGGGGCGAACGGTTATGGAATTTAATGCGGGTAAGCATCAAATTTAGACACTGCATTGACTTTCTATAATCTACACAGAACCGTATAGTCCCATTGTTCTTAGAAACCAGAACAACCAGGCTGGACCAGTTGCTGTGGGATTACTCTATTACTAGAGCATTGCATCCAATTCTTACTGGATGACTATTTTTTTTATGTTCGGGCAATCAGTACCTTATCGTAAGAGTACCTTATCTCCTGGTGCAAATTCCTGCAGCCGAGTTCCCCTGTTATAGAGTCGGCTTTGTCGTTCTTATGCTTGGAGAAAATTCTCCTGTGTTAGTTTGCCCCAAGGTGAGGAGTTTTAAGATCAAGAACGTATCGATCTTCATTTTTACTGGCTGAAGGTCCCTCCTCCCAAGCTTCGAATATGACATCAAGCATGCCACTCAGGCGGCGCCCATACAGCAGCTCGAATGGGGAAAACCCTGTGGAGGCTTGCGGGACCTCTCGTACTGTGAATAACAGGGGATAGAGCCATTTGTCCCAATTCCTAGCATCCTCGTGCACAAACTTACGAATCATATTGTGTTTTATTAAATCGCTCCACCAGGCCATCCAGGAGATCTTTTTGAAGAGTGCCTCCATGCTGAGATGCTGCGTAGAGGCACTGCTTATGGATATCACATTGCATAGTTCACTAGGACCAATACAAAAGTATGTCTGCATGTTGACCGCTCTAATCCATGCCAATTCTCTCGAAGGGGACCTCGATTAGTGGAAGGGGGTGCAATGGCACTTTTGGGGTGGCCGGTGGGTTCACCAGCTGACATTCACGGCAAGCCACACACCACCTGCGAACATCGTTGCCAATGCCCGGCCAATAAAAATGGGCTATTATTTGGTTCAGTGTTTTTCTTTCCCCTAGATGACCCGCCATGGGATTATAATGAGCCACCTGGAACATTATTTCCCGATGGCTCTGCGGTATTAAGAGCTGTGTTGTATCTTCCTTTGCTTGAGCATCCTTTGCTTGAGCATCCTGCCACTCTATACAACTGCTCATTTATAATTGCGAAATAGGGATTTGAAAGTGCGACATTCGGCTGGAGTTGTTGACCATCGATCACTCTCACTTGGTCAAAGGCGTGCTCTAGGGGAACTACTCCAAAGGGAAATCCCCTACGGGAAATTCCCTTACAATTGGAGGGGCTGCAGCCTCTTCCCCCCACATCACCCTGACGTGACAGGGGCAGCCTGCAGAGTGTCAGGGATCCGGACCTCTGTCCCCAGCTCCATACCAGGGCATTGATCACGGAAGTGCCCGGATCTCTGCAGCTCCAGCAGGCTGGTGCAGGCACAACCCTTGAACCTGCATCGGCAGGCACCTCTACCTGAGGGGGAGAGTGGCGGGCACCGTAGATGCTGGTGGGGTTTACCAACCCCTGCGCACGGGGAACCGCCTCGGTGGCGGGTCTCCTTGCATCTACAGGGCAGGAACTTGCTCTGAGCAGAGTGAGGGGGAAGAGGGGAGGGGAAAGATATAGGGGGAGAGAGAGTAGGAGGGCTCTTCTTGTATGTAGCCATTTGGTCCTCCACCAATTGGTCAGCCTCCTCCAGCGATGCCGGGGAGTGATTCTGCTCCAGACTATGGCAAACCCGCTGCAGGATGAACTTCTTCATGTCCTCGAAAGCCAGGAGACTATCCGCCGACAGTTGTTGTGCTGCAAGCTGAGCTTCCCTGGACAGCAACGGGATGAGCCTGGCCACCCATTGGCCTTGAGGCAAGCCCCAGATCTTGGCAGTGCACTCAAAGAGTTATCTTCACGTTCCAACTTCTGGACTCAGACTCTTTCTCTCTCTCTCTGCTGGTTGCGTGGCCACTTATATGCCACTCTCGACATGCTCACTGGAATTAGAGACAGGTGTTAGATATAATCTTACTCAGGTGTAAGCACCCTTACTGCTTTCTCTCTCTCCGGACAGATGCTCGACCACGCCCCCGCTGCCACAAATATACTTTTAAAAAACAACAAGAATACACATACACATCAAACTTGAAATCCCTCTCCACTGCCTCTGTGTTTCGCCATGTTGAAATGACATGGTCCGCTGTGTTTCACTAAACGTTGAATAAGAAAATCCTCATACTCATTGGCTGCTGCCTATGTAGATGCATGTGTCTATGCTTAGCGCAGTGTTCTTTGGTGACACAAAGAGCAAAAAGAACACAATGGAACATACTTATTCCCTTGAACTTTTTAAAATGATGTGTGTAGTCAACATATGTTAGTAATGGACAGTTTACAGTGGTGTTTACAAACGCAACCAGAAAGCATTTTATTGTTATCACAGCTATTGTAAGTGGGCCACATCTACCCTACCTCTATGAAACAGCATACATCTTCATTCGTTTAGCAGCTTGGCTAAGCAATTGTTGTGAATTTTGAGTAAACCATGATGTTGGTTTGCTTGGAAACAAAGTGAGTTCTTCAAATAAAGTATTCATGGACATGCAAAATTTGATCATCAAAAAAATGTGAATCCTTCCTTTACTATGACATTCTTTATCACTAGATAATTGAGGTTTATTTCACGCTAAGCAGTTTTCTAATAAAGGTAATAACTGTCTTTAGAAATAACGTGAAATGTAGACAGTCTCCAAAGATTATTGATATCAGGGACAAAAATAATCTGTCCTTAACTGTAGAAGTCTGTTCGCTTGAATTCTGACGTTTGTTTTTGCAAAGCTATTATATTATAGCAGTAATAATTAACTTTAGAAATTACCTCAAACTCCGACATTTTCCAGATAAAACGTTATTCCAAAGCTGGCAGGGGCAGCAGAGATTATCATGCTGATACATGTCGATAGATGGCAGTACAGCATCTAACATCACTGTCGTATCGGTACTTAAAGTACAAGAAGAAGAGCAATGCTAATGCTACTTAGAGAACTACTGAATGCCCCTTTAATCAGAGATACAAATTTTTTCTGGCACAATTTTTTTAAGCAGATAAATGTACACTAAATACAACAAGAAAACAACCTAATTTATAACATAGTCTGAAGTAATGAGCAGAAGAATTTAACAAAATATAAAAAATACCACACAGGGACTTTAATCGGTTTTAATTTAATTTGCACAAACCATCTAAGCAAACCGATTCAGCAGAATGAATGAGACTCTAATAGATCTTTAATATATCTAAAATAATGCTAAATATGAGAGAGAACCGTGGCTTTGATTCTGGAGTGCAAGGACGGATTAAGAATTGAGAGGCCCGTGGGCCAGTACATCATGGAGGCCCCCTATGACATGTCAGGTTACTACGTTCACCTTTATTCGCTACAGGATGCTTGCCAGAATTGGTTGTATTTTTCAAATCGTCAGATGAAAAGTTTGGAACATTGTCTAACATAGCCAATTATTTGTACTTTTTAATTACCGTTCCAAAATCATGCGTTATTAATAGGTATGTGCATGCTATTCAAATACCAAAACCACTTTTCGGTTATTCTGCACATGTTTAGAGCTCTTTAACCCAATCTAAGTCCTGACAGACCTACAGGTTTTGGGCCAGGTTCTGGTCAGTTTTTCAGATAGGCTACAGCGTGAGTTATGGGCTGTTCACATGTCCGTCGAGTCTATGTAAACACTCACTGGATGGACATCATTGATTGTTGTGCCACAACTCACTTTTTTCAGCATACCGCGCAGGAATATTGAATTTTTTTTAGAGACTGTTACGTTTAAAAGAACTTTAATATTTATAAACACATCTCAAAACTCCTGCGTTCAGTTTTACAATTCGTTGTGCTGGAAGGTCACATTTTTTAGATTATTTCAATATTTATTAACGCATCTCGACGCACCTGTGTTCTGTTTCACCGATTGTTGCTGTCACGATTACCTGTTGTCTGCCCTGTGTTCTCTGTCGCACTATCACATTTATGTCATGTTTCCTTGTCTGCTCCGTGTTTTCCACTTCACCCGTCACCGTTCGCGCTCCATGTCGTGTTTTCCTTGTTGTTCGCCCCGTGTTTCACTGTCCTTGTCAAAACTACAATTCCCACAATTCCTGGCCTCTCTCACTGCCTGCACTCTTCATTGTTCTCACCTGTGTCTCGTTTAGTCTTCATTGTGTTTGTGTATTTAACCCTGTCTGTTTCTCCTTTCCCCCGTCGGTCTTTGTTGTAAGTTGTTGCCTGTTTCCCATGCGTCCATCATTGTTACTTCTCCGTTGTTACAGGTGAAACTCGAAAAATTAGAATATCGTGCAAAAGTTCATTAATTTCAGTAATTCAACTTAAAAGGTGAAACTAATATATTATATAGACTCATTACAAGCATAGTAAGATATTTCAAGCCTTTATTTGATATAATTTTGATGATTATGGCTTACAGCTTATGCAAACCCCAAATTCAGAATCTCAGAAAATTAGAATATTACATGAAATCAATAAAAAAAAGGATTTTAAATACAGAAATGTCGGCCCTCTGAAAAGTATAATCATGCATATGTACTCAGTACTTGGTTTGGGCCCCTTTTGCATTAATTACTGCCTCAATGCGGCGTGGCATGAATGCTATCAGCCTGTGGCACTGCTGAGGTGTTATGGAAGACCAAGATGCTTCAATAGCGGCCTTCAGCTCTTCTGCATTGTTTGGTCTCATGTCTCTCATCTTTCTCTTGGCAATGCCCCATAGATTCTCTATGGGGTTCAGGTCAGGCGAGTTTGCTGGCCAATCAAGCACAGTAATACCATGGTCATTGAACCAGGTTTTGGTACTTTTGGCAGTGTGGGCAGGTGCCAAGTCCTGCTGGAAAATGAAGTCAGCATCTCCATAAAGCTTGTCTGCTGAAGGAAGCATGAAGTGCTCTAAAATGTCCCGGTAGACAGCTGCGTTGACTCTGGACTTAATAAAGCACAGTGGACCAACACCAGCCGATGACATGGCTCCCCAAACCAACACAGACTGTGGAAACTTCACACTGGACTTCAAGCATCTTGGATTGTGTGCCTCTCCATTCTTCCTCCAGACTCTGGGACCTTGGTTTCCAAATGAGATGCAAAATTTGCTCTCATCAGAAAAGAGGACTTTGGACCACTGAGCAACAGACCAGTTCTTTTTTCTTTAGCCCAGGTAAGACGCTTCTGACGTTGTTTGTTGTTCAGGAGCTGCTTGACAAGAGGAATACGACATTTGAAGCCTCAGTCCACTCCTTGTGAAGCTCCCCACACATTTGAATGGCCTTTTCCTGACAATCCTCTCCAGGCTACGGTCATCCCTGCTGCTTGTGCACCTATTTCTTCCACACTTTTCCCTTCCACTTAACTTTCTATTAATGTGCTTTGATACAGCACTTTGAGAACATCCAACTTCTTTTGCAATTACCTTTTGAGGCTTTCCCTCCTTGTGGAGGGTGTCAATGATGGTTTTCTGCACAACTGTCAGGTCAGCAGTCTTCCCCATGATTGTGAATTCAACTGAACCAGACTGAGAGACCATTTAAAGGCTCAGGAACCCTTTGCAGGTGTTTAGCTGATTAGAGTGTGACACTTTGAGCCTACAATACTGAACCTTTTCACAATATTCTAATTTTCTGAGATTCTGAATTTGGGGTTTTCATAAGCTGTAAGCCATAATCATCAAAATTATATCAAATAAAGGCTTGAAATATCTTACTTTGCTTGTAATGAGTCTATATAATATATTAGTTTCACCTTTTAAGTTGAATTACTGAAATTAATGAACTTTTGCACGATATTCTAATTTTTCGAGTTTCACCTGTATACCCGTTTATGCCTCCCGTTAACCCTTTGTTTGCCTTTCGTGTTTTGTTTATCTTTTTCCCATCGTGGATGTTTACTTTTGTTCATGTTTGTATTACCCTTGTTGTCTAAATAAAACCTCCGCTGCGACTAGATCCTCATCCTGTGTCTGCCTCTACCCACAATTGTGACAGTTGCGCTGCATCAAACTTTATCAATGCTGGTGTCACATATCGACATTCTGATGAAGTTCAGGTATGAAAAAAGACCTAATGTGACTTAAACATGAGTCCAGATTGTTCTTCACCTGGCAAAGTTTCAGCGCTTGATAAACTGTGTATTTTTCCCCCTTTTGCTCTGGTGTTCCGACAATAATTACACAAGTTAAATGCGGAATCATTTGAAAATCAAAGTATCCCGAAGAAGTCCTATAATCCTTAGCGTTCGCTGCCTCATGGAAAGTGAACCTGCCAGGGCAGAATTATGCATTTTCCATTGATTAAGAATAGGCCTTCTATGTTACAGGCAGTGACAGATTAGATTTTAATGTGATTTTATCATTTGAAGATCTATGCATTGTGCTATTTAGGCTCATAGCTCACAGTGCACTTTATTCCATGCTACCTGAGATTGTGATTGACATTTGGGACATTTTCCCTAGCGTCCACAAGAGATCGATAGGATGTTTAAGACTTTTAGTTTAAAGTTTGGTTTTTGTTACACCTCTGTTCTCTGTGTTCCATCTGATTCATCCCAGCTGTGTCTTGTGTATATAATGCCCTCATGTTTTACCTGGCTTGGTTGGTTCTTGTTCTCCACAATACAACTAATGTATATATTTTTTATATACTTTATTTTATTTTTATTGTATGTGTATTCTATATTGTGTGTATTGTTTACTGTACAGTGTATATTATTATTGTGTTGAGTAAGTATGTGTACATTTGATATGTAAATTGTGTTGTGTAAATATGTTGTTTACTGTAATTTGTATATGTCTCGCCACTGTCATGACTGCTATGTTGCTCGGAACGGCACACAAGACTTTCACCTACTGTTGCACTTGTGTACATGGTAGTGTGACAATAAAGTGATTTGATTTGATTGTTTGTCAAGTCTATAATGTAGCTTTGCGTTCAAGTTCTTCTGAGTTTTATAATTAAAAGCTGCAATTTTATCCATCCTTGTCCAGTCTGTCATCATTACACATGGAAATAAATGTTATTTATTCTTGAGTCCAGACTCACAAAAAATAACAAAATAACTGTTCGTGAACTCTCGCGATTAACCAAATATTACAAAAGGTTAGCATGTACATATTTAGGGTATTAAGGCATCTTTCGCTTTATCGTTAAACATTAAATGTATGCAGGACTTAAACAGTTTAAAGTCCTCTATACTGACTTTAAACCATCAGCTTTGTACACAGCCAGGGTAAACTGCACCTTATCTTTGTGTTTGGAAGCATTTTATAAATCAGACACTGTTCTCTGTAGTCATTCAAATAAACACGCTGCACCTGTGAGACGCAGATTCCCTGAGTGCGCACTAGAGTCGTCCAGCACGCATTCGGTGGAAAAAATGGGATTTCACATGAGGCTGACATTTATGTGCATTTATAATAGATATCTCAAAATAAATGAATAATTGATTTAGAGCTCGGGGCCCTTTGGTTTTAGAGGCCCCTGGGCAATTGCCCAATCAGCCTGGTGGTTAATCCTTCCCTGCTGGAGCACAACAGTGCCTGGCACTTTTTCAGCGATCTTCCCAAAGTGTTTCTGCATTCATTTTTTCCCATAAGGAATTTCATAAAATCCTTCATAAAAGAGTTCTAATCCATGAAACAAATCAGCCAGCTCTGAGGTGAATCAAAACATTACAAACCTAGAAAAAAAAAAAGTAGAAAAAGGTAGAAAACTGTGTAGCTTACTTAATGTCTTTTATGAGGGAAAGAACTACAATCCCATAAAGCATTGCGAATGATGCAATTGAATTAAAAGCAATGGAAAAATGTTAAACTATTGTTTAAAGTATTTTTTACATTCAAAAAGAATATATTTTATTTTTGTTGCAAAATATTCAGGTATACACAAAAAGGGAGACTGACTGAATTATTCACAGTGTGTAATGGAAATGGATGGTGATCACTGCAGAGCTCTTTTGGCACGATTCTCTTATTGGTGGATTGTGTCCTTTCAGAAAGTAAATGGGATTTTTACTTCCGAAACCAGACTGTTGCGTTCTATTGCCTCGGCTCACTCGGCTCTAATGCACAAACATTTTGTGTCAAAACATTCTTCATGTGAAAAGTATGCTGCTACTGGTAAAGCTATGCTACTTTTACTGTCATGCTACTGAAAAATGTGGTTAAGTTTGTACTAGTGCCACGATAGTTAGTTACTCCCCAACACTGGTCAATGTAGAGGAGCTGAGTCCAGTCATCCTGAGCGAGAAAGAGCCAGAGAGAAAAGCATTTCACTGGACCTGAGCTCTGTGAAGAGGAAAAGCCCTGGCTGAAGACCATGGTTGCATTTTCCATGGAGTATGTGTATGCGTAAGGGACAGCTGGAATTTCAATCAGATACTTCTTTATGCAGTCTTCTAACACATAATGAACTGAAGCACTGCTCAGCATGAGCAGCCTTATTCACACACACTGCCAGTGTTTTAGCATCATTACAGAATGCACAGCGCATGCAATCAAAACCAAATGTGCCGCAAGCGCATTGAAAATACATGTCAGAAATGACAAAGTGATTTGTCCAATTCGTTAAAAGTTTATATCAACAATTAGTTCATAAGAAGTCTGTTTGATTAAAAGCTGAATCCCACAGGCTGCGGAGCTCCTCAGGGGCTGATCTGGTGTATAAAAAAAAAATTACCTCACCCTAAACCTGTCAGCAAACCATTACAACCCACGCAGAAAAAAGAAGAAGAAGAAGAAGAAGAAGAAGAAAAATGCTAAAGCCATTGTAGCGAGAAGGTGTTGGCAGATGTAGTCTTAAGGAATGCTGTGACAGGGTTATTGTTGGACAAAGTTTGTGCAATGCAGAACTGTTTAAAAGAAAAAAACTTTACTCTTTGGGTTCTTATCAGCAAGCCTAATAGAATGAGATCGGGTAATATCTTGATGTGAAATCAGATAAGGAACGACCCCCCCAAACCCCTCTTAAAAACACAAGCAACTAGAGGTTACAGTCAAGAGAAGCAATGGCTCATGCAGAACAAGGAGCCAAGAAGAGGTTTGCAGCCCATCTGCAGGAACATGTATATTGCAGAAAGAATATACAGAAAGAAAGCAAGCAATGCAATACATGGCTAATAATCTATTGTGGAAAAATACAAGAAACAAAAATCATTCACCAATGCCAAAGCTTTGTGATGTACCACAAATAAAAAATTAAAAAATACTATAACAAAGAGCTTTTCAAATTAGAGTATGACAAACAATAAGCGCATCATCAAAGTTGTTCATATGACTCATACAATAGCTTAGTGAGGAACAGACTGAAATTTATGTTTTTTTTACTGATAATCTTCCCTCTGTCGTAGCTCTTAAATCTCATTTGCGTTCTTGTTCAGATATAGCTCAGAAATTGTATATATGGCAAAATATGTCAAACACATATATTATATATGATTATGTATATATATATATATATATATATATATATATATATATATATATATATATATATATATATATGTATATGTGTATATATATATATATATTCATTGTTATTATTTTATACACACACACACACACACACACACACACACCAATCAGCCACAACATTAAAACCACCTGCATAATATTGTGTAAATCCCCCTCGTGCTGCGCCAACCATGAGCAGCATTCTGTGCTGATATTCTTCTCAACACAATTGTACAGAGAGGTTATCTGAGTTACAGTAGAATTTGTCTGTTCAAGCCAGTCTGTCCATTCTCTGTTGACCTCTCTCATCAATAAGACATTTCCATCTGCTGAACTGCCACTTACAGGATGTTTTTTTGTTTTTGGCACCATTCAGAGTAAATTCTGGAGACTTATGTGTGTGAAAATCTCAGAAGATCAACAGTTACAGAAATACTCAAACTGGCTCATCTGACACCAACAATCATCCATGCAATTATCTAATCAGCCAATGCTGTAGCAGCAGTGAAGTGCATAAAATCATTCAGATGCGGGTCAGGAGCTTCAGTTAATGTTCACATCAACCATCAGAATGGAATGAACATTTTTATCTCAGTGATTTGGACCATAGCATGATTGTTGGTGCCAGATAAATTGGTTTGAGTATTTCTGTAACTGCTGATCTCCTGGGATTTTTTTCGCACTACAGTCTCTAGAATTGACTCAAAATTATGCTAAAAACAAAAAACATCCAGTGAGGGGCAGTTCTGTGGTGGGAAACCCCTTGTTGATGAGAGAGGTCAACAGAGAATGGCCAGACTGGTTCGAACTGACAAAGTCTACGATAAATCAGATAACCACTCTTTACAATTGTGGTGAGAAGAATATAATCTCAGAATGCTGCTGAGATGCAGGTTGTCACTGCACGAGGGGGACCTACACAATATTAGGCAGGTGGTTTTAATGTTGTGTCTGATTGGTGTATATATGTATATACTGGAAAAGAGGGGAAGGTTTTCAGTGAAGAACTGATATCATGATTTCCTACATTTATTTCACATTTTATTAATAGGCAGAGTAGTACCAAGAGACAGAGAAAATCAAGGGTAGAACAGACTTCTTATAAAAGTGATAGTTCATCCAAAAAGGAAAATTATTTTATCATTTACTCACCTAATGTTGTTCCAAACCCATATAACTTCCAGGGAACACCAAAACAAATCTTAGACAAAAAAGACTAAATGTTAGCCTCAGTTAATATATATATATATATATATATATATATATATATATATATATATATATATTTTTTTTTTTTTTTTGCCTAATGTTACTGCCTTTATGTATCCCTGTAAAAAGAAAGTCATACAGGTTTGGATCAACATGAGTATGAGTAAATTATAAAGAAATTTCATTTTTTTGGGTGAATTATTTCTTTAAATGTTAGTCTGTTGCTCAAAGCAATCATATGTCTTTAGAAGACTTGGAATATAGTTGTATGGGTTACTTTTACTTGAAAAAACTTGAAAACCAAAGGCTGCAGTCTAAAGAAATAATGACTCATGAAGAACAAGGAGTAAAAAAAAAATGTTTGCTGCCAAAACAAAATGAAAGCCAATGCAATGCCTGCTCTATAATCAAAACTTAAGAAACAAAAATCATTTAGCAATGCCAAAGGTTTGGTATATCCCACAAATGTTTTGACAAATATACTATAATAGAGACTGGGGTCTATTCAAATCTTTGGATTCAGCAAATTCCATGTACAATTTCCTGATGACCTGTCTGCACAGGAACACTCTTGTAATGGAGAAAACATGAGACTCATTTCAGCTGTGAGATGCCTGCAGAGTGGAGAATGCACTGCTTTACAGTGTCCGTTTGCCCATTCATACCTGGGGGCCAGTGAATAGAGCCCTCAGGTAAGCCTTGTTGAAACAAATCTAAGCTGCTAATGACACACTGTGAAAATATTCACAGTTCATTTAGCTTGATGACAACTGCAACCCTTGGTGCCCCCTGCACCACTGTTTTTTGTATTAGTTATACTTTTGTGTTATAATCTGCAACGAACGATGCTATGACAACAATAGTCATTTCAAACATGACATAATTCATGGGAAAACCAATAAATTGCCTTTTGTGAGATGCTATCTCATACTATTTTGCTCACTCGATAACAAAACAAAACAGAAAAAGATTCATTCATCATTTAGTGTAATTTGTTATGTTTACATTCTGCATTTATGGTGCTAATACTAATGCTAACATGCTAATAATAATGCTACTTGGCCATGTGCACTGATTAGCATCTGTTATTGCATTTTATAGACTTAATCTAAAACAAATCTCATGACATGGTCTTGGAAAATGTCTCTAGGTGAATAATCATATAGATGTAGTTATGTTCGCAGCAGCTTGGCAACTCTGTTCTTTAATGTGTTCATGTTGACGGATCTCAACTGAGTGGATAAACTGGACAAATGTTTTGGCAAAGGGGTCATGAAATGTCTATTTAATTTTAATATGTTCCTTGAGGTTCACTTATAATATTAGAAAAGTTTTTTTTTGCACAAAAAATTGTAATATATTTGTAAAACATGATAACCCTCATTCTCACCTTCACTCAGGAACTGTTTTGGTGCTGCTTCTCCTTTAAGACTTGACAGTAAACACCCACTGTTATGATTTGCTCTCTCCTGGCCATGTCACTGCTCACTGCTACTAAGGAAGTGATTAAGTAAAGTAGACATTGTTGTGTTGTTGTAGAGGTGGTCAGATGCAAATGTCTACCACGGTGTGACATCACAATGTGGAGGAAGTAGAGAATGAGTCGTTTTGGCAGCTTGGTTTCAACAAATGCTCTTTTCACAGTGAGGAGTTTTGAGTTCTGAAACTTACAGTATGTTTTTATAATACAATGAACTCTTATATGTCAAAAGATCAAGCAAAATGTTATTTCTCATGTCATGACCCATTTACCGGTAACAGCCAGTACAAAGTTTTCTTGAAAGATGGCTAGCAGTTTCAAAACACCACAACAACTCAAACCAGATTTAGTTTGAAATGATGTCACAACCATGCTTTCTTCAATTCCGACACCTTAAAGATAGACTAAAACATCTTTTGTGTTCCACACAAACAAAAAATAACAAATACAGCATATGTGTTTGGAAAAATTTTAAAGGTTAAATTAAATAATAGAATTTACATTTTGGGTTTAACTTATTCTTTAAAGGTATACTCTGTCAAAGGATAAATTAGCACCTTTCTTAAAGAATAATTTCACTTTGGTAAGTGGGTGCATCACACAACATTGTCCACTACTGAAGAACAAGGTGAGTGAAAGGGATTAGGTCTTGTTAGTTTATCGAAAAGCGAGCTGTGGTCACAGTACACTATAAGCTTTAAGACACCACATTGACATCTGCTCACTGCAACAAGCGCATTTTAGTCTCCAGACTCCTTTAATTTACAGTTCGAGTTTCCATCTTGGTTGAGTCTGTGAGCTGTTATCTTGTTGCTGTCCAAAACCAACAAGTATGCTGAAATGCAAATTGCATCTGGCACCAAGGCGCAGTAATTTGACGTAATTACTACAGCTTGATACCAGAGTACGCTACTGCTGCATGGCACGGATCCATCACAATAATCAGTAATTGCTCACCATTTTTGACGCAAAAAATACCGAAACACCCATTAGTCTGTTCTCCAGCAGCTTGATAATGCCACATTACAGAAAAATCCTTCACCAACTTTCATATTGTATGAACTCAACACCTGTAGGGCCCCAGCGTTTTCATCATCTGCTTGGAATAAATTGTAGTCATCATCATAACCATAATCACAGTAATAAAAAAGTCCTCATCCTCTTGCCAAATTACTGTGGCATTTGATTTACAGTAATTGAACGGGAGAAGAGGGGGAGCCGCTTTGCACTACAATGTCTTGAATAAAGTACAAACACACACACACACACACACACCTGTGTGGCTTACACCTGAGAAGGGCCAGGGCCCAGATCCCAATGTTATGCAGACATTCCCCAGGGCACACAATGACTAACATTGTGACATATACAATAAACCAGGTGTGGAGGGGTTATAAAGGGAAAAGAGATATTTTATTACATATTATATTTTGAGAGCATTACATGTTGAGAATGTAATTTTTTATGAAGTTTAGACATCTGAAGTGCCATTTCTGGATGTATTATATAATTACACTGTTAGGCAATGACAGGGACCCAATGATTGCAGTCAAGTCAATGTTCCAATTGTTTTAATAGACGTTGAAAGCAATAATACACAATGTAAAATGTTTCTTTCATTATATCTGCAATTATTATTTTTAACAGAAAAATTAAGGAACTTAGACAACAAAGCAAATGCAAACAAGATCTCTCGCTTGATTATCAAAAATTGAAGTATTTTCCCCCATTTATAATGGGAAATGTTTTTTTTTTTTTATGTAATACTAAGCTATGTACAGAAGAGACTAGATGCAATCTTTTGACCAATCATTTGTAACTGTATATACAAGGATGTAGCCCATAGCCCACACTGCTTTCAATCATAATCCAAATGGCACGTGTTTGAAATGCTTCATCAAACCCTGGCAAAAGTTGTGAAGTCTTTCATAGCTCGGCCATTAATCTGACTTACAATACTGGGTGGTAATAACGGAACAGTAATGTGCGAGAAATTCCATTCATTTAGATTGGCTGTTAGACAGATTTAACACTGCAGGACATTATTCTAAGAAGCATGAGAAATCTTCAAATAACATTTCCTTTAAAGAGACATATTAGTGTTAACTATATATTAGTAACAGATTTGGACTGGAGTGAGATCTCCAGGCTTTATGATTCACAGCTTTACAGAGTAGCAGCTCAATGAACATTCATGTCACAGTACAGGCTACTCTGTGGTTTCCTATGTAGGCGCACCATTTTTCTGGCTAGCCTGCATCTGTAATCTCCTCCTCGCTATTGCTTCCTGTTTCTTCCGGTCAATCTCAGCAGCCGAACATTTCACAGTTGCAGGAGATGAAATAAAAACTGCAAAACAACAAAAACAAAACATGTGGTGTTAAGCTTCTGTGCAATGTTAAAGGGGTGTAGTTCACCAAAAAATGACAATTCTCTCATCATTTACTCACCCTCATGCCATCCCAGATGTATATGACTTTCTTTTTTCTGTAGAACACAAATAATGAATATCTCTGCTCTTTTGGTCCATACAATGCAAGTGAATGGGTGCCAAACATTTTAAGCTCCATAAATGACATATATGTAATCTATATGACTCCAGTGGTTAAGTAAATGTCTTCAGAAACTATATGATAAGTGTGGGTGAGAAACAGATCACTTTTGCATTCTTCATCTTGTGCTTTTGGTTATTCACATTCTTCATGCATACTGCCCCCTACTGGACTGGGAGAAGAATTTCAAGCAAACATATTTAAAAAAAAAATATTAAATATTGATCTATTCCTCATCAACACCTATCATATCACTTCTGACAATATGGAATAAAACACTGGAGTCGTATGGATTACTTTTATGATGCCTTTATTTGCTTTTTGGAGTTTAAAAAATGTGGTATTCACTTGCATTGTCTGGACCTACAGAGCTGATATATTCTTCTAAAATTCATTATTTGTGTTCTGCAGAAGAAAGTCATACACTTCTGGGATGGCATGAGGGCGAGTAAATGATTAAACAATTTTCATTTTTGGGTGAACTATCCCTTTAATGAGAAATTTGAAACATTTAAAGCTCAAAAATATACATGTATTTTAGTTTACAACTATTAAAAGGAATATTTAATTCAAAAATGAAAAGCATTTACTCATTTTCATGTTGTTCTAAACCTATATGACTTTTTCAAATAACACAAAAAGAGATGTTGGGCAGAAGATCCGAGCTGCTCTTTTACATACAATGAGCCTCTTTTCATGAAATTTGTGAACAATTCTGTTCTGAGTTGGTATGAACAAAATGTACATTTTGAGAGAAGAGACTCAAAAACTCATGAAAACTTGAACTAATGAAAACAATGATTACGTGATAATTAAACATTAAAATGAAAATAACCTTAATAAGTGACACAAATTAATTTTTGTTTTCTTTTTTAACATATACTTAGGCTAATGAAATTACAAGTTTATCTGATGCTTGCATATATTTCTTCAAAGTAGTTTTTCCCAACTGTGCTTCATCATTTTATCTTGTTCTTCAAGCAGCAAATTATCATGACTAGTTTTACAATTTCTTCATTTGATAGGAGCTCTATAATTTAAGTTTCACTAATTCAGTATAGGCATTAATAAATTGCATTCAGGTGATAACGTATTGGTCTATATTAATGCTGTAAGCAGACACCACTGTGTCACTGTACTTAAAATTATGCGATTTGAACACTTCATTTTAAAACCCCTTTTAATGCTGTCCTGCATAAATGTTTAAAGCTTCCAATTCACATTTACTAGTGAGTCTGATATACCTTTCTTATATGGTGTTTTCATGGGCATGGATTATGATAATTGTGAATATGTGTGGACGTGCACCCTATTTACTAATGTTTGGAATTCACTTATACACCATTAACTAACACATCTGGGATGTACACTGCGTTCGTGAATCCAGTGGAACGTTTTCGGAAAGTTCCATTTTCAGGAAGGTCCCTATTGTAATTGCGAGTTCCATAGCCTTGTTTTGTTTTTGTTGATAAATAAGCATCATATCTTGTATCTTCCTCTTTTCATTGAGTACATAAGGGATATTACAATATTAATAATAATGTTAAATGATATTTGGCCTTTAGTTTTGGGTCGAAGACAGGGTTCTAAGCAAACCAACGGAAGAATATTTGTTTTATGGTGGAAAGAAAATATGAAGCGGTACAAGAAACTTGGAAGCTTATCAGACCAGTATGTGTGTATTGGCGTTAAATATCTGAACACAGACAGAGCACATTTTATAAAAAGGCAACTTTCACCACGTATTTTTCTAAATAATAACATTTGTTTATATATGTGCATTACACGTATGCCGTCAGTATTGGTTTCATTTTAATTTACAAGAACTTGATAACTTGTTTACTTTTTTTTTTTAAGACTACAAAATGACTTGAGAATGCCCATCCCTAGTAATTTACACTTCAATATCAGAGCTAATGTGCAACAGGTGCCACAACGAACATAGCTTACCTTTGTTGGCGAGCGTGGCAGAGTCAGATAGATGTCTTTTGAAAGTGAAATGGTGGGAATTAGAGGCTTTTCCCACTGTTATGCTTTTTGGCATAACGGTCTGTGAAGTGCCTCTGACAAAACCGAGACTGGGTGCGGATGCATTTTTTACTTCAGTCAATTTGTTTTGTGCCTGCCCATAATAGGAAGGAATGTAACTTTCCATTCCAGAGCTGGATCCTTTAGTAGTCGCTAAAACACCGTAGTTCTGTTTTAATCCAGAGCTGCCACTGGAACACGGTACTGAGTTAGAGCGGACAAACACATGTGGGGACTTGCTGTTAATGGCCATGGTTTCAGCATGAATGGTGTTCCTAGATGTTAAGCTTCTTGATTTGTCTAACTCTGCATAGTCCTTGCTGTGTCTTTGCTCCTCCTGACTGGCCGATATCCTCTCCACGTCATCGCAAGCTTGACAAAGGAGATCGTCGTCGTCATCATTCCAGAGGCCATCAGATTCAAACAGAGACTTCAGGTCCTCTTTTGAAACCCCGTCAAAAGTAGCAGTAGAAGTTTGACCAGAGGCTTCACAATCTTTGGGCGTTTTACCCTCGGACAATTGTGCCTGATGCTTCACTTGGTCCACAAGCGATGTCCTTAGCAGCTTCTCTGTAGTTTGATCCTGTGGCTTCAGCCTAAAAGTGCTCTGGGTAGACGTTTGGACTTCAGCATGTGTCCTAGTAAAGGTGCTGCTTTTGCTGGTGCTCTGTTGAATCTGTAAGCAGATGTCTCTGCCGTTAGATACAGAGGCGTTTGTCTTGGCCACAGATTTACATTTCCTGGAGCAAGACTTGAGCTGAGTGGCACAAGGTTTCTCAGCTCCATTCAAAGGCACTTGGTTCTGCGTCATCTCCAACACAAAAGAGTCATTGAGAAGGTCATCATTTTCCCAATCATCATCAAAGTCCACCTCGCTTGCTTTAGGTGCAGAAGCGTTCTTGAATGCTGCAGAACTTGACTGTCCAGCCAGGGCTGCAGGGTTGGTTCTGCCTTCTGGTGTGCAGTTTGCTGATGGTGGGCTTAGTCTCCCACTTAAGTGCTGAGTGGGTCCATCAAACAGTGCACGAAGCTCCTCTTCTTCAGTCATGATTGCAACAGATGCTGGTGTAATTTTTGTTGTTCCATCAATTTGTGACTTGTTGAGTTGATTTAAGTTTTCAATGCTCTTCTGCTGTTTCTCTTTGTCCTGACGAGTCATATTGATGTCAAACTGCTTGGCAAGTTTCATGAGGTCCTCAACGTTGCTCTGCCTAGAGGACAGAGATAACATTAATATATCTGATAACATTAATCAATCTGAAAATCTATCACATGAATCTATGATTCATATTTGATCTATTCAATGAACTAATCATGACACTGACTACTAACAGCCATGTAAATATCCGTGGCTTTGTCAATACAAACAAATATCAATATATAGCAATACCTTTTCTCACAATATTATGTCAATACTTTAGATCTAATCAATAGTGTTGTCAAAAGTACAGGTACTTTGGGATCCTTGCATCTTTTATATTTTTGTACTAGTGTTTCAGTACAGGTAGTACCGAGCTCAGACTTATTTCGGTACCCGCAAGCTGTCTGACTAACACACGAATGCTTCCAAATGCTCACACATTTATTTGCACATGTGTTCTGTGACTCCCATTATACTGAAAACTAATCAAATTAAAATTTTGTCCTAGAGTTGTCCTAGACTGATCATTAACCCGGCGAAAGGCTGCAATCCTAGTCTGCATTGAGATGCATGCTTTAAACGAATGTGTGAAGGTGACCGCTCATAGACCAGAAACTCGACAGACACTGAGAATCATTTGCGTTGTATGAGTTGACAGAGCAGAGCACTTATCCACTGTGAAGCATGTATTACATGTAGACTATATTTGTATATATTTAAATTACAGCATTTGCGCATTAACGATCACACTGGGATCACATATGAAGCAAACTATTTATCGATCTGAAGAAAAGAAGCTCCTGTTAAAACCACACAGCAAAATAAAAGCTCAGGCTAACATAAAACATGATTCAAAATAAAAGCTTGGCCCCTTAAATACAAGAAATTGCAACAGAAATATATTAACGGTGTAGAAAAATGTAATATTCACGGTAGTAATATTAATAATAGTAATGAATATTAATAATAAAAAATTAAGTTGTATATAACAAGCAAGAGTGCTTTCGTCCTGAATAAAATTAGTTAAAAATGCAATGGTATGTTGAAAAGTAATTGTTCTATTTTTTATTTGTAATTTTTTTTTTTTTTTTTTTAAATAAATTATTTGATTAGACACAATTTTGATGATGAAATTAAATAAAAGAAAACAAAAGAGATAAGAAAAAATTTCAGTAGGGCCCGGCTTAAAAATACTTAATGCATGCTCAATTGAGAAATACTTGCAGGAAACATACATTTAATTTATGATTTACATTGAAATGTAACTTTAAATAGGCTAAAGGAGCACATTACCATGATAGCACATTTTTGCTGTGGTATAGAAATTGGTATCGAAAACAGTGACATTTTTCACTGGTATCGGAACCAACAACTGAAATTTTGGTATCGTGACAACACGAATATTCAACTATTTGTGCTTTTATATGTCTAGCATTTCAATAAAAATTGTCTAAATAAGTGCAAACTCAGAGTGGCATTCCTCAGTGCAGTCAGAGACTCTTCTATGAGGAGTGAGAAAGACTGAAACTGAGCCCGTTTTTTTTAATGGCCGGGCAAAATTATAGATTTTCCACTTAATCACAATCTTCATTTGAACGATACCAATGTCGATTATTAAAAACCTACCATCGCTCTTTTATTCTATGCACAACATGCAGAAATTACTGGTATATGTGACTAAAAATGTCCGTGATTAGTCAATGGCTGGTAATTTTCCAGATTCAACTCACCAGTGATTAAGTAATAAATTGGTGAAGTCCAGAGATCCTTTCACTGTGTGTTGAGAGTAAAAGTTTGGTTTGACTACATTCCATGTAATGTCCAAAGATGAGATCCAAGTAATTCATTTGTTATTGAATAATGTATTTTACAGTCAGTTATTGATAAAAAAACAACAAAGCATATTCAGACACTGGGCTCATAGTGCCACAGCTTCAAACAGTAAAACAAGACAAACGTTAAGAATCTGCTTCCAGCTGTCCCCTCGACTTCTCGCAGCAGCCGCAGTTTCTTCTTGTTGTGTAAATATCTTTAATTTTTTATAATTAAACAGCGATCATTTTGGCGGTGTAAAAACTTTTAATTCGTCATGATTTCATTTGCAAATTTTCATATTTTATACAGTACTTAGAAAAAGTATTTGCCCACTTCCTGATTTCTTCTATTTTTGTGTATTTTTCATACTAAATTGTTTTAATTTTTAAACGAGATATAACATAAAACAAAGGCAACCTGAGTAAACACAAAATACAGTTTTCAAATATATATGTTTGAAATCTTTGCAAATTTATTAAAAATAAAAAACAACAAAATCACAAAATCATCTATTTCACTTTAGATTCTTCATTCATCCAAATCAATATAGGTTGAATTTGGTCAGCTTTATAATAATTAATTACATTTGGGAATTATAGTCCTCCAAGCCTTTTTAACAACATAAGAATTTTAAGACTTAAGGTTTCCTATTATCTCATAAATATTTAGAAAGTATTTTATTCCATTGTCTAAAAACACTTTTGATATACTAACTGGCAAATCTTGAAAAAGGAAAATAAACTTGGGGAGAATATTCATCTTTATACCCTCTATTCATTTTGTAATCAATAGCCTATATTTATTTGTAATAGTTTTGTATGATATATAAAGTTTTCAATTCAAAGAAACATAAAATCTTTTATATTTTAAAAACATTTAAGCTTTTAAAATGAATAAGCCTGTGTGTTCTTGTTGTGGGGCTACATGAATTCACTTACACATTGACATATCAGCTGATTTCTATATTTTATCACATTAAGAATGTGTCTGCAGCAGTCCTCTGTAGCTCTCATAGCAGCCGCTGTTTCTTCTTGTTGTGTAAATGTCTTTAATCACTTCAGAATTTTAGTTATCCCTTATACTGTGTAAATCATGTTTTAAGTCTTCATGATTTCTCTTGAGAAATATCTCGAGCAGTGTAAATGCATTTTATTTATTTTATATTTTTTTAAAACAATATCTTTTGCAGTTTAAATGAATTTAAATTCTTATTTTCATTATCATCCGCTTTAAGCAGAGAGTTCTCTCACGTGATTGGCTGTGCGCTGCAAACGTCACTCATTCATGTGCACGAGCTCGTAATCTAATCTTAAAGTCAGGATCGAAGCCTGAGTTGACAGAGAAAGCTGCATCATGGTACCAATTAAGCCTGATTGGATTGGTTTGAATTTGTCAACCTGAAACCCTGAATTTGTTCAGCAACCTTCAAGGTACCGGCCTCAGGTGTAAATTCTTCTTGTCTTACAACTTGCCTCTAAATGACCGGCAGTATTAAAATAGTAAGCATTTGATTAAACCTAAACTGTTCTGTTGTTTATTTCGCTATTTATTTTATATTTATTTATTTTAATGGTCAGCAATTGACTTAAACAGTACAGATGATTATTTATTATCTCAGTGTTTATTTCTAGAATTTGTTGACAATGTATAATAATAATGTCAAATATTCTTTGATAAAAATATTTAAGCAAGCAGACTTCCGAGTACCTTTGCATAGTCATATCGGTGCACAATCCACATAGAAAAGGTCTGTTTTCATTCCAGCTCAAAAATGAACTACATCGGCCACCATATCTGTAATCGGCATCGGTCTCAAAAATCCTGTATCAGTCGTGCTCTGGTATCAACACCAAGGTAACAGGGCTGGTATTGTACTGAAGCCAAAAATGTCTGTATGGTAGCAACCCTAATTGTAGTTTTCATTTGTATATGTCAAATCTCTAAGGCCTTACAAGTGTGTTGTGTGAGAATGTGTTTTCATCAACCGGTTACAAATCCAACAAAATCATACACGCCTATTGAATCAAGTTAAAACTGACTTTGTCAAAACTTCAAAAAGTACCAACAGCTCTTAACATATATATATATATATATATATCCATTTAAAATTACTTTATTAACATTAACAAACATTATTTAATTATTAACAGATGATTAAAACCACAGCGCTGCTCATATCCACCATTTAAAACTGCTGATCTGACGAAGCTGGAAGTGTGACGCCACAGTATAATCTAAAGTGTACCATCATACCGGACACACCTAATTTATACATAAACTGAAAGATGCTTCAAGTGATTTCAGCTGTTTGGCTAACTTCAACCACACACCCTCTCTCCAAAAACATCAGCAAACTTGAACATCACAACACAAAAGCAGGCAGAGCGCATTTCTGATTGGCTAGTTTTCCAACTGGCTAAGTAAGTGTTATTAAAAAACAGTCTTCAGGATGCCAGTGATTATAAGACATGTACCGTGCTGAGATTCTCCTGACTCGGGGCTGCCTGATCTCTGGGGTGCAGGGTACGGCACTGTCTCCAATCCACTGGAGCACTGAGTCCCCTTCTTTAGGCCTCTCAACCTTAAACATTGCATGATAGATTAAATTTACCATGAGACAGACACCATATGCTCATTATTTTCTTTATACGACACTAACCTTTGGTGCAATCCTATTGACAATTTCTGATATCTCAATTACTCTGCCATCTCCATTTCCTGTGAAGGGTTACAAATATACACTTTTAAATAAGTGACATTTATTTGTAGCAGAGCAGGGTCGTGTGAGTGTATACACAAAGTGCAGAAAAGTGTCAACTATTGGGTCATAGTTTCATACCATGTTAGATTCATTTGAGTGGATGTCTGTGGGCATTACAGCTGTACTTTTTACATGAGCAATGTAATAATATGGAGCAGGATGTGACTCAAACAAGTCGGCATGAGGAAGAAATTGTCATTAAAGATGTAATGCATAGTGGACCAAGTTTCAAATCAATAGTGAAAATAATCAACTTCATTTGCAACATATTAATTCACTGCATGATGTAATAACAGCCTCATAACGTTTTATGATGTTAATATATGCTATTTGTATAAACATGTATTATTATATTATTAGTATATAAATATATACTGCATTAATGTTATTGTTTTTTACTCTATATCCAGCGAAAATAACACCATTATCATACATGCACTTATTG
The DNA here is from genome assembly GCF_025860055.1 of Xyrauchen texanus. Taxonomy (NCBI): domain Eukaryota; kingdom Metazoa; phylum Chordata; class Actinopteri; order Cypriniformes; family Catostomidae; genus Xyrauchen; species Xyrauchen texanus. The sequence goes on from NC_068299.1 coordinate 34,432,792, forward strand.
TTATTTTAAATTATTGCTCATAACATGATGTAACATTTTGGTCATACCACCCAACTTTAATCTGTCGCATTTTTGGAATGAGATCAAAACAGAAAACGGTATACTTTTATAGTGATACTTGCCATTTACGCTTTGAGTGGGTGAGTTCGGATCCCAGATTATGTCTTGCAGGGGGGATTCAGTATCGTTGGGTGAATCTCCACTGTAACAACTGTTGTATCTGGTTCTTGGCCGCCGTTTTGGGGTTGTAAAAGCTGAGAATTAAGATGACAACAACATTATGGTTCTCATGAAACAAAGACTTCCCGATGACACTAAAAGCAGCATGGTAGAGCAGCCGTATTTCGCTGTACTTTGTTTGTTTTAAACGATCAGCGCCATTCTTATTCGTTAATTTTACACATGTATTACCTTTACGATAGTTGAATGACTTGTGATAAGAAGGAGACTGTGAGTCTTGGAGTCCGATCACACGTCTCTTTGTTTGCATTCTGTTCTGGGAAAGTTTGGACATTCTGCTGCGGCATTCTCTCGCCCCATCTGATTTGAGTCGCACACCGATGCTTCTCTTGTCGGTCATGGTTTATTTGATCTGACATGAACAGTACTGTTCCAGTATTCATAACTCGATCAATCTAGCACTAAACTTTTGCGATATTAAATTCAGTAAAAGTTTGATTCCTCAGGTCGGAATGCTCTCGCACATCGCCGCCATGTTTTTTGCACGTGTAAGTGAAGACGAGTTTCTGATTGGTTCATGGCATCTCGCGAGACTACAGCTGCTCGTGTTTTAATTTAAAGGGATAGTTTATCGAAAAATGAAAATTCTCTCATAATTTACATATCCTCATGCCATCCCAGATGTCTATGACTTTCATTCTTCTGCTGAACACAAACAGATTATTAGAAATATATTTACGCTGTTTGTCAATACAAGATTCGTCAAGCATTACATATCCACACCATCACATAAAACAGACAGAAAAAAGTTGTTTAGGTTTACCCAGGGTGCCATAAAAGCTAGAACTGCCACTGATTTAAGTTCATTTAACTTGGTGTTCATATATAACGAATTTAACTATATAACTTGATTTAAATAGATGCAAGTAAACTTAACTCAGGTTTGCTATTTAAATATAATTATTTCTACCATTGTAATTAATTTTAATTGACTCAGTTCCATTTTAGATCAAACATTAGCACTACTCAAATAAAGATCATAACTGATTTTAGGTCAGTTATTAAATAATTATCCACAGAAATGCATATATGACTGCACTTCAGTTGCACATGCATAAGGAGAACTGAGATAGTGTAAACAGGGTCCAACTTGACCAAATGGTCACTGATCAACCTAATGGTGACATAACACCAAATAACTATTTGCAACAAAACAACATAAATAATACTACAACAGAGTTGAAACCTCTATGAATTCTTAATAACAACTTTATAAATGCCTCCAGATGTTACCTTTGACCAAGGAAACATAATTAAATTATTCAAAGCATTGTGGGTATTCCACATTGCCTCAATTTTGTACACAACATTTTGAGTGATTTACACTTCAAATCTTAAGATAAATAATTTCATTGAACTTAAATATTTTAGTTAGGCACCCAAAACTTGACATTTCAAGTAATGACAACTTTAGGGTTTACGGTGTGTAGCACAAGTGAAACCTTGTATTTCATCTTCTATCAGTATCAGAATCACTCAGACAAGACTGAGTGATTCTGAACATTGTGTATTATTCTCCTTCCAGTATTTCTTGTACCTTGCTAACACCAATACATATTTCTGTTTATGGTAATCACATTATGAAACTTATTCCATTGTGGTAACATGCTTTTAAAACATATCTCTGTTGGTTGTGTCCCTTTCAGTGATCTCAGTAGAGCATTAATAAAGCCTTCTGGACAGAATTCAGACACTGAGCATGTGTATCCTACCACAAAAACCCACCACAAGAATACTTCACAGACATTTGCATTATAAACTGGTTACCGCACAACCTGAAGTGCTGATTTCTCTTTTACAGGCTGAATAACTGACAAGGACATATGACATACAATACACTGTTTTGGTATTTGAAACATTGTTCTCTAAATATGGAAAACAGCTGTTATTTAGACTTTGTATCTAAACAGCAACATGAATAGAATAGTTGTCCAGGAAAGCTTTGATATCTTGTATGCAGTGTTGGGTAAGTTACTCTAAAAAATTAATTAATAACAAACTACTAATTACATGGTAAATGGTCTGCACTTATATAGCGCCTTTTTAACCTTAGCGGTATTCAAAGTGCTTTACACTGTGACTCATTCACCTATTCACACACACATTCATACACCAATGACAGCAGAGCTGCAATGCAAGGTGCTAGCCTGCCATTGGGAGCAACTTGGGGTACAGTGTCTAGCCCAAGGACACTTCGGCATGTGGAGTCGTGTGGGCCCTCCATTGACCCTCCAACCCTGCGATTAGTGGACAACCCGCTCTACCACCTGAGCCACAGCCGCCCCTCCGTACATCTTCTAGATAGATAGATAGATAGATAGATAGATCACTGTTTGGGAACGTAAGATGATAAAAAGATGGTGCTGCAGATGACTGCTTCGGTGTGGAGCTCTCAAGCGTTTTTGATACTTTTGTTTGTTTGTCATGTTTTTGTCACTCTTTCCCAATCAGTTTCCCCAGGGATGAACTACTGAATATTCGGCAGAGCATACCTGATAATTTTTTGCTGGTGTTTGATTTATTCTGACGTTGTATTAGTCATCTTAGTTGGAGGCGCTGCGGTGCTCTACAAGCGATCCAAAAGATGCACAGAAGTGGGAAGCGAGCCGGCGTGCTTGTGAAGATTCGTCAACGCGGCTTTCCCTGATAGCACACAAACATTAGCCAGACGTCTATTTGATGTGTGTGGAAGACATATTTTTTAGGTTGTTTGCTCATCTGCAATACGTCTATAAGATATTTCCTCTTGGATGTCAATAAGACATTCAGCACATGTCTTTGAGACATTTATGATTTAGAATGTTTGTAAATCTGATCTTTTTAAGATGTTTAGCAGATGTTATTTAGATTGTGATGCTTTCCAGATGAAAAGATCTCCACTGCTGAGTATTCATCTGGTGAATGTCCACTCCTTAGTCAACAAAACGGACAAACTGCTTCTGCTCACACAAACAAATAAGGACTTTTCTAACTCCGCTGCTCTGTGTTTCACGGAAACCTGGCTGAGTGAAGCCATCCCGCATAACGTATTACATCGGACGGGCTTACAGCTGTTCATAGCGGATCGTATCAGGGTTATTGGGGAAACGAGAGGTGGTGGAACATGCCTTTACATCCATGAAAGTTGGTGTACAGATGTAACAGCGTTGAAGATGTTCTGTCTTAATTTAGAGGTGCTTTTCATTATCTGTAAGCCTCTCTACTCTTTTCCTCGTTTATTCTGTTGTTTATATGCCACCACAAGCATGCATGAATGCAGCGTTCCAACAGCTGGCTGATCACGTCACAGACACGTAGCAACAACACCCAGACTCTCTCATCATTATTCTGGAGATTTTAATAAAGCTAACCTCACCCATGAACTGCTAAAGTACAAACAACACATCACATGCACCACCAGGGAAAGAAATTTATTGGACCACTGGTGCTTCTCAGGGATGCGTTCTCTCCACTCCACTTCCTCCACTGCTCTTCTTCCTGTACATGAATGACTGCACTGCAAAAGACCCCACTGTCAAGCTCCTGAAGTTTGCAGATGACACCACGGTCATCGACCGCATACATGATGGTGACGAATCTGCATACCGATGGGAGGTTGATCAGGTGGCTGTCTGGTGTGGTCACAACAACCTTGCTAAACATGCTAAAACTAGTGGAGATGATAGAGGATATCAGGAGAAATCCACCCGCACCGTGCAGGAAGAATCACTCTGGACCCCACACACCCTGCCCACTGCCTCTTTGAACTGTTAAACTGCTACTGAGCACTAAGCGCCCGGACATCCAGGAACAAGAACAGTTTTTACCCTCAGGCCATTTTCCTCATGAACTATTAAACTGCCTCAAGACTCCCCCATAGTGCAATAATATAAATACATATCTCATGTAAATTCACATATTTAATTCAATAATTGTACATACCCCTACCTTGCACATACATTACCACTTGCACATATATGTATATGCCATTCTGTTATATATCTGTAACTCGGACACACACACACAAGATGAGACAGTCACAATGTAAGTCAAAAAACTGCTTTTATTGAAACAATAAAAGCAGGCAAAAGTACAAATGGGCAAATCCAGTGAAGAGTTGTCGAGGGAAGCGTAGGGTCAAAAGCCGGGGAATCAAAGAGAGTAAAGGGGGCAAATCCGGGAGAGTAGTCGAGGGGAGCGAGGGTCAAAGCCGGGGTAAACAGGATCGAGAGGCGGGTAAACTAACAAAGGGAGTAGACAGGGGTACTAGGGGAACGTGGAGCTGGCAAGCTAAGGGGGTAATCAAGAGGAGTTCAAGAGGTGAGCAAAACTAGACGAGACTAGCGGGGGCAAAGACACGGGAAACTAAATACAATAACCAACAACCGTGAGATGAAAGGGTAGTGATATATATAGGGGCAAGTGCAGGTGTAAACCATGACAGGTGATGAGACGAGTGCAGGTGAAACTAATGTGCAGGAGTGCAGATGACGCGAGTGCAGGTGGTCATAATGTTCTGGGGGATTGGAAACGCGTGAGAAACTCGAGGAAGGGAGATTGCCTACGAGCATGTGAGCGAGTAGGAGCAAAGTGGGCGTGAGGGCTCGAGCGAACAAAAAGAGCGTGCGAGCTCGAGGGGGCGGAACGAGCGTGGAAGCTCGAGGGGGCGGAGCGAGGGAGCGGGGTTCGTGACAATATCCTATTATTTGTATATCTATTTATACTCTTGCCTTCTTTTACATTCTGTCTCACTATAATGTTGTTATTTTTCCTATCATCAAAAAAATTCCTTGTGTACTTGAGAACACTTGGCAATAAAGCTCATTCTGATTCTGATTCTAATAATTAGCTACAACATTACACCATAATCTTGTGCATTGTTTTTAATGTAGTGTATATTTTTATGGATACTGTAAGTCTTTGAAAAGCACTAGATGGTGCCTGTATACTTTATAAGCAGTCTCTCTCTCTCTCTCTCTCTCTCTGTGTGTGTGTGTAATGTTGTGGAGGCTGCATACTGAGTGTGGTGCTGATATAGAAATGCTGTCCACTGCTGCTGGGCTCCCCTGCTGTAGTGATGTGAATGAGGGCCAGACGCTGCTGTCAGCACTCACAGCTGACACACACACCTCAAACTCTACCTGCTGAGAGCAACCACTAGTCAAAATAAAGGACATGTTCTTCTGTAATAAATGGACAAGAAAAGGCTGCTATGAAAGCAATAGAACTTGTAGTAGTAGTGTTTCGTGGACAAGTTCTGCTGTTTTTTATGCACTTTTACAAAATTATTTTTCATGTTACACAGCACGGATGTTGCGGCTTTAACCTGTTACAGTGTAAAGTGACTGATGATGAAGACTGATATTAAGTGAAATGACTGAAGCTATTCTATTATGTTATAATCACAAGGGAACAAAAGAAAAGTATCCACTGTTAATATAATAACCTGGAAAAATGTCCAGGTCATATTTCACTTAACTTACAAAAAAAGAAGAAAAAAATGAAAAGAAAAATGAATCGACCATTAAGCACATTTCCCCAAATTTTAACAAGAGTTGTGTTAAACTCTTTTAAAAAAGAGTTTTTGCTAAAAATGTACAATAAGGTTGTATTCGTTAACATTAGTTAAAAAACTTAGTTATCATCTAACAATGAACATACTTTTACAGCATTTTTAAATCTCGGTTAATGTTACTGTAATTTCAACATATACTTTCTTTTATGATAAAAGTCATATATGTTAACATTAGGAGAAAGATGTCTTGAGTTGTTCCTGGCAGGCTGCTCAGCCTACAGGCTCGGATTATGGTGGGGCGGGGATAGGACTTCTCCGCAAAAAAAACAAAGAATTTTTACAGACATATTTAAATAATCATAATAAATTATGACTGGTCATGTTTATTCTGTTGTTTCATGTTTTTTCATATCTTTTATTTTCAAGTTTAGTTCCTGTTTCATGTCATGTGCACCCTGGTCATGTGGTTCCTTTTTCCCTTCATGTGTCTTATTTCCATTGGCTCATTGTCTAATTACTTTGCTATTACTCTTGTCTTTTCATTGGTTTCATTAGTTAATTTAGTGTTGTTATCTTGTTTATAGTTTAGCCTTGTCATTGGTCATCTTTGGCATGTGTTCTGCTATGTCTTAGTATTTAAGCCCTCATATGTCCACTGTCAGGTAACTTTGTTGTTTTGATAAAGTCAAGTCAATCCATAGTCAAGTCATATCATGTCAAGTCTAGTTTTTGTCAAGTCTAGTTCATGTTTATGTTCACGTTTTTAGTTAGGGTTTTTTGGATTACACGTTTGATAAATAAACTGCACTTGGGTTCATCTTCACACCATCGTCATCGTCATTGCCAGCAGCATTGTTACAAGCTTATATATACTGTTTACTTTATAAAAATTTAAAATGATGTAGGCCTATACATCAAATACATTTTAACAGGGTTGATGATGTACTATATAATGACATGATAATTCATTTTGCGATTAGAATACGATATCCATATTAAGACATATATGGACAATGTTAATGTTCTGTCAAGTGCGTCATAAAATAAGCCTTCTTCAGCAAAGCCTGGAGGTGCGTTTGTTTAAAAGTCACAAAGCACCTCCATCACATGAAATGATAGCATTCCACAAAACTGTATAGTTAGACAAGGAAATAAAGGGCAAATATATATCTGAATATGAGGCTTCAAACTGAGTTTCTTTTTTTCTCCACTGTGTTTTCCATCGCCTTTCCTCCAAAAGCAGCAAAATGCCAAAGGCCCCTGAGGGAGAGCATTTGGCTTCTCAAGCTCTAGCCGCCCAGCTGCTCTGCTCTGTTCGCCTTCTTTATTTATCTGTTCCGCCTTGGTTGTTTAGACCCAATTAAGGAGCTAATTGTGGGGATCAGGGAGGATTGCATTGTTGTAAAAGTACAGAGCGCATGGATAATTGCAGCAGCTGCCAGGGTTTACAAACAGCCGGGCGGTTCCTTGGTTCTCTCTGAGGAGAGCGAGCTCTCTTCCTCCTTCTGATGTGGTAAAGAAAGCCAGGTGAGCGGCAAGTAGTTGCCTTGGTATGCATTCCGGGGCGTAACCGAATGGAAGCAGCAGAAATAATTACCACCACAGAGGGCTTCTTCTCTTGTCTTGGGCTCTCACACCCCTAGGCAGGCAAAACCTTGAGGATGACACCAAGCATGTGGTGGGATTCATGATATGGAAGGAGTCCAGGATTCAAATCCTCTGTCAGCTTTTACCTAAATGATCTCACACTTCTCGGTGCCAGGTGTTTTGGGTGGGAGTATGTGAAATAAGGCATGCATTTTTGAATCACCACAGAGGCTGTTGACAAGTGACGCTACAGGCTCCCACAGCAGATGGGAAGTAAACTTTAGGATGTCATTCTGCATGGTTGCAGCTTCTTTTGGAAGATGCCTGAATGCCAACACTCTTCTGCTCAAAGCAGAATGCAAAATAATAATATCATAATTTTTTTATATTTTTTTCCCCCGCATAACATGATTCTTTTGACATTACGACACTCTTTTGGCACTATGATATATATATATATATATATATATATATATATATATATATATATATATATATATATATATATATATATCTGTTGATATTATGTCATTTTTTTAGAATCACAACATTCTTTTGGCATTAGGACTTTCTTTTGACATTATGAAATTTTTTCGACATTACAAAATTCTTTTGACATTGTGGCATTCTTTTGAAAGTACAATGTTCTTTTGACATTACAAAATTTGTTTCAACACTACAATATTCTTTTGACATTACAACAATGTTCCCCTTCTGTCACTCACTCAACGTTGTGTCGAATGAAGTGACGCAAGAGGTCTTCCTTGGTCTTGGGTCTTGACTCATGTACCTCTGAACTTGAGAAAAGGCCAATGAGAAATTGGCAGAAAGAATTTGCATGTCCTGCCCCCGGACATACGGGTATAAAGGGAAGCGGGCGTGTGTCTGTCAGTCAGATTTTTGGCCACTCCCAGCTATACACCCCCCCGGTACCATTCTTCCCAGAAGTGTATGATGAGCTGACGCTGTCATGGAGCCGGAACCGACCCCTCCTCTCGTCCACTCTCACTACCCTGGATGGCCCTCGGGGATGGACCCCTGTGTCCTGAGAACGCCACCACCTTGCGGGACCTACCAGTACTCCCCTCCAGAGCCTGTAGGATGATGTCTTCACTGACCTCGAAAGCCTACAGTACCATCGGACAGGCCACCTCTGCCCTGCATGCCATGGCTCTCCTGCAGGTCCACCAAGCCAAGGCACTCAAAGATCTGCACCTGGGTAGTCCCGACACAGACCTAGTCCCGACACAGACCTTGCTCTCAGAGCCACGAAGGTCACAGCGCAGGCACTCGGGTTGGCGATGGCCATCCTTGTGGTCCAGGAGCGCCACCTCTGGCCGAACATGGTCGAGATGCGTGACATTGATAAGGCACGCTTTCTCAACACCCCTATCTCCCAGCTTGGCCTCTTCGGCCAGCAGTTTTCGGCGGTGAAGGAGAAGATGGAGACGATGCCCCCCGCCTGCCCACCGAGGGTGTCCCCCTGTGGCCAAACAACAGGTAGCTCCCCCTCAACCCGGGCCCAGCTCTCAGCCCCAGTGTCGAGCACCTCGCAGGCTGCGTACGCCCCCCGTCTCCAGGACCCCTTGCAGGACCAGGAAAGCTCCGAAGCGCTCCTGAGACGGGCGACCCAGGCACTCAGACGTTCGCTCCGGAGCAGGTACCATGACCACTCTGTCCCCCGGTGGAGGGCTGGGAGGTGAATCCTTGTATCCTTGTATATTCATTTGGCGCACTGCCTTCGGGCTGCGGCACCTACATTCTCAATAAAAGAGCGATTTTCTCACTCCCTGGGTCATCCAGCCAGTGCGCGCCGTTCTCACGGCACCCCGGCCCCAAAACTCTACAGTCCCGTCTCCCCGTACGTAGCTTCCTCGGCAGGCCAGCGCTGACGAGTTCCGAAGATGCCTTTCCTGGACCTCTTCCTCGGTCTCTAACCCGCCCCCTACCGGGTGCGTGGAGCAAGGTAAGTGCTTTGAGTCTTTTCTAAGCACCCAAGCCTCGGGGCACTCTTCTGCCTCTCAATGCACTATTACCTGCTACCCACTTCTGCGAAGCCCCACCTGGTACATCAAAAGCGATCATCCCTCTAGTGCTCCTCGCGTGGAGTTTGGACTCATGGCTTTCGCTCTCCAACCCGTCACGCTGGTTGGCCAGGACCATCTGACTCGGCTACGCAATTCAGTTCGCCCGGCTCCTGCCTCGTTTCATCAGTATTCGCTCCACCTCCGTACACGGCAAACAGATTCTTACCTGCGTTCGATAGCTAGAGTGGTTCACAGTGGTAGACCTGAAGGACGCATACTTCCACGTCTCCATATTGTCTCGACACTGACCCTTCCTACGGTTCGCGTTCGATGGCCAGGCGTACCAGTACAAGGTCCTCCCCTTCGGCCTGTCCCTGTCCCCTCGTGTCTTTGCCAAGATCGCAGAGGCAGCCCTTGCCTCGCTACGGGAAGTGGGCATCCGCATACTCAATTTCCTCGATGACTGGCTCATCCTGGCTCACTCTCGAGAGTTACTATGCGCTCACAGGGACCAGGTGCTCAGGCACCTCAGCCGTCTTGGGCTTCAGTTCAACTGGAAAAGAGCAAGCTTACCCCCCGGTTCAGAGCATCTCTTTTCTCGGCATGGAATTAGACTCCGTCTCGGTGGTTTCCTCTAAAACAATTCCAGAGGCTCCTGGGGCATATGGCATCCTCAGCCACAGTCATGCCGTTCGGGTTGATGCATATGAGGCCGCTTCAGCACTGGCTACAGACTTGAGTCATGAGATGTTGCTGGCTGTATCTCTTGCTCTGCTGAGGTTTCTCCCGCTAATTTGAGGGCAAGCATATCTTGATCCATTCAGACAGCATCGTGCCTGTAGCGTACATAAATCGCCAAGGTGATGTGCGCTCTTGTCATATGTCACAACTCGCCCACCATCTCCTCCTTTGGAGTCAGCCGCATTCACATCCCTGGCAACCGCAACACAATGGCGGACGCGCTGTTGAGACAGGTTTCGCCCAGCGGAGAGTGGAGGCTCCACTCCCAGGTGGTCCAGCTAATTTGGGACCGATTCGGCATGGCATAGATAGATCTCTTTGCTTCCCAGGACAATCCCACTGCCCACTCTGGTACACCTTGATGGAAGCCCCTCTCGGGACAGATGCGCTGGCACACAGCTGGCCCAGGGGGCTGCGCAAGTAAGCATTTCCCCCAGTGAGCATTCTTGCACTGGTGCTGTGCAAGATCAGGGAGGATGAGGAACAGGTCACCCTGGTGGCTCCTTATTGCTCCTCGCGACAGCACCTCCTTGGAAAATTCCCCTGAGGAAGGACCTTCTTTCCCAGGGACGGGGCACCCCCTGGTACCTGCATCTAGACCTCTGGAACTTCCACGTCTGGCCCCTGGATGGAACGCGGAAGACCTGAGTGATCTAGCACCTGCAGTCATAGACACAATCAACCAAGCCAGAGCTCCCTCCACCAGACAACTTTACGCACTGTTCTTCACAAGCCGAAAACCTGCAGAGATGCGCAGTTCGTTCAGTGCTTTCATTCCTGCAGGAGAGGCTGTCCCCCTCCACCTTGAAGGTGTATGTAGCTGCTATCGCAGCCCACCATGACGCAGTAGATGGCAAGTCCTTGGGTAAGCACGACTTGATTATCAGGTTCCTTAGAGGTGCCCAGAGACTGAACCCTCCCCGGCCAAGCCTGTTCCCCTCCTGGGATCTCTCAGTGGTCCTCTCGGGCCTTCAGAGACCCCCCTTTGAGCTCTCTCCCTGAAGACGGCCCTCCTGATAGCATTAGCCTCCATCAAGAGGGTTGGGGACCTGCAAGCGTTCTCTGTCAGCGACACCTGTTTGGAGTTCGGTCCGACACATACTCAAGCTATCCTGAGGCCGCGACCGGGCTACGTGCCCAAGGTTCCTACGACCCCCTACAGGGACCAGGTCATGAACCTGCAAGTGCTGCCCTGGGAGGAGGCAGACCCAGCCCTATCGTTGCTGTGTCTGGTATGTGCTTTGCGTATCTATTTGGCCAGAACGCAGAGCTTTAGATGTTCTGAGCAGCTCTTTGTCTACTTTGGCGGATGACAGAAAGGGAACACCGTCTTCAAACAGAGGTTAGCTCACTGGGTCGTTTAATATATCGGTTCTTTTGACATTACGACATTATTCTGACATTACGACATTCTTTTGACTTTACAACATTATTTTGACTTTAAAACATTATTTTGACATCATGACATTATTTTGACTTTACAACATTCTTTTGACATTACGACATTATTTTGACTTTACGACATTCCTTTGACATTATTAATTTCTTTTGACATTACAACATTATTTTGACATTACAACATTATTTTGACATCACGACTTTATTTTGACTTTACAACATTATTTTGACATCACGACATTATTTTGACTTTACAACATTCTTTTGACATTATGACATTATTTTGACTTTATGACATTATTTTGACATCACAACATTATTTAGACTTTACAACATTCTTTTGACATTATGACATTCTTTTGACTTTACAACATTCTTTTGACATCACAACATTATTTTGACATCACAACATTATTTTTGACATTACAACATTCCTTTGACAACAACATTCTTTTGACTTTACAACATTGCTTTGACATTATGAATTTCTTTTGACATTACAACATTATTTTGACATTACAACATTCTTTTGACAACAACATTCTTTTGGCTTCACAACATTATTTTAACATTACGAAATTCTTTTGACATTACAACATTCTTTGTGCTTCACAAAATAATTTTTACATTAAGACATTCTTTTGGCTGCACAAGGTTCTTTTGACATTGCAGCCATGCTGTGTCCTCCTCGTCACACTCCTCAACCGCCCAATTTAGGCCAGACATTATTTTGGCTTCACAACATTCTTTTGACATTATGACATTCTTTGCATTATGTCAGTAATGTTAAAAAGCAGATGCCATTTAGTGGTGGTGCAAATTGGCAGAGTCAATTATGGAAGATTAGACAGCCATGGAAATGTCCAACATGCAAAATTTCTGCAACATTTAAGGCAACATTTTAGGGGCTAGTTAGACAAAGATCTCTGTTTTGGCCAAGTGTGAGGATGTCAGAGGATGTCTCTTCACCACCGTCCTCCCCTCTGAGTACTTCCAACCTCTCCCATTCCGAGGGAGGCCCAACCTGCCCGGCTGCCCCGCCACTAGCGCTCTCTCATTAATCTGTCCACTGAAATGTCTGGCTATGCGGCAGCTTGACTGCTCATTTATTCTATTTAGAACAGCGATGCCTGTGATAAATGTCCCGCAGAGTGCACATGTGCTAAAATATTAATAAATTGGAACTCTTAATTTGCAAAGGTGGAAAACTAATAAATTTCAAGAGTGGTGACAGTCATATTATATTTATACGAATATGCAGGCCATGGGTGAGACATTGAGATTAATTCACCGTACGCTTGCTGTTAACCAAACGTAATTTCCTCTTTTTGAAATTAGCGTGACGAGTGATGCACGAGGAGCAAACAATGTGTTCGACGCTTTGATGTGGTCTGCTATGGAAGCAGACCCAAAATTTGAGAGTTGTTCTTGTTAATCGACAGGCTCATTAAAGGAAGAATGTCAAACTCTAGAAATCATAATGCCAAATCTGAAATCAAGCCCCTCTGATTAAAGAAAGTGTGCACAGCTGTTTTATATCCATTTCATTTCTTTTTGTTCTTTGAATGCAAAAGGAACCTTATGCACACCCTTTAGAAGTATGAAAAGTCATTATTTCTAATTAAATCCAGCAATTTTTCTTTGTCCAGTGAACAGATGGCAATGAAAGCAGCTCACTTTTTAAGCTACATTTAGTATTCAACAGCCTAAAAGTCTATGGTGCATTGTTTATGTTTTGCCAACACAACTTTTGCCACTATGTATGGATTCATTGCATGTGAGCGCAGGGTTTCAGCTACTTCCTGCTGTGTTTTCCTGCTCAGGTCAGCCTCTCCTGGAGAAGGATATGACAGAAACTAGGCCAGATGGTGGAGGGGAGAGAGGTAGGGTGGGCTGATCTCAGCCTGACTAACTGCACTGAATTCAAGGTGAGTGAAAATAGTCCCTATATGAAAGAAAAAGCACAAATGAGATGTCTTTAATATCTCAGTTACTCCTCAACATCAGTTAGATTTAATTGAGAGCTTATGAGACCATAAATATATTGAGATCTCAACAATGTCTTAAACTGTGTTTGTGATTTGCTGAGATACCAAAGTCTGCAATGAAAAGATTTCAATATGAACTCAAAATTTTTTCAGCAGATTCTTCCAAGAACAAATTATCTACGCTACACTATCTGTCGATCCATAAATCTAGTTAGGGGTTCAAATAGAGTTTAAATGTAACATGTAACACGTCCCGCTCCATTTTTGCCATGAACAGGAATGATACCTCAAATAGTGTAGATTTTTTACAGATATTACTTTTTAAATAAGTAAACAGACTTAAAGAGGATAGTTCACCCAAAATTTTTTATAATTTACCCAACCTCATGATATCTCAGGTGTGTATGACTTTCTTTCTTCACCAGAACACATTTGAAAAAAATTTGAAAAATATCTTAGTTCGGTAGGTCCTTAAAATGCAAGTGTATGGTAAGTTCTCTTTTAAAGATCCAAAAATCACAGACAGTCAGCAGAAACGTCCTCGATACAACTCCAGCAGTTTATGTCTTTTAAAGCGACACGATCACTTTTGGTCTGAAAAAATATAAATAGTTAAGTACTTTTTAACTATAAACCATCCGGTAAGCTTTACGAGAGTGCCAAGTTCATGTGGTCTCTCGTGTGACCAAATCGTGCTGGAGTGTTACGTACGCAATCCCACATTCTCCTCATGGTTGAGACATCCAGGATTAGCACACAAATGCAGCATTGTGAGTAAAGAAACATATACAAATACACAGGGCCGGCGCTGGCCAAATTGATGCCCTACACAGAGTTCCAGGTGGACGGGACATTGCGTGATATGAGCGTGAAGCGATCTTCTGTGTTCCGTAACTGCTTTCGGGTCCTTGAATAACGTATAACGTGCGAGTAAGGTCAGCCGGTGGACTTTCTGGTGCCCACCTAGGGTCAGATGGTGCCCCCCTAGGGATCTGGTGCCCTATGCAGACTGCGTAGTCTGCTATTAGGGAGCGGTGGTACTGCAAATACAGATATAATCCAAAACCAACTAAACTGTACAGCATTCCTCCAACTCAGTTGTAAACAGTGCTGCTCTTCTGTGTGTCGCACATGTTCTCGTGTTTAGTTCACGTGTGTCTCATGTGCCAACGTGATTACGTCACATGTGCATTCCACTGCTGAACAGAAGCAATGGATTATAGTTAAAAGTACTTAAATATTGATCTTTTTCTCACAAGCTATCGTGTTGCTTCGTGTTGTTAATTTAACCATTGGAGATCATCTGGATGACATTTATGCTGACTGTCTGTTCTTTTAGGAGCTGTTCAGATCATGTTGTCTTTTTCAGAGAGAGTCATTTTCTCTCAGCCTCTTTATTTTGCAAGTCTAATTCCATCAGTTCACCCAAACAGTACAGCTCAACTTAAATCAGATTTCGCTCTGTTTCTTTCTCTCTCCTTCTGTGATCTGCAAGTTTCTACTCTGTTCTGGCTTTGATCAAAATTTGGCCTCTGTTGAAGACTTGTGTACAGTAATTTTCATATGGGCTTTGAACATATTGAGAGGGCTCATAGCTGCTGTCGCTTTTATCCTCTGATTCCTTTTCGCTGGGAAATGACGAGCATATGGCAAACCCCCTCTATGGATTTCCAGACAACAGGAGGGACTGTATTCCGATTCCTGCATCAGCAAAATCAGCATCCTGTCATCAGTAAATTCGAGGGTGTTGCCCAACCCCTCCCTCACGCATGCACAAACACATCGTCTACTACAGATTTTGAAATGCATCCTGCATTTACCTGACAACCTTAAACTAGAACAGAATTCTCTAGTCCCTCTCTCATTTTGCCTCATTTTTAACCTTTATTTCCTTAAAAATGTACTTGCTTTTGTCTTTTTGATTTTGCAAAGTTAAAGAAATGAAAGCTCTGTTATTATTTACTCAACATAATTTCGTTCCAAACATGTATTCTATGGTTTGTTTTTCTGTGGAAGCATCCTGTCAAGACTGGTATGCTATATTACGTCTTATTGCATCTTCTGAAGCCATATGATAGCTTAGTGTGAGGATAATACAAAAATATACTTGGTATTCACTGAAAATCTTTCCCTCAGCCGAAGTCCTTCGTTCCATATGCCATTGTATCTTAGCACAACACACCAGTTAAAATAAAGAAATGGAGAATGACAATTAATATCACAATCACTCCTCCTTGACAGCAATGAAATTAAATAATAGAGAGCTTATGCGATTATAATAATAAATTGAGATCTCAACAAAGTCTGCAATCAAAAGATTTCAATATGAACTCAAACATATCTTCAATTAAATAAATTAAATTAACCTTTGGCAACCTTTGTGCTACAGACATACATTGATAACTTAAATACTGTGGCTTATTGAGGTATGACTTTTTAAATTGATCAGATTTAAAATAGCCTACAGTACAGTACAGATAAATAGTAACCACTCACAAAACGTCTAGGTTACTAGTGTAAACCCCGTTCCCTGATGGAGGGAATGAGACGTTGTGTCAATTGTAGTGACACAAGGGGCTTCTTTCGAGAGCCTCAGATACCTCTGAATATGAATTTGCATGTCCCGCCCCCGGACATACGGGTATAAAAAGTGGGATTGTGCATCTGTTCAGTCAGGTTCTGCACTGAGGAGCCGAGAATCGGCCATTTCAGCGGCTTGTACAGTGTTGTGGCAAGGGGGACACAACGTCTCGTTCTGTCCATTAGGGAACGGGGGTTACACTAGTAACCTAGACATTCCCCTTCTGTCACTCACTCGATGTTGTGTCGATTGTAGTGACACAAGGGGTCCCTATTCAATAGCACCTCCTACACTGAACCATGTTACGTGATCTGCTGATGCTGGTGCAGCAAGCTGTAGCGTGCCAAAGGAGGATGGGCATCAGACTGCACGTAACCTTCCCCGACACCCCACTAAGACGTCATTTTTTTTATTAGGTTCCCGGCATCTGACCAAGGATTTCCCTTGAGGGGTGGGAACAAGCGACGTGTCAAGCATGGGAGCAGGCAACGCCAGCTGCAGCATTTTCTTCTCTATGTTTTTCCTCACAGAGTGTTAGATGCGGCTGGGGCCATCTAGCTATAACACGCGGGAAGGTGTTCTTTTCCAGTCCTATTCTTTCAGGGGGAAAAGACCCTGTGGAGACCACACCCTGCCCAGGCTGGGGGTAGATGAAAATGTGGCAAATATGTCACATGGGTTTTCAGGCCACATGTGGAAGTGGTGCGGTGATAAATCCTACCTAGCGAGGGAGGAGTTTCTACAAATACGGCGACTGGGCAGAGGGGACTGCCCAAGGGAGACGCGAGTCTGCCTGACAGGAGGACTGTAACGCGGAAAATACATCACAGGGGGTTACCATGATAACCGGCACCTATGGAGCACCTATTCCAGTACAGAGTAACTCTGTAAGGTATAATCATGTACTCATCGATTCTGAATACAAAGAACCCACTGTTAAAACTCCTCTAATCACTGAAATAGCGCCAGCAAGTCTGGGAAGTATAATGCGCTATTGACAGAGAATCCTCGTCCTTCTAAAACCCCCTACCCATGTGACACACTCCAAATCCTCGTGCTTTACCATGTTAGCAAGGCACGTGAAAAGTTGGCAACAGAATGTGTGTCTTTCATTTAAAACCTAGAAGGGTTTATTTTTAGGGAAATACGTTTAATCCCTGTATGTTGTGTAGTTCTGATGTTAGATTAAACTAGTTAAAATTTGTTTAGTTGTGTTAGTTAAACTCTGGAGCTTTAAATAAGGGTCTTAAAATGTATATCCACTTTTAAGTGTACCAAATACACGTTTCTTGGTATCAAATTACACCTTACGACTTGTCCTAGCTGAATATAAATATAAGGGTACATTAAAAGGTATTCTGCTATGTGTTACTGTCTTTTGAGTGATTCAACCCAAAGCCTTTAAAGTTGGAAATTATGCAAATGAAGAGCCTTGGCAGGACAAAGAAACCATCTCGCGCCCAAAACAAAGGAGCCTCATTGGGCCATTTCTCCCAAAGGAGGTGTGACCTCCCTGCCTTAAAAGTCAGGCTTCGGCATTGACTCTCTCTCTTCTGCTGAACATTTCAACTCTCTTTTTTGCAGCTTCGATTCCCCGGCATCTCTTCTCTCCTGCACTCTTCCCCCGCTCTTCTGGACCTCTTCGGAACAACCCTTCAACTCTCTCCCCTCCCTTGGACTCCCCTGCAACTCTCCGGAACACCCGTCGACTCTTCAACAGTTACCCTCTAAGACGCTTCGAACTTCCAGCGAGCAACCCACGCTCTGGAAACACCGACAGGAAGCCCATCTCACGAACGCCACGAGGACACGACATACACGCAGTCTTGCTCAGCGACACACAAAGGTCCATTGTGCAAGTATTATTTCATCTGAGTTCAAACGCGTTACAGTGTATAACTTCCGTGCTGGCTCTTAAAGGGTTAATTGTGGTAATAAGTTGGCTATCCTTATAATAATAATCTCTTTATTTTCCTTATTGCTTCTACTCTGTTTATCTTATGTTTCTATGTTAAATGTTTGTTTGTTAAGTGTAGTGATATATCCTAGTTCCTTGTATTAAACCCAATTATACGCTTGATTGTCTGTGTTTGTTGGTCATAAAACAAAGCCTCTTTAATGTGCGATTTTAAGCTACGAGCTGATATTATCAAAGTAAGTTAACATGCTTTTGATGAATAAGCTTATACTAAAAATAAACCTTCTGGAGAATTGATCAGGAGTATTTAGCAAAGCGGTTCGCTGGATGAACTGACTGGTTGCGGTAGCCTACGGGTCAATTCCATTAAGGTGTTATTAAAATTAATATAGCCTGTCTGCATATGATGTATATTCCTAATTAATTATAATTTGTTGTGTTTAATTATCTATATATATTTGAAGCAGACTCTTGGACTATATAAGCCTTTTTGTGGGCGTTTTTGAATGTATTGTTATCTAGTCAAAACCGTATGATTAATCATTGATTACGATCATTAATATTAGTCGTACATTCCCCAAACCTGACCTAGATACCCTACACAGTACAGAGTAACTCGTACCCGTAGTGGGTCTGGTCGGGAATTCCTCCGCTGATTTCTTGAGCCAGAGGGCTAGGGAGGATAAACATCCAGGGAGGGCGAGTTTGAGGACTCACCAGGGAGTAAAAGCACAAGTGTTCTTCTCAGTGGAGGGGAAAGGCACTAGCGCAAGTGGTACACCCTGTCAGTCATCCCATGTTACCGAGTTCAACATGTGGACGAAACCGACTCAACTCGGAGATTGCAGAATCTCGCAAAGGTATTGGGTGTGGCCCAGCCTGCTGCTCTACAGATGTCTGCCCATGAGGATGCCACACTTCTTGTAGAAGTGTGGCACTTCTACAAGACGGCGGCACGGCACGGCCTGGGTCCAATGAAAGCAATGGCGTTGACTACCCAGTGGGCAAGCCTCTGTTTGGAGACAGCGTTCACATTCCGCTGTCTGCTAAAGCAAACAAAGAGCTGCTCAGAGAGGTCCAAATAGGCACGCAAAGCACGTACCGGTCACAGCAACGATAAGGCTGGGTCTGCCTCCTCCCGGGGCAGTGCTTGCAGGTTCACTACCTGGTTCCTGAAAGGGGTCGTAGGAACCTTGGGTACATAGCCCAGTAGAGGTCTTAGGATGACATGAGCATCTGCCAGACAGAACTCCAGACAAGTGTTGCTGACACTTGCACAGTTCTTGCAGCACATCAGGATCAGGACTACCCACGTGCAGATCTTTTAGTGCCATGGCCAGGTGAATTTGCAGGAGGGCCATGGCATGCAGGGGGGAGGCGGCCTGTCCGGAGGGTAGGCTTTTGCTGTCAGTGACAACGTCGTCCTACAGGCCTTGGAGGGGAGTACGGGATGATCCTGCCAAGTGGTTGCACTTTGCGGGCACAGGTGCACCGCAACCGCTTTATCCACCTGGGGGACCGCCGTGTACCCGTGGACCACCCTGCCATCGAGGGCAGTGAGAGCAGATGAGTAAGGAGGTCGGTTCTGGGCAGTAAAAGATGCCCTCTATGACCTTGTTAACTTGTGGGGATTTACCCGGCAAAACCGCGCCCTCTGAACTCCCCAAATCGCCTCCATCACCAGCCGGGTTGTCCTCAATCCTGTGGGAAGAAGGAGCAACAATGCCATGGTCAGGTTCTCGCAATGAGTACATGAACCATCCACAAGCGCTGCCTCAGTGTGATTGCGACCCAGACACACAAGGCAGCGCCTATGGTCATCAGAATGGAGAGGAAAGGACATCATGATAAAAATGCGTCTTTAAAAAGACATTTGACGCCAAAGCCTCTTTTAGAGGAGTTGTTTGCTCTTATAAGAAACTGTCTAAGCGCCCAGGGGCGTGCAGAGGAGGGAGAAAGCTGCTGGCAATGCACCGTAGATCCAACAGGAAAGCTCTCTTTAAACAGTGGAACAGAAGTGAGATTTTCAGCTCTCTGAACACACACAACTGCTCGGCTCCGAAGAAAGAATCTGACTGAACAGATGCACGATCCCACCTTTTATACCCGTATGTCCGTGGGCGGGACATGCAAATTCTGTTCGCCAATTTCGCTTTTTCATATTCAGAGGTATCCGAGGCTCTTGAAAGAAGCCCCTTGTGTCACTAAAATCGACATAACGTCGAGTGACGTTATCAACGCCTAGCTGCCTAGCAACCACCATGCCAACAAGCCAGTTTGAAATGGCAGCATGACATTTGAGAGCTGAAGTTTATCATTGAATAACAGATTACTGTAAATTTCAATTTCCCCATATTCATAGTCATGGGGTCATCTTTGCTTTAACTTATTTATTTTTATTTTTAAATTTGTTTATTGAATTTAGAATTTCTATTATTTTTTAACTTTGCTTTTTATTTTACTTATGGGGAACACTTTGTGTTTTTTTTTTTTTTTTTTAGCTCGACAGATGAGGCCATTATGTATTGTCACAATATGAAAAAGAGTTTGAAGATTCTTAAAAAAAAGTTTTCCCCATAGGAAAAATAAATAAATAAATAGCATATGGGGTTGGAAAGACATGAGGAAATAATGAATGCATTTTCACAGAAGTATTATTATTATTATTATTATTGGTGAACTATTCCTATAAACATCTCTTTTGTATTTAATTAAGTGGACTAAGCGACTGAGGGCTCAATATTCGTGAGTACGCAAATCACAGAGCTACAAATGTGCTCTACATCTTATACAATTTTCATGAGAGCACTAATTCTAAGTGCAATTTTCTTGCCAACACAAAGCACAAGAGATCATAGAGTATTTTCCCTATCTATGAGTGTATGCACGCAAACTGTGGCTATGTTGTATGTTAATATACTGAAACATCAATTTATTTAACTGAAAATAACTGTTGAAGTCATTTTATGAAACAACATTTTATGAGATTTGTGTTAAACTATCAGTTTATTTTTCAATTATTATTAAGTTTACATTTACTATTGTATTTATGATCTAATTTGTATAAGTATTTTTCCATCAGTTGTCGTGGAGTGATTTTTAAGTAAATGCAAAAGAGGCCGGTGGAAGAAGTTGGACAAGGTAAAATGTTTGGATTTTTTATAATTATCTTTTACCACTTTCATTTCGTTTGCAGTGTAATTTGAATTCAGAAATATTTTTGGTAAAAGAATTTAGTGTTCCATAAAAATGTATTACATTTATCAAAATCAACCAGTAGAAGTGAAGTGTGTGCCGATACAAACATTGTTAAAACTAGCCATGATTTTTGTGACAGTAGATGAAAATGACTATTAATACTTACTAAGGATGTGTCTGAAGCCGAATACCTTATTCGGAAATAATGACTTATTATTAAAAAAGTACAAGGATGAAGTGACAAAAATGTACAAAACATGAATCTGTTCTGTCAATATTTCTAAAGTGTAAACCTTATGAATACAAATGCGTACATTGCGATTTCAGATCGGATTGGCGCAGTCTCGACTCTGTTTCAGTCCCTCTTAATGCAGGAGACTAAATACACACTGATAATGATCAACATGTCCTTCAATTGCTAAATGAGCACACTTGATTTGAGAGCCACTTGATGCCATTGTCACCTGCAAAGGACAGAGAACACGTATAAAGCCATCCCAGTCTCGTAAAATAACAGATTTTGAAATAAATCAGTATTTGTTGGGTGGCGGTCAATGTAATTTATTATCTTAATTGGATTATCTCCTTTTTTCTCTTGTAATTAATGTCAAGTGTGTCTCCTTAATGTAGGGCAATCACAGTAATTGGTATTGCTTAACAAAGAAAAAAGATCAAAGCCTCATTCACAATTTGTTCAAATGGGAACATCGAGTGCAGGACTATTTAATTGGCCAACTTTTGAGTGTTTTTATTAGTGGTGCTTGGTAAGGTAATCATGCCTGTTTTGGCTGCTTATACTTTGGGTCTGCTAATTTGGATTTACACAAGCAGCTCTTCATACTTCAGAGAATACACTGTAAAAAATCTACATTAAATCGCAATAGTTACTTTATGGTTTACATAAGTGGTTTTAAGCCATTTAAAGCAACACGATCAAATGCAATAAATCGGATCATATCAAATCTAATTCTGAATAAATCAGAGTGAAGATTGCAATGATGTTCATAAGGACTATACATACTTGTTTATTGACAGCTTTTTCCTGATGTTTTAAACAAGACAAAACAATTACATCTACAATGCAAAGGATCACGCCTTATGCATCTCTGAGGATGCGTATCTTGTTCTTTCCTCATAAAGATAATACATGTAGCGCTCAAGCTCGGTAATTTACAATTACCATAGATTATCACCAACACAGTGGTTTGAGGTAATTTTAACAGGTCCCACATCGTCCATATAATCACCTCCCAATTTGAGCCTGTTTAAAATAGTTTTATGCAAACACGCATTAAATGTTTCCTGTAGCTCTCCCTTGGAGGCATATCACAGAGCGGGGGAGAACACTCAGCTAGGCTTTTATTACAAATCAGCACACTACATGCCATAGACATTTAGTGTGTCAACATAGGCTTTCAAACACAGTGGAGGGCCAGGTGATGGTAATGCATGTTAATGCATTATTGCCAGTTAGCCGGAATTAGTTTTAGAGGGCACAAGAGGAGACGGTATAGTGCTGTAAGGAATATCAGGCCACGTCCACACTAATATGTTTTAGTTTGAAAACTCGGTTTCCTAATGTCATTGTTTTCCAAAGGTTGCTGTGATGAAGAGCGTTTTCTAAACATTCAGTTTTCGGAAAAAATGAAAACATGGTTCTAGTGTGGATGATGTGTTTTCAAACAAAAATGTTTACGCGTGGACTCAATTTAATTACTGTATGATCATTTCAAGTCAAGGAACTGGAACATGTATTTAAACAATTTATTTTTTCTAAAAACACATTTTCTCATTAAACTAGTACTTCATTATACTGAACAGTGTCCAAACAGATGTGACATGATACAGTGATCTCTACAATATGATTAATTCTGTTTCACGTGTGTGTCCAAATTAGCCATTGCCGAGACGAGGTAAACAACAAGAAGCTGGATTTCGCTGGATTTCTATTTCTGCGGCTTGTGTTGGGTAGCTCCACCCTCAGTGAAATCATTGGTCCAAAATATCACTCCTCTTGGCACAACAGTAAGGTTACTGTTCTCTAGAAGACACGAGTGATCAGAATGATTATAACTTTTTTTTTTTTGAAGTGTGTTTAATTGTAAAATTCCCATCAAATCTATATTTATATTTTAGTCATTTTTGTCATATTTGATTACTTAATTACTAAAGCTTCGTGGGATAAGTAGTTCATTTCCACATAAAATAATGAAAGTAAATATATAAATAAATATAATAATAATAAATCACGTAAGAAGGACTTAAATTTAGCTATCAATCATTTGGAAAGTTATCACTTTAGCTAGTTTGTGATCAAATGTTGATTTGTAATTGATACATTTATTCCCAAGAAATACTTTTGGATCTGAATTATTTTTCTTAGATTGGCAGCAGGGTTGAATGTTTGAGCTAGACAAATGCAGTCGACACCACCATGTGTGAAAAGGTTTGAGAAAATGTAATTAAATTATTTTAAATAAATGTTATTGTATTTTTTTACATAATCATTTATCTAACATATCTAGTAGTTCTCACTACAGTGAAATTTGTGCCTCTGAAAATAGTCTTTTTTTATTTGTATTTTTTATCAAATGTTGTAATTTTGTAATTAATTTCTGAACTGTTTGGTATGGCCTATGGCTTCAAAAATGTTTGTATTTTATTTATTTTTATTATTATTTCTGAGGAGCAAATAAATGAGAAAAATACTTCTGGAACCAAGGCCTTTGAAAAAGTGGGAGATGACCGTTGTGTTCATTTGAAGATCAAATATACTCAGATTTTCAATTTCAGTGTGGACAGACCAATGTTATTTTCATTAACAAACTGTAAAATGAAAAATAAAGGACTGATTAACATTTTGATTAACTAAAATAAAATAACAAACATGACTGGAAAAACTGAAATTAAACTAAAACCACTGGTCTAGGTCAGTGTCTTAAACACATTTTCATGACACCAAAACTAAATGAAATCAAATAAAAATGTTCACAAATAATGTCATGCATACTTGATGCACATGTATGTAACCGTTACAACCCAGCTTCATTAAACATGAAAATGCCACCAGAGAGCAATAACACTAAACAGCCCTGAGAAATAGCATAAAAATTATTTAAATATTATACATTAAATAACACATTAATTTCAGCAGCCCTAAAATACTAAATCTAAAATAAACACAAAAAAATAAATAAATAAAAACTAAACTGAAACTAGAAAACACTGAAACAGAAAAACTAAAACAAACAATGAAAACATTAGTAAAAACAAACTAAACTGTATGGACAAACTGAAAAAAAAGAAAATAATAATAATAATAAAAGTAATGTTGGGACAGAAACATGCCATGTTGTGCCTGGTTAGGACATCGAGGTAAAGCAATAGAAACAGCCGCATCACGATGATGGAGAGGGGCAGTGTTTTTTGTGTGTTTTTTGGAAGATTTCTACAATTCCTCACTGTGGCAGCGGGGGCGTGGTCAAGCGCCCGTCCGGGAGAGGAAAGCGGTAAGGGCGCTTACACCTGAGCTAAATTATGCCTAACACCTGTCTCTAATTCCAGTGAGCACGAGGAGAGCGGCTTAAAAGCAGACACAGAGCCTCCAGTCAAGGGGAGACGACAAGCCAACTCAGTGCGCTTGTATTACATTGTGTGTTGTAAAGAAAGAGAATAAACGCTTACCTTGCGCTGAACACCTGTTTCCTGTCCTCCTTCCTGTGGGAAGCGTTACACTCACTTTTTGTTGTCTCTCCTCCACCCACTCGGAGCAGCTGTTGGGTTATTAATATCTAAAGCTGCTGATGTAAATAGGCTGGTAATTAGAGGCAGGAGCCCACAATGCCCCTCTCTTCCACCCTCCCTCCCTCTCAGGACCAGGAACAAGTGGGAGATAAACCAGGACTTGACTTCACTGAATAATTGAAGCCATTTTTACAAGAGCAACAGACCTCTATCTGACCTCATAAAGCGAGTACAAGAGACTATCGGAGCATTGCAGGAGCCAAGGGAGAGGGATTCATCTTAGCACCAATAATACTATGTTTGCATTTGATATAACGTGGAAGGAACAGGACAGCAATGATGACTATTTATTTTGCTTTAAATTAATTTTCCAGATTAAATTCAAGTTAAGCTCAATCGACAGCATTTTTTGATAACCACAAAAATGTATAAAAAAAAATATGAAAAAGTAAAAATTTAGGTTACAGTGAGGCACTTACAATAGAAGTGTGGCAAATTTCTGGTGGGTTTAAACACACAAATGTGAAACTTATAATTTTATTAAAGCACTTACATTAATTCTGTTAAAACCCGTGTATTATTTGAGCTGTACATTTGTTTAAATGGTCATTTTTACAGTCGTTTTAGGGTGTTAGGGTTTGAAGAGATTCGTCATATATCTTCGTCATGGTTGTAAACAAGTTGTAAATTTGCTATAACCTTACACAGAAACGTGAGCTTAACTCGACTGAGCTTAACTTGTATTGAACCCAGAATGATTGGATCACAAAAAACACATAAAGAGGTAGTCAAAAACCACATCGCATTTGAAGTTTACAACAGCATTCCGATGCATCCCAGACAGCAGCAGAGCACCACCTCTCACCAGTCAATCACCCACCGTACAAATGTTTAAACTTACATGCAGATTTAAAAGGAAATAACCATCTGATCAGAATACTTGAAAAAGCGATTACATACCCAAGTATGAGAACTTCACAGGTCTTCTTCCTCAGTGTGTCTGTCTGATATCAACATGCAGGGTGACAAGATGACAAGCACACAGGTACTCCACTAAAACAACTGATCATTTTTCTCGAAATGTTGCATTTGTGCTTAGATTAAAGCTCAACAGCATCTGGGAGAGAAAGCGTTCTGGTTTTATTCTAGCTTTCTTTGTCTTTATGACTTTTTTGCAGTTTATTATTGTTCAGTCCGCTGATATAGCTTGATACAGATTGATGTATGTCCTCATGAAATCATACATGCTTTCCTCAAAATCCCAACACCACAACAAAATAATTTAACTTGACAATGGAAGTAACGGCCATATTTCTCTCTAAGCATCATGGGATGTAGGAAAAAGGTGGACATAGAATTTACATTATCTGAAACCTGTGCATTACATCATTGAAGCACCTTAAAGGTGCAATATGTAGCAATTTTCATGTAATATTCACATTTTTCTTTTTCTTTTTTTTTTTTTGCCAATGTGTGAAAGGTTTGTAACGCAATAATTCCTGGAGGGACCTTCTTTCAGTTTTGGTTGATCAAAACCGACCCTGAATTGGCGTTCTTCTTATTGGACAGGTAAGCTTACATAACCTTAAAGCATGTGAAATATAGTGCCATAAGGATTGATCTGTGTCATTTTAGCTAACTTGATTTTGCCTGCTAACACTGATGAATTGCAAGCTACCTTGCTTCGTAAATTTCAAATAATTTCAATGATATTCTCTTTATACTAAAAGTCAGATTAATGTCAATGTTAATCTGTATTTATTCAACAAGGTAAACTACAATAATACATTAAATAACTGCTAGACAATGTTCAAGATAATGCAAAAAGCTCCATTCATTAGTGTGACGTAACTTGGTTATATAGAAAATATATACAATCTATTATTACAAAACAACAGCGCATCAATATATTAAAATGACAGTTGTGATGGAATCACATAAATACTGAATTGTGTCAACATATTTATAATGTACAGTCTATTTTATAAAAAGCTACTGTCATCTTCCACCAAATTGAGCTAACCGCTATTGATAAAGCTGGCTAGCTAGCTAACGCCAACATAGGCTATCGTATAAATGCAGTCAATGTATCATGTAAAGAAAAGTGATTACTTCAAACTACAGTGTCGTATAGTCTGACCTACAGTATATCTACACTTTGTTTTAGCCCTGTTCCAGCACTGGAGAGTCAAATATAATATACAGTCTCAAAGTTTGAAGTTAAAGCATCATAACTGTGTCATTTTAATTTTTCTACCTCATCTGTCAGCATGTTGCCGGTGAATCACGTTCAGTCTCTTTGTACGTTACGTCATTGTTTTGGCCGATGCTCGCTTGTGTCCCTATGGAGCGTGTGCACAAGTGAGCACGAGCAACAAGCAGCTGGCTGCAGTTCAATTAATGGCCACAGGTGTCATTAGTGGTTTCATTTTTTAAGCTGTGTTACAAGCCGTTCACACATTGGAAAAAAAGGCGAATATTACATGAAAATTGTTAAATATGAATCACTCCATTAGACATTTATCACTAGTTTGGGACCATATGTTGGTTTGGAAAAAAACATAAATCTAAGGATAATTCTTTTATCAGAATAATTTATATAATTTGTTTTTAATGTAATGATATTATTTGAGATTTAATAGTCTTCTCTATTTTCATGCATTGCTATTTTTTTTTACATAATAATATATCTAAAATATCTAGTTGTTCTCTCTAAAAACAAATAATGAATGGGATCATGTTTATGTTTCTGCATGTACCATGGTAAGATAGTGTAGAAAAACCATTTGTTTTCAATAAAGCAGAACTACATATGCCAAAAACAAAATTGTCTTTGTGTGCGTTGTGCAAGTAAAAACGATTCAGTTGCATTTTCCCTCCTCTTTGAGATGGCAGAGAGGAGAGAGACGGAAACCGGCTCCCATTGTGGGACTCGCGCTCCCAGGTGAGCCCTGATGCTTCATGCAAATTTCCAACTTTCAAAGCTTGTAAACTTTTTCTAATTATACACGAGAACACAGTACCGTGCCCAAGTTTTGGCAGGTTGTGCCTTTGATTTATGAAAAACAAATCTGAAATATGCAGATGTCTTTTGTTTGAAGCAGATGTTTAGTCCTGTTTGCTAGAATTCAATCAGCAGTCTCGCGGGGGTCCTGCATGCAATGCATGTCCGAGGGGCTGTTTGAAGTCTGATGGGGACACAGTGACACAGCTGCTGAAGTTGCAGCCTTCAGCTACATTTTGGGTTGCAATGACATTGCTTTCAAGGAATCGTTATAGAATACGAGGCTAATCCAATAACGATTAGACATTCATTCCACTCCACGTAGCTGCTTCCTTATGAGGTTTATATGTAACAGTGAAAAATGGTGGAACACATATAGTCAGTAATAGTGTTTACATGCACAATCTTACACCGAATTAGTCGACAACGTGAGAGGTCATGTAAAGGCCTTATACGGTTTTCCTTTATCAGGGTAAGGTCATAAAGGAATACACATGTCACATGTAGATTAATGCCCATTATACTAAATTCAGTCGTAAACATGCCTGTTTATGTTTTGACGTCAAAAGTAGAGAACAATGTGATGATGTACCATAGAAAATGTACATCCTCTATTGTTGCTTAAGTGGAAAGTACTGTAGCTGATGGAACACAGCAAAGGAATAAGGAGAAGTGTTGTGGCAGGAGGAAGAACAATTTATTCCCGTAGTAGAACTTTTTGTGTCACTGCCATGATATGTTTACATCAGATGTGTTCCAACAAACACTGTCAGCTGCATTCATTTTTAATTAATGGGGCTCATTAAAAGATGGGTTCAAAAAAACGCAGCAATTATCATTTATCTTGATATATTATTTACAAGGTCTCATTCTCCAGGCTGGGGAGGTAAATGTGTGATGGGGGAATTCTGGGAGGTTACAGGAGGTTGGGAAACAGGCCTTTGGGATTTTGAAGCACCTGGCATCAGAAAGGAAAAAAAATAAGAGCAGCGTTTGACTTCTAAGCGGGGTCCCAAAGACCACTGTTGTGAAGCTCGTCGTTTCACTCCTTAATGAAGCTACCGGAGGATGTTAATTAGCAGTCTCTTCTTAACTCAGAACTCATCAATTATTTACCCTTTCTTTACTCTCATCAGTTTGTTTTATTCGTCTGTTTCTTCCATTTGGCTTCTCCATTCATCTCTTCGGCATGTTTCGTCTCTTCAACAGATGGGTGCCTGTCTGAATTTCCATCTAGCTTTCATTGTTCTTTCATCTTGGGCTTTTGAGTGTTATCTAGTTTATTGTCATCAGGACAGCGGAAAAACAAAAGCTGGAAACACAAAATGACAGATTCACACTTTTATCGGTTGTTCATTGGAAGAGATGAGAATGCAAAGAGATTTATGATGTTGGTGCTATTCCAAGTTTTCTATAGCCATACAATAATGAAATTGCAGTCGTTATTCACTTATAACCTTCCCCTCCATATATACTGTATACATATACTCCATATATACTGTAGTTTGGAGTAGGGTTAATGAAATATGCATTCCTGTTGACTGTAATACCCCATTTACAACTATCTAAATAACTCGCTTTTGGCGCCACTCTGTGGACATTTCACCTCAACAACACTTCTAGCTTCGGTCAGCGGGAGCAGTGGATCGAATATCAGTAAGCACAGACTGATTTCAGCAGAAGAACTATCAACTTCCTGTTGCTGAATTCATTGTGTGATCAGTCTGAAATAACATAGTTTACCTATAAAAGGAGAAATATTCTTGCTGCTCCGATATGACAATCTAGTAATTTACTTTTGATGTGCCTTAGAAATTAAGGGATCTATATTTGCAACAATAGTTAATCTCCACTTATACTTGATTAAAAGACAGAAGAGTTTTCTTAGTGTTTATCTTTAATTAATCTTCTATGTAGAACCATCACTTTCTTCTCACTTATGTGACATCATCTTCATTATATATCAGCTGCACATCAGTCATGACACTGTCATTGCCTTGGCATTGCAATTAACTCCCTTAATATTTTCTCCTCTCCTCTCTGGTCTTGAGCTATAACTAGATTTGGTCCCTGTCCCTGGTTTACTTCACCATTTCTTGGCTTGGAGCTTTCGCCCCTATTGTGGATCCATGACAGATGCCTAATTGAATGATGAATGTTCCTTTATTATGCTGTAACTGAAATGCCAGATCTGTGATTGGTCGACGGGGCTGTGATTCGTTTCTGATTGGTTGGTGTTCCATAAGGTTGGCAGCCACGTGCCACTCGGCTGGCAGCCACGTCCCACTCTCCATCTGTCTGCACATCCTCAAACCTTCTTCTCACCTCACAGACCCATCGCAAGGGCAGGGGCTGCTTGGCGAGTCATACTAAATTATGCAAACGAGGCCTTCGGCTGACAATACGATTGCAGCGGTATTGTTTGGGGTCTTCGCGCCTCATCCTGACCCAGGCCTGATGCAGCCCTATCCTGTTCTCCTGCTCTTCTTTCACTTGCCTGCTTGACCTGACAAGCCTGCGATGAAGATTAATGATCCTATCCTGACTGACAGCGGCGGGAATTGAAGGACAGAGGAGGTCGTTTATCATCCTTTGACAGGTGCCATTCAGTCCTACAGCCATGGCTGCTGACCACATGGCTTTTTTCTTTTCTGTTTTGTTTCTTCTCTCCAACTCCCCGCACCCCTGCTCTATCTTTAACATAAGCTAATCACAAGGCCTTTATAACTCATCCAGCTTTAAAAACTCATTCTTTGGAGTGAGCTTGACATGAAAATAAGAAAATCAATCCTGCATGTGTGCGGGAATCTGAGACACCCAGCTTTAATTTGGATCTGGAGACTCAGGGCCAGCGCAGGAAGACATTTACGAAGCATCATCCATTATAATTTACCAATAACGCCAACTTTGGGGATCATAAACGCTTGAACATTAATGATTAATTCTTTCATTTCCACAGCTAGGTTTCACTGTTATCGTGTGAGGATTGCTTCTTGGAAGTGCACCTTAACCTTTTCACTGCTGTTTTTAAGGCCATTTTTCCTCACTGAAGACTGCATGCCAATTTAAAAGAACTTTAAAAGATGTTGAACCAGGTTTGACATCAGAACTGATCATTTAAGAGCAGTGGATCTCAACTGGTTCTTCTTCAGTACTCAAGTTTTATATTGAACATCAAACGGAAATCTTTGTAGCTCCAAGGTGAAAAGTCCTCTGTGTGGCACTAAAAACTTACATAGTTCCATACTTTGCATCGCAACTGCGACGCTCCATTAGTTGAGCTAATTTGTTAGTACTTGAACAAGCTTGTAAATGTAGTCGATATGTAATTAAAATCTTAAAATGTATCAACTTACAAGTCATGCACTATAGTAAAAGTGTTTAGATGTCATCAGATAGCATTTTATGAGGAACAGGGCTAAAGCACCAACACACCAGCTGAAAACCTCTGTAAAGGGATTTAATGGAAAGGAGGAGGCAAGAACCGGCTTAACAATATAAATAATAGTTTAATGGTTAACTTAAACAAAAGACAAACACACACACGACGCACATGTCCGTAAACGATCTCTCTCTCCCGCACCATCCTCCGCAGTTGGCCTTTAACCCTCTCGGAGGCTTGATTAGCCTGATAAGGGACCTGGTGTGTAGAATCACGGCCCCACCCTGCGCCCTTAACTGTACACATGAAATATATCCAAAAAGTGTTCACACTATTCACCTGCATACCTAAAGAATGTCCTTTTTTTAAGGCAAGGAAGTACATTTATCATCAAACGAAATACTCTGACAGTGCGTGAGCCAGGGCATCTTTAATTAACACAACCAAGTGCATGATAAAGTGCACAACAAAAAAACACAAGCAACAGTGTGAATTTATTTCGGCGATGTTTACTTTGGTATCATTTTTACATCTACCAGTATGTTTCTCCTCAGGAGTCTTCTCGTGTCGCTTTATCTTCAATATTCAGTCGTGAGCTAATCAATCTCTGACACATTAGCACTGAGCTGGATTAATGAAGTCACTGCTGCATTCTATCATTTAGCTACAACCAATAAAGCAAAGAGAGTGTGTCGTTACCTGTCCCACAATGCCCTGGAAATTCTGAATTATTTTATGCACAAGGTTTATTAGTTAATGGAGCTTAATAATTCATGGACGATTAATGGAATCTGACCCTGTAATTAATATTGTGTTTAGGAAATACTGGTATGTATCTTCATTAACTCTCGCAGATAGTCTTTTCATCTTAATTACAGCCTCTTGCTGTCGTTTTTCACTTTCTTATTATGCACTCTTTTTGTTTCTAGCATTACACAAATGGATAGCGCTGAGAAATATGCTCATTACGGATGGCTCCGAATGCAGACTAAAATGCTTCTTGAAGGTGAAAAAGAATGACTGTGGAGCGTTCAGAAATGCGCTCTCGCGACATGCTTGCAGCAGCACTTAACATGATTAAGAATCAACCCGCAATTCTTATTTTTGGTCTAATATAAATAAATTCTATAAAGTGCCTCCATTATTGTAGCAGGGGCATGGGATTAATTATCAGCGAAAGCTGTATTGATTAAAGAATCCTGCCGAGGTATTTAGTGTAAACCTCCAGACTACATTAAAGAGTCTGCAGTCGGCATTGAGGAATGTGATCCTTTGCTCCCGGCAGGTATTTAAGTAAAAAGGAGGTTAAAGTTGCGACTGAGTTGGCAAATGTTCAGTTTTGCTGTATGAAGTCTACTCAAACCACTTGGAGTCTTATTTTTGCTGTGGATTAATTATTTTATTCTGCAATATTATTATCAGTAGTCATCCCTTTGTAGGGCCATCGCTAAAATTTAAGGGGCCAGGGAAAAAAATCCATATTGGTGGACAAATTCTCCCCATTTTCCAATAAGTACTACAGTATATCATAGAGGACTTCAGTGGGGCCACCTCATCACAGGACCTAAGATACAACAGAGATGGTATCAGATGTTCATACTATGGATCTTCGCTTTATTCCATTGAACTGATTTGCATATTCAAGTAGCTAAAATATGGTATTACTGTGGTAACATGTCCAAAAACCTTTTGGCACTCTATTGTTAGTAATAGTTTCTAGTCAGTAGACATAGGCAATAATGGTCAATTATGGACAAAGTCTATGATTGACCATTATTGCCTATGTCTACTGACTAGAACTCCCCTGCCTATGTCTACTGACTCCCATGTGACCATGTTGTCATAATTTGTATGAATACATGAATATATATGAAGTCGACATTGTGGTATCCTAGGATCGGTCACACTATGCCAACCTCACTGACAGGAGCTATTTCCCATTAGACATTTTTTGCATTAGAACCAAAGTGTTTTCCTTCCCCTGAAGTGCGATCGGAAGTACGTTGCGTCAGGAGTGTGAGAGACTTGGGTTCAATTACTATGTTGAAACCGGGAATTAATTGCAATTGCATGATGAGTGACGAGCATGATTCAGAGGTTGCATTTTCCATCTGACATTACATTTTTACTCCACTGATGGTTAGTTTTAGTTTAAAAATAACTCGCTTCACATCTCCGTGGACAATACACCCAGAACATTGACCATGCACGAGTCCATACGCCCAAAAACACTAACCGCTTTGCCCACTGGGGGCAACGTTTCACATTTCGGTAATCATAGACTGATTTTAGC
The DNA here is from genome assembly GCF_025860055.1 of Xyrauchen texanus. NCBI lineage: Eukaryota > Metazoa > Chordata > Actinopteri > Cypriniformes > Catostomidae > Xyrauchen > Xyrauchen texanus. The sequence continues at coordinate 34,466,387 of NC_068299.1, forward strand.
TAAAGAAAAGTCGACCTAGTGTTTCTGCTTTCACTGTGAGATCAGTCTAAATATGACGCACGAGTAACATGGATGTCTTTTATAATACTTTTGGGTGCTTTTTTAAGCTTTGCAGTGAGTCACTATCAACTGCCATTGTATTGAGTAGTCAGAGTAGGATATTCATTACAAATTTGCCTTTTGTGTTCTGCAAAAGAAAATCATACAAGTTTTGAACATCACTGAACATTTATGACAGAATTGTTATGAATGGGTGAACTATTTGTTTAAACTGGAGAACATATTCACACATTACCTTAAATTGTCATGAAAGTAAAAATGTAATGCACTTTTGGTTGTTTGGCGTACATGGCCTGGTCATTTCAGTTTGAGTCGGCATTCTAATCCTCACCTCTATTGGCAGCCTAGTTTCTCTCTTCTCTCAAGGGCGCATGTGTCGTAATGGCCATATTGCTCTTTACGCTGGGATTCATAGGCCCTCTATTTCCAGTTGTATTACCTTAATTGTCCTGGCAAGTATGTTCGGCGGTTATATTATCAATTTATTGCCCCTCTTGCCACCCCATTAATCCAGCCGTTAAAATACTGTAACCATTGGGTCTGCATAAAGCTGTCCCTGTGTTGCCAGTGGCTGTGTAAATGCCATTGACTGTGTTGGAGTTATTCTTTCCTCTTCCTGGTCTGGAACAGCACTGAGTGAAACTTGCGTGATTCATTTGATGTTTAAAACTTCCGTGAACCATTTTAATTCTACAGACAACATTCTAGTATAAAGCATTATATGGAGGAAGTCAAACCTCTCAAACTGCTAGACATACATTATAAACAGCACTGATGAGGTAAAGAGGACACAAATACATCATCAGTTTTTAAAATGCACATCATCCTTACTAAAATATGTAATTTTTTTAATGCAGTAACACAAACTGGTAACTTACATAGATTCATTTTAAATCTATTAGGGCAGTGGTTCTCAACCAGGGGGCCAGGATCCACTAGAGGGCATCAGCACACTTCCAAGGGGACCTTAAGATGACTTAAAATGAATTTAAAATAAGAAATATTAAAATACTTTAAATAAAACAACTTAATTCAAATGCTAAAAAATACTTAAGATCTATGCCTACAAATTATAAACAGACTCTTTCTGAAACTTCTAGAATAAAAAAATTATCCATGATTAACAATTTAAATCAGACACGTCAAGTTTCGGGCAAGGGGGCCTTCAAATATTGTCTTGGACAGTGGGTGGCCTTGGAGTCAAAATGGTTGAGAACCACTGTATTAGGGCAAATCGGGTTTATTTTTTACTTTATTTTTATTAGACTTCTTCTGTGAAAGTGTTTTGGCTATTAGGTTTTTCATACTTATTAATTATTAACATTAACCTAACCACAGTAATGTGAAGCCACCCATGGTCTTACCTAATGGCCCTGTCATTACAAATGCCAATGTTAAGCAATGGTAGAACAATGGTAAACTTTCATAGGCAAGTACAATTTGAAGGGGTTGATACTTCAATGAACTATGGAAAAATGATTGACAAATGTACATCCTGTTCTATCCTATTCCTGTTCTAACTGGCATTTGTCTTAGCAATAATACACCAGTGTGACAGGGCTAAGCTAGCTGACAAGGCTGGCTGAAATATAAATTGATATGTTCTCTCCAGCTTTGTGTGTGGCTTGAATAAGTGTGTGAGGGGTTATCGGCTTCAAAGGAAAAGCTTCTAGTTATGTCACATGAAGAAATTAGCGCTGGCATGGTCAGTGGCAGCTCTGTGGTAGAGCTTGAGCTCTGTGTAATGCTAACAGCTAACGGCATGGGGGGTGATGTCACATGTCATAGGTTAAAGGTTTAACTCTGATCCTCTTTCAGACTCTGGCAGTAAGCCTTCATGTAACACATACGATACTGATGACTAAGCCAGCACTTGCTAAACTCCTGTTCTCCCTCACCTGCTCCCAGTAATAAATATTGCTAAATAACTGCCATGATATCACATTTGCTGACATTGTTACATTCATGAGAATGACACATGTTTTTTTTGTGGTTATGAGAGCAATATGGCTTATTTAATATAATTGAATCACTTGGTTGATGTGATCTACGCTCCAGAGAGATGCATGGACAGACTTGCGTCAAGGAATACACTTGCGTCAAGGAAAACCATTTCCCAAATGTGTGGTTGCAGGGCTGGACTGGGAAGATAAATTGGCCCGGGATTTTACATGGCAATTGGCCAAAACTTGTTGAGCAGGGGTGGGGGTGTGTTCGCTGTCCGTTATGCCTAATGCGGTGGCTCATTTTAGCTTATTGCGGCACATTTTGCGGCCGACCCACCGGCCTGCTCGGTTCTCCCGATTCTCCGGTCTGCTCCTGATTCGGCCCCAAAGTGCGTCGTATGCCAGATTACCAGTCCAGCCCTGGGTAGTTGACAGCACTGTCCTGCAGTGTGATATGCTACACTTTATATGGAACAGACTATTTATGATTCATAAATGGGTGTTTCTTCAACTGTGTCACATTTCAGAACTGTAGACTTCCAGAGAGTACGATCTCATTTCAACATTTTTCACACTCTGAATAAGAATTTTCTAAGAATTTGTCCATCAGTGTATGTACACATCACAGGATGTAAGATTTTTAAATGAATTTGCCACATCTTTTGCCTAGCTAAGGCTAATTTCACAACAAACATTTTATGTATCCTAAATACGCACAATAAATAATATTTTCACACTTTTCCCGTAATTTGGCAAAAGTAAAGCATGAATGGTAATGACACTTAATACAAATATTCTGCTCACAAGTGATATTTACCTTAATTTTTGCTTTCTTGGACCATCATTTGTGTCATAAATTCCTGTATTTCAACTCAAGCATATTCTTTACTGACACTTTTATCCACTTGGTTAACAAGTGCAACAATAAAAAAAAACTTTATTAGGGGCAAAATTGATTGGTGTGGTGGTAATTATGGCACAATTGGTGGACAGTCGTATTTTTTTAATAATTGACAGACATCATTTTCACAAAAGAAATATTTTTTGTTTATTTCACTTTGTTTAGATGTTCTTAATTTTAATATTTAAATAACATGCAATAATTAATATTTTGTTTATGTTTTTTCACTTTTTAATATTGAAATTGGGACAAGGCTAAAACAGTAACATCTATACATAAATACTTAAAATAAATGATGAGTAAAAATTTTCCAGTTCAGTTTTAATGTGAGTGACCTTGATAGAACAAAAATAACAAAAGTAGAAATTTGTTTGTTTTGATAAAAATCAGCCCCATAAAATGGGCCAAATTTTAAACACACACACACACACACACACACACACACACACACACACACACACACACACACACACACACACACACACACATATGTTGTGTTTCCATGTTTTATGGGGACTTTCCATAGACATAATGGTTTTTATACTGTACAAACTTTATATTCTATCCCCTAAACCTAACCCTACCCCTAAACCTAACCCTCACAGAAAACTTTCTGCATTTTTACATTTTCAAAAAACATAATTTAGTATGATTTATAAGCTGTTTTCCTCATGGGGACCGACAAAATGTCCCCACAAGGTCAAACATTTGGGGTTTTACTATCCTTATGGGGACATTTGGTCCCCACAAAGTGATAAATACACGCTCACACATACACACACACACACACACACATACTGTATATGCATACATTAATTAAGAGACTACAATGGATATTAGTACTTTTAAAAATCCCTTTGTCACATCGTAGGACTATGTAAATGAGCATAAATAGCAAGACACTGATTAAAAACATCAGTTTAACAGTGAGAAATGATGATCAGTTACATATTCTGAAATGATACACTTTGCCTTTTACATTGATGTATACATTCAATTTAGCGATTGATATGCTGATATTTACCGGCCAGGCTGATTTATCGGCAGGGAATTGACCATTTTGAGGCTATTGACATCAGCCGTTAACTTTGCCTGATTTGTAACTGACAGTAAAAAATCTACAAATAGCCTTACATGGATAGTGTACATTTTCTAGGTAACCTAAAGTTAAGCGTTTCGTGTTAACATCTAAATGAACATGTTTGAAGTAAAAAATGATTATTTAACATGACTGGATGACAACCTGGTTACATCAAAAGAAGTCATTTTTAAGGGTCAGATCAGATATAATTAGCTACTTAAGCACACTTTTTGATTTCAAATAGGTTTTATTGAATTTTGAGTAAATATTATTACATTAATAAGTGCAAGAAAATTGTTCACTGAAATCCAGCAATTTTGTGTACAGATGATTTAAATTGTATTATATGATGCCATTATATTGGCAGATGGTGAACCCCAATCTAGATATCGGAATCGGCATGAGCCCATAAAAAAACAATATCACGAAAATCATGTTGAAAAAAAAAAAATGAATACTTTCTGAACTATCCACATATCTTTGAATGTCAATAAAAAAGAAGATCTGACCTGTTTAATACTGTACTTCTTTATCCTCTAATTATTTTCTTCCTTCTGCCTCTCGTGTTTGTACAGATCCACTTTTTATGTTAATGTAACATTCATTAAGTGTTATTGAATTGGAGAGCCAAGAAAAGTGGCATTACCTGCTCTTTAAAACCAAAAGGTCTATGTGTCTGAGTGGTGCTGTTCTGATTGCCGGAAGACTGTCATGGCTGCACTGCCACTGTGAGAGTGTGCGTATATGTGTGTGCATGTGTGTTTGGTTTTATCTCCCCGTTTTAGCTGCCTCTTTAATTGCCTGACCTTTACAGCAGTGGCATTGTCTCATTACAGCTGATGAATAATGATAGCGCCTCTGCCGTACGTGAACCTCACTGATAATGAAACAACAGAGCAGCCCTGCCGCTCCATCTGAGGTCGTCAGATCTTCGGAAGTCGGGAGGCATGTTCCCCCTGTCCTCTCCTTTCATATGAGAAGGGATTGAAATTGTGAGGAATTTAATTATTCTTGTTCTGATTGCAGTTATGCTTTAAGATTCTGGATCTTTTAAGGAATATTTGGGGTTCAAAACAAGTTAAGCTAATTCAACAGCATTTGTGGCATTTCAGTTTTTATGGTTTACATATATATATATATATATATATATATATATATATATATATATATATATATATATATTTAAATAAGCGCCTTAAAGGGATAGTTCACCAAAAAATGAACATTTTCTCATAATTTATACACCCTCATGCCAACCCAGACGTGTATGACTTTCTATCTTCTGCAGAACACAAGAACTAAGATTTTGAAAAGTATATTTCAGCTCTGTAGGTCCATACAATCCAAGTCCATGGTGTCCAGAAATCTGAAGGTCCAGATATCACATAAAGGCATCATAAAAGTAATCCATATGATTCCAGTGGTCTAATAAATGTCTTCTGATGTGATCCAATTTGTTTTGGGTGAGAACAAACCAAAATATAACTACATTTTTACTATAAATCTTGGCAGATTTCAAGCTTGATTGCGCTTCATATAGCGCCATCTAGTGCTCTGGCTGAACTCTCCCTTTAAGACCGCCCTACAAAAGCATAAACACATTCGCAGGGCTTACAGACAAACACTGCAACTCACACATTTTCATTCTCATAATTACCACCCCAGTGCTGAAATTATCCATGGAAAGGTTATCAATGGACAAAGCTGCTGGCCTCAGTGACTTCAACTAGCTCCAGTGGCGCCAGCAGCTGTTCAGCCATACGCACTGTGTGTACAATGAGCACTCCAACTGACCTGAAAAACATTTACTCTCAGAATATTTAATCAATAATGAAGTGTGTCCCGTATTTCTGTTGGCTGTTTAAAAGAACTAGTGATGCCCAATTTGCGATTTAATTATTTTGAGTCGGTTCTTTTCAGTGAATAGGCCAAACAGGCTTGCAAAACGGTCTTAATCTATTCATGATTCAGTACAATTCGTTGAGAGCGCTCTCTCACTGAATCATTTGGAGCGGTATCTCACACAGTAAAACAGTATCGGGATATTTACGAATACAGAACAATACAGTGCTGGATACAGGTATAAATGTACCTACAAATCGACTGAAACAAAAGGCAGTTTTTTTGAGAGTTAACTTTGAGAAACTTCAACTAGTGCTGTATCATGTGAACAAGGGGCTGTTCAAACTGAACGTGTTTTTACGTCCTCTCACCCTGTTGTTTTCCATGTAAACATTTGCTAGTTGGATGTCTTTTGACAACTGCGCAAGTTTTGTATTTTAGCATCTCTCACGGGAGCGCTGTATTTTTAGATGCTTTGTCAAGTTAAAAGAATAACTTCTTCAACTGATAAAAAGTGTCTTGAGACACTTGCGTTCTGCTCTATTCATTGTGGTGCGTTTAGATTGTTTAGCATGGAAACACGTCTATCTGAACGGTTACTGGAAGAAATGCTTTAGCCAATAGTTACATGAATGCTACTCATACTCGAGAAAAAATAAACGCTTATCTCAAAGTCACCAGAATTTAACGTTTTGGTGTCGTTTTTTGCAAAAACAAATCTCACTGGGGAGCATGCCTCCAGACCCCCCTAGATATAAGGTTTACTAGGCAGATTTAGGGATCTGCAACCCAGGTTCAGCTTTGTAATAAGTGAAAAAATAAACAGGCCTACTGATCTTGTTTCGCACACATGCTCCCACTCACAGACATGCGTGAACGGACTAGTTTTGCGCACGTCTGTTCTGTTTTCCCATTGTTTAAACACTTGCAGGACTGGCACTGTTTAAACACTGTGTCTAGATTGGCACAATATTCAACAATAGGAAACAAGTTCAGGCTGCATAGAGGAGACTGTTGCAGAATGTTTCAGCAAATAAACGGTAATGCTTTTTGCCCCTTATGCTCTAGTGTAACAAGGGGCTGCTGAGCCTTGTTAAAACTGTGTATGTTTACTGTTTCAGTACTGTTAAGATTGTTGCCTATATGCTAACATAAAATGCAGCTATACTAGGAGAAGATACTAGGAGAAGAAATTAGATAGTAGGCAATTTCGGGTTCTGGATTCAAATCTGACGGTATCGTTCGGGCCGAGTAGGATCGGGTAGGCCGGGCCACACGATCTCGTGTTCGGGTCAGGTTTCATTTTAAGGCCTGTGCAGACCTCTAGGCAGATTTCTGTGTGTACCTTTAGATTAAATCCTGCAGGTGCCCACGACTCAGTCCATTCACCATGTTTCCAAGCTGGAGTTAACAGACAGTGGACACACACACACACACGCGCACGCACGCACGCACGAGCACACACACACACACACACACACACACACACACACACACACACACACACACACACACACGTATGCATGCATGCATACTCTCTCTATCTCTCTCTCTCTCTCTCTCTCTCTCTCTCTCTCTCTCTCTCTCTCTCTCTCTCTCTCTCTCTTTTAAAGCAGTGTGCTGGAGGGGCCTGTTCTCTAGGGTTGCCCAGGGCAGATTGAAGGGTTGTAGGGTCAGAAGTTTCAACCCAGGATGCAACCACACCAGCAGGGGGTGCTGACACTCTGGGAACCATATTCACTCAACCCCACCTTTCCTTACCCACTCTTTCCTACTCTCCCTCTTTCTATCTTCCCCTCGCTTTCCCCATCTATCGCAGAGGGTCTGTGTTTGTGCAGCGACAATAAGGATTCAGCAAAGCCAGTGTCACAAAACATTTTCTTTTAACCTGTGAATTATTTAGATGAAAATAATTTAGATTGTTTTTATTTTTAAATTAAATGCAAAATGGGATTTCGAATGATGATATGATAATTCACAAAAAAAAAGAGACAAAAATGTAAAATATTGGCAAATTTTGCGATTTACAAATTAAAATTTCTGATTTTCAGTTCTAACAGATTCTCATTTTATTTCTAGCAGATGATACCATACATGGAAAATATCATTTAGATCATATAATTAACAATAAAAAATAACTGTGATAATTCAAAGACATTACAGTATTGTGGGAGATGAGTAAAGCATTGATTAGACAATACAAACAGTGGCTTATATAATTTATATTAATCACACTGAACTAACACATTTAAATCCACATTATACAGTATCATCTACTAGAAAATTTAAATAAATAAAATTAAAAAAAATTCTCTATAACAAAAAACATTTATTATTATGTACATCACATTGTTTATATTGTTATTTGAATTATAACACAAATAAAATGTGACATAAGATCACACAACAAATTCAAGCCATCTTTTATTTACTGTATCATCTTTTATTGTCACATAATCCACATGAGTGGTCATTTTTGAATTTGTATTAAAATGTATTTAAATTCAGCGATTATGCATTTAGAAATTAGTTGTAAATGTTAGTGTGTGTGTGTGCACAGTGAAAATGTATTTGTGGTCAGTGTTATGTGTGTGTGAGTTTGTTGGGCCGTTTGTAAGTATGGCTGGAGTAGATGGGCTCTGTGATTGTGCAGAAGCCTCCGGGCCCCCACCTCAGGGACGGGTCAGAAGTTCAGCTCCCTCGTCTGCTGTTCACACAGGAACAGCAGGCCCATAACCACACGCACGCACGCACGCACACACACACACACACACACACAAACAAATGTTGGTGCAGATATCATTATGAGGAATCTCCACAGACATAATGATTTTGATACTGTACGAACTATAGATTATGTCCCCTAACCCTAAACCTAACCCTCACTTTTACATTTTCTTTTAAGCGATTTCAATTATGGGGACACTACAAATGTCCTCATAAACCACATTTATAGCATAATACCCTTGTAATTACCAGTTTGTATCCTAAAAAATAATCCTCGTAAACCACTTAAACCTCTAGCTTAAAGCGTCTAATTTTATTATTAGGTATTTAAGATAATGTTGATAATGAAATGAAAGATAAAATCTCCCGAGCTATATAAAAGCTAACTCTGAGCAATACAGTTTTTGTCTAGGTTGACCCCTAATAGTTTTGCAAATGTACTGTTTGCATATAGTCACTCATATGTCCCCGAGGGCATTGAAAGGTTACAGTCTGAATGTTCAGTCAACAAAAAGCTCTGCTCTCACTGGGCAGCTGGGCTGGTTTGCATCGCCGATAACTTCCAATTCATTTCGACATGTAATGCACGTTCATCATCACAGGCCTGTCGCTATACTGTTTTTAAATACCTTCATCCCCAAGAGCAATACATGTGAAACATATCAGATTGAGTGTGTATGTGTTTAGGAAATGCCATAAAAAAGCCCTTTCAAACAGTTTCATTTGACTCACACGAGGTGTTCACAAAGTGCTTATGGCATAACAGCCGTCAACAGCCGCAAACAAGCACCCAAATGTTATTTACTCACTGTTTAAGATCATAAAAGAGGGATTTACATCCATAATCCCTCCTTGGTAATCTTCCATTTGATGATTGTGCCAGAAAGCACCCTTGTCGGCCCTCAACGGCCATGGTTTCCTATGTAACAAAACAAATAAACATTCCCTCACAATATTTGTGCTAATGCTAATTGACCACAGGGCTGCCTGGGTTCACCAAACTCTCTCGAAATGGCATTTCTACGCACAAGTTTGTTTTATCTTCGCAAACGAAAAAGTTCAGAGACATTTCTCAAATGTTGCAATGATCTGATAGGCTTTCAATCATTCTCAGCCCTCGACTGCAGCAGCCATCTTGCACCCTGCTCAGGCAGAGCAAGGGCTCTCCCGAGGCCTGGAATGATCTCAGCCCTACAAGGCTGTTTTTCATGGGGCTGGGTGGCCAGAGAGGAGTACATCCCCTGTGACGGCAAGGCGCTCCAGCCAGGCGCAGAGGAGCGGGTCTCAGGCCTAAATGTACAGTATTTCTCAAACTCAGACAAAACACAAATGTTTTGGTTAGCTTTCCAGTCAAGTATTGTTTTGGAAAGTTTCTTGCAATTTAGTATGATACATACTACCAGTCAAAAATGTGGACACTTCTACTCATTCATAGATTTTTAATAATTGGCAGTGCCTCACTTTAAAGGTGCTAACTCCATTAAAAATGTTTTACTTCTAAATAAATTAATTGTAATTTTGAAGCATGTGTATAAAATAATGACTGTTCACAAGAGATGAGGACTCTAGTCATATCAGTAACCTTATAAAAGCTTTTTTATTCTACATGGGGCAGGGGTGTCCGCATGGGGGCTACCATTTTAGAATCACATGACCAGCTGAATACTCACTTAATCTCAGTAACCATCTTGTTATTGGTCACTTTCAGTTTTGGATTAAATTAATAATGGCTGATTGTAAATAGTGAATATCTACAATGGCATCTGTCACTGAAAACTATTGATTTGGAATGATGCCGCATCCACAACACTAGGTGTCACTGTAAGTCAAAGGTGACACAAACAAAAAGTTACTGAGTGCACCTTTAAAGCTTAAAACAGGACCCAAAAGCAGGACCATAGCAACGTATTCTGGGCCCCCTGACTGTATATTGGTCAGGGCCCCTTTCTTATTAAAAAAATTAAGTTTAGAATTTGTTGTGGGGCACTCCTGGACCAGTGGGCCCCTTGAAGATATACCAAATTTCACCCCACTAGCTACGGCCCTGCCCAAAAGCATCATAAAAGCAGTCCATGTGGCTTGTGCTTCATTTTTTGAAGGCTTACAATAGGTTTTGTGAGAAACAACACAAAAGTTAAGTAATTATACAGCGGAAATTGTAATGTTATTGAACACTATTTGAGACGCTCGCCCTTACAAAAAAATCTAAAATCGCCGCAATATTAACAGAAATTCGCCACTCATTATTTTCGCATTCAAATTCACTTTGCAGCAAACTCTCCATTGTTGCCAAAGGTTTGCTGCAGGTTCACCACTAATGGTGAAGAGCTGCAAACTTCTGGCAAACATATGCGGTGTATAGCAAGCTCATTTGCACATGAAAATAATAAGTGGTGAATTGGCGTCAAATTTGCAGCAAATTTGCCAGAACTCTAAACTTTTCATATGGGTGTTCACAGTGGCTCATATGCTCTTATGGTTTAAAAAGATTTGGCAGCCATAAGAGTAAGAAATTTGTCTGAAATTTTGTCTGTACTGGACAAAGCAGCTTTTTTAATCACAAATTAATAACAAAAAGTAAAACAGATGCTGAATTATGTTTGAGCAAAACACAGTTATACAGTATTATGTACAGATATTAGTTTTTGTTGACATTCATGATAATATCTTGTTTTTGTGTCAAAAATGGGAACTCTGATATAGGTGATTCTGTTCTGATCAGCGCATTGCTGCTAATTTAGCTACTAATTTTCTGCAATTTGCTGTTTTCTATTCTGTATGTAAATATTTACCCATGAACAACTGTATGTCACATGGAAATAATTTATCATGTCAAATGTGAAAATTCCTCTGTTGGAATTGCAATCACCACAGTATCAAAGGTGGACATGTCTCTTCCAGATGATGCAATGCATTTACATGAAGAATGTGTTGGTTTTTCGTTCTCAGCATAGGCTTGGATGCTGTGACTTGTCACTGTTTTTGTCAGTGAACACAAATCTCAAATCGTGAAGTGCATGTGGCCTGTGCAGCAAATATGGCGAATGGCCTGACCTACTCTCTTCCTTCAGCATCCCTGCAAGCACGAATTTTCCAATCGCACCTCAAGCGCCATTTAACATCAACAGCCCAGGTTTCCCCTTGTGTTCATTTGTGCACTGCTGAGAGTAAAGCCAAGCTGAAATCTCTTACAAATACTCCCTTTTGGAAATGCATAGCAGTGGCATCTAGCCAATGATAGATATGCATAATATTTCAAGGGGAGACCTAGCAAATAGAATACCCTGCTGTGCTAAAGAAAACAATGTGTTTCTAAGCACTGAGATATAATCCATCACCGTGCCTTCAGACAAGGGGGGAGGTGAGGGGGAAAATAAAAACACCTACCTGTTTTTCACATCAGAGGGGAAAGAAAAATGACAGGGCCTGGCTTCTAGAAATGTCTCTGTGCATTCAGGCGTGATCCACGAGGTCTTCTCAGACCCTAATCAAAGGATTTCTCTGTATTTGGCACTGAAACACAAACCAATTCCAAGTTTGGCACAACAAATCCTTTTTTTCAATCAATCATCATCCACTTGAATGAGAAGCCTGACATTTTGTGGGATTAATTGGGTGCCCAAATCCAGGGGTTAGGTTAATCATGCTTAGTTTTCATACCATTGTTGGGAAATTACCCCCGTAAAGAATTCATGCCTCTCTTGGTTAAAAGTGGTTTAGATGCGGCCAACCTGAACTTGGGAGTAGAGTGGGTGTCAGCATGTAATACATGCTGTAAATTAGATCCTTCATTTCATTGCTTTTCCCTGTGTTGCACTCTCGAAACACTTTCAGGAGGCAATATTTGATAGTATAATTATTTGTGCATGATGTTTTTGTTGTTGTAGCAACTGATTCAACAAACTCTATCAGGTAATCAGATAACACCACAAATATTTACGCTAAATGCTATTTTACATTACACAATTCCACTTTTTGCAAACCGGTTGTGGAGGATGCAGTAGACTACACATTTTGGTAAACTTCACTGGAATGTACAGAATGTACATGTAGTGTGAAACATCTTGGTTACTGTTGTAACCTCTGTTCCCTGATGGAGGGAATGAGACATTGTGTCGATGTAGTGACACTAGGGGTTGCTCTTGGGAGCCACAAACACCTCTGATCTTTTAGAAAAGGCCAATGGAAATTAGCGAGTGGAATTTGCATGCCACTCCCCCAGACATATGGGTATAAAAGGAGCTGGCTCGCAACCACTCATTAAAGTTTTGTGCTGAGGAGCCGCACAACCTAAATTTTAGACCATTTCAACTTTGGCTGCTTCAACTTCAACACACTCTGATATAGCAGTCTATTGACACAATGAGAATGTCAGAGAGCAGATTCAATTGTACTTTCTAATTCACTGTTTTCCTGTTTAATTTCAAACTGACACAGCTCTTTCCATGCCCTCAAAATGAATATTATGCTTTAATGTCTATTAAATGCTTCATCAGAGCTTTCTTTAGTATGTAGGTGCCCTAAGTCAGAGGTTACTGCACTGCAATGCAACACTCAAAAGTAGCGCAACCATTTAGTGAATTCACCCCTTATACATCTGAAATAGAAAAGGCTCCAAAACACCCCAAAAATTACAGAAATTTTTTCATTTGCTGCTCAGTGAGGCGCTTTATTGTATGGCTCATCAGCTTTTTGGCCCCATATCTTTCTGTGTTGCTCTTGAGTGTCATTAAAAGATCTGGTGTGGAGAGCAGCAGTACTGAGGGCTGGAAAAGCGGAGTAACTGCCTGCCAGCAGCTTTGGCCCATGGCCGAATCTCCGACAGAGTCCTGATGAATGTGGTTGAAGGACTAAGGCATGAGTGGGGGTTCATTGGCCCTGCTGGGGGATAGACAGGTGTTTTGTTAGGATGTGGTCAGGCCGTCAGATCCCTGTATCTGCGGTGATGTGTGCCATCACTGGCTCTTGGCCCCATCTTACAGACCAAGCTTGCTCCATGGAAGGAAACCATTCATTATCTGACCAGGGACAGCCAGAGGACTTATCGTTTACTCCAGCTCAGTCTGATACCTACATTATTCAAAGTGACTTTTGCACCACTTCAACCAAAGGGAATGGCAAATGATACCACATTCATTACTAATGATACCAAATCTATTATTGTTGAATGATAGCCTTATTAAATGGTTCAAATGTAAGTCTAATCTTATGTATTAATAATATAAGGGGTTAATGGCACCTGAGGAAATAACATTATAGACTGAAATCAAACTTTTATTATGGTTATCTGGCACTGCGTGATACCTCCATCATTAGGTGAAAGCACTCAAGACCAAGCCCTAGAATGTCAGGGTACTCATTACCTGTTAACATTGAAGGAAGGGAAGTCATCACACTTACTGCTAGTTCACTGGAAATTGCTAGCTTTATTTTGTATTGGGGATATTGTTTTCCTGTTTCATTCTTATAGAAAATAGCATCTAAAATACTATTTTCTTCATTCCTTTCTAACTGAGTGTCCAGTTTTCCAGTTTATTCCATGGAAATCCAATTGGTTGTCACAGAAATATGAAGGCCTATTCACACCATATCCAACAAGAAATTGAAAAATGAACCACCGAAGAAAGTTCAATTCATACCAAGATGAGACAATTTTTTCTCTGACTAACCTGGGTAAAAGTGCAATAAGTGATGCTTAAAAGCAATATTGTTACAGTACACTAGGTACTCCAGAACATACAAACATTACTGAAACGTTAATGAAAAAATGTGTACAGCCTGCGAACATTTTCATAATTGCAAGACTACTTAACATAAAATACATGTCATAAAAACTTTCCATTGATTCCAATTTTTATGCAATTCCTTTTGATAATAACTCCTTTCTCCTCATTTTTGTAACCTCTGTGGTGTTTATCAAATAATTCCTTGTGATCTGATACCAAAGACAAAAGCAAATCCACATCCATGTTCAACATTAGTTCCTGGTTGCTCTTCTTTAGGTGTTTAATGTTGGTTTGCTAAGTACATTTTGGTGAGTTGGCGCCACCAACTCTCTGGATATTGCAGCTGCAGAAGCTCGGGACACATGATTAAAAGGACTAATCTTATTTGCAGGCTAATTTTCTCTACAGTCCAAAAAAAGAAAATTGGGCTGCTCTCAATAACCACAAACCTTCAGGTTGACAATGGACAATTTGTTGGACCCAGTGTGAATAGTGCCATAAGAATATATTGTTCCTATTCTAAAGCTAGTTTGCAACATACCTTCACAATGAAAATTTGGGCTTGGTGTGAATTCCTTTAAGTAGTTTTGATGGTCAAAGTTGCATTGATGCCTAAATCCATGCAGATGTTAGCCATCATCATTTAGATCTTCTCAGACATATTCTCACCCATGCATGGGAACATCTCCTTGGTTCAGCTATCATGACCCCTGTGGAGCATTTTGGGAAGGCTGGGGCAGGGGTCAGGTCTACAGAAGGTTACTGGCAGTGTACTGGTCTCTATCTCACCCCACCTTTAGAACTCTACCTGTCAACTACACAGCCACGGAAAAGCACACATCACATCAGCCTCTACATTCCAGACCTCCTCTCTCTGCGACCCTGCTAACCTTGTTTGAGATGGAACCACTGAAAGCATATATCCGTGAAGAGTAGATGGAGAGCATGCAGGGATAAGTAAGCATAGTGGCAGATGAGACTCTGTACTCTGGGACTGCTGTGGTTCTACAGAGCTTTTAGAAAACAGATCTGACAGAGACAGTTCAGACAGTGCTAAGGATACTATGGAAATCATGATGTCCCCAAAGATTCTAGTGAGACATATTAAAAAGTCCCATTATTCTCAGTTTTGTGCATTTTGCTCCAGTAGTCCCCAATGCAATGATATAAACGTCAAGGTGCATCTATTAAACTAAACAGAGACCCAGGAAGTTTTGAAGGAGGATATAAATGAGAAAGAATCTTCCATGCTGATGGTGAAATGCCGGCTGCTTTAACCATAAGGTGGTATGTGGACTCTCTGTAGACCAGTACCAGCTGTGTTCATAGTGACTGATGCCTTGACAGAAGTGACTTCCACATTTCTCTCCTCAACCCCCCTAGCCTACCCCCAAACACCCCCCCCCACACACACACACATACCCCTCTCATCGAGAACCACAGTGAAATCACTCCAAATGTGCCATGACAATCTGACAGGACAAGCATTGCGGGTCCATTCCATCTGCTTCCAATTTAATTTTGTAATGGAGGAGCTGTTTGATGAACGGGGGGCTTTAGTGGGTGTCAGGCCTGTTAGATGAAAGTTGGATGGGTTATTTTCAAATGGGTTGCCTCACCATTTCCACAAGTGTGCCGGCAGTTACCCGAATCTTGGAACTCACCACTAGGATCTTTCCCTGATCAAAGACTTGCAACAATGGCTGAGCTCATTCAGACCATTATATGAAAGTACCGCATCAGGCTGGATTTGTTGATGTTTTAGAGTTAGTGATGATAAGTGCAGAAAGAGGTAAAATCTCATTGTAGTTTACTCTTGTCAAAGGACTGGAAAAAGAGAAACATTACTAGTCCTTGTCTGCAAAAAGCAATTTTCCTAATTATGTGACAAAGGAAGTCAAAGTTCTGGAGAATGTCATGCTTCTACCAGTCAGATTTTTTTTTTTAAACGGTTTAATGTGAATGAATTCCACCCACTGACTGTTGTTTATTTTTGCATGCTGTCTGCATTGTTTCACTGAAGGAATTACACAAATCAAGTAAAAAGCACAATGTACGTGCCCAAAACAAATGTACAGCGCACAGTACAGCATTGTTCCACCACTGTGATCCAGGCACTGGAATTAGGCATTTAACATGCGGAAAGTGCGCATGACTGCACAGTGCATCTGGATATATATCAGATTTGAAGAAATTACTGCTGCCATGATCACATGAAAATACACATACACATTTTTTTTGTAACTCTTGTTATTGATGCCATATTAATTGTGCTAGGAAATAGTGCTGTCTTTTGTGATTAAAGTGCAATTGAAAATGAGCATAATTTTCTTTGAGACATGTTTGCACTGAAAGGAACAGTGATTACTAAAATACTGTATGCATGAGGCAATACTATATCAGTGCAGAAGGCACCTGAATAAACTAGATTGCTTGTTGTTGTTGAATAAGATGCAGTTTTTTTGCCCTAAAATACAGCATACAAAAGTGGCGCAACACTTCAGAATTCGCCCCCCAGGAGTTTGTTTCCTATCTGCTCAAAGTGCATGCCAGGATATTGTTCTACACCTCTTTCCGAGTATCAGGTATGTGTCTACCCAATACAGATGGTATGAGTGTGGAGGGATCTTTCTGTCTGTCTCAGCCCAGCTTTATGAGCATCTTTCCAGTTGAGAGGGAAGTGTTTGAGATAACTTCGGAAGAAATTAATCCATGTCGGTTCTCATTTATGACTCTAAAACAAGGCAGATACCACAGAGAGGAAATAGTTGGTTAAACTATCCAACACCTTCTCCATCTTCCTCCTCCATTTCTCAAGCATGTCCATTTTCATCATGGGTTATCAGGTCAATAAAATCCCTGACCTAGCCCAATCATAAAACATTGTAGTTCTAACGGGAAGACTAGCAGCTGTACATCATCACACCATTAGCTAGGTAACTCCTAGCCAATCACATGTAAGCCATTGATTGAACATGCTGTTTCAGTGTACTTACAAGGCAACCTCCACCACCCCACCATCACCTGTTGAGTCCCGTCCTGCACGGGGGTAGGCTCCTCGCCCCTGGCTCCTATCTCTGGCAGGATATTCAGACCGCCCGAAAGGGCTTATGTCGAAGAGAGACATTACATTTTTATGTTTTATATTCATCAAATAAATGTCATCTTAAATTTCACTCAAGTCTGCAAGTCTTCCTGACAGAAGTGAAGTGGCAATTGATCAAGTTCATTACTCAATGTGAGGTGTACTGAGAGTAATGTGGAGATATACAGTAATTCCAAAAAATCAAAATGTAAAATAGATGTATTTAATAGCCCCATTTTTTTTTTTTTTTATTAATTTGTATTTATTGTTAGCTTCAGCATTATTTATCAATTTTCTGTTCATGGCTAATGCTTTGAGACAGGAAACTGAAGTATGTAACTTCGGTGCCACTACCGTCACCAAACAGGATTAGTAATTAGTAAAAAATAGTAATTGTAATAATAAACACTTTCCATGTATATATCTGCATTAATCAGTCAAACAAATCATCCCACTCCAAACTCAGGCCATTGATAGAGCCAATGCTCTAATAAACAGATCAAAGTTTTGATATTGCCACAGGGTCACGGTACTTTTTGTGGAATCAACCTACGAATGGCCATCTTACAGTGTTATATAGTAATATTTTAACATGGGTAAAGAAATACACCCCCCCCCCACACACACACCCAGTCTTAAACATTTGGTTACATCCTCGTGTCGAGAAAGAAAAGCACTAGGCTTTGACAGTGCTTTTCTGTGAATCTGCACCAAGCACTCATTCTTGGCAGTGGCCATATGGTTGTAATGTAAGCTTGAGTAAGTAGGGACTTCAATGAGACTCACCTAGTCCTAGTCTCAGCTACTCGAATGACTAGCTCAACTTATTCAATTTGCGGAGGTCAATAGTTGATAGCACTGTTTCTTCTTTCTAATGGGAGATTTCTCCTTTTTAGGTTTGAATTGGCTTGACGTCACATTGCTGTCTCATTAAACAGATCCTAGCTAATCAAATAAGCCACCACTTAACAGAAACACAAAAGCAGAGAATTTGGCGAAGGCATAGCTTGGCATTAGAGAACATAATTTGACACTTTAATGAGAAAATTTTATGAAAAGGCATCCCGAGTGGCAAGGGATGTCTATAATTAGACCTACTCACATTTCCTAATTACTCTCACAGGTCTCAAAGTCATCTCAACAAATAGGTGAACATGCTATGTCTCTGCTACTATCAAGGGGTGGTTACCTTCATTTTTTGGTGCATGTGCAAGGTGTTTGGTGTCTAAAAGGACATTTCTAATTACTGTCCTTACCCTACTGGCAAATAGTTAATTTTACAGTTTTTTTTTTTTTTTTGTTAGTTTTTTTTTTTGTAAGGTCTATGATTTAAAATGTATTACATTATGTATTAATAAACAATTTAACAAAGGGGTAGGGAAAGAATCTTAATTCAAGGATATTCTTTGAAACAAATCTTATTATCTTACACAATTTTGCTTCTTGAGTAAATATATTTTTCTTATTTTAAGGGATGGTCAGATAATTTCATTATAAAACAATTCCAATAACGATTAGGATTTATTTATTTATTTTTTTTTTATAGTAATATTCATAACTCATTCTTCACAACAAATTGTTCAAATACATTTTTACTTGTTTTAATACCATAATCATTTTATTTTATTTACTATGAGTTCATAGTGTCCTAAACATAACCTTGCAGGTGAAGTGCATGTCAGGAGAATGCTTTGGAAAGCAGGAGATGGTGATTGTAATAGTTCATGCCCAGTATCCTTGCATCCATATGCCCTTCTGGAGGTCTGGCAGTCTAGGCAGATGGTACAGACCAGGAATTCGTTTCTGGTGTTTAATTATGCTCATAATCAGGGGAAATAAAGATCAATTAAAACAAAAGGGAAATTAATGAAACGAGAGAGCCATACAAATTGCACAGTTGTCCTGACAGTCTTGAAATTTTACAGCACAACATGCTGCTCGAGTGATGGTTTACATTTACATAATCTGCTCAAAAAATGGTTCCGATGATGATGTTGACTGCATTTACAGTATACGTCAAGGCCTAATGCAGATTAATGAAAAACATATTTTGATGTTTTTTTTTTGGTCAATTCTACTTACATTCACTTACATACAGTATACTGTATATTGTTATATACTGTATATATGCAGCTCATGAATAACTCATTCATAAATAAAACTTGCTTTGTGAGAGTGATAAAGGATATTTGGTATTTGACATGCAGATGCAAGGGACTTCATCTTTTCTGTGTAATGTGATGGTCATTTCCAGGGTTATTCTGTAACTGGGCTCTTTATGACATCAGTTTTTAAGTGCACATTTTTAAATCAATGTAGCAAAATATCAGCGTGCTTTGTCCCTCATGTCATGAGCGGTATTTACGCATTTACTGGAAACTATTGCAGCTACTTTGGGCAGATTAACTCTATAAATCCATGTAAACATCCGAGTTAAGTGTAAATGCCTTTTGCTCTGCCGTTCGAATGATTGACAACTGGAGTGCGAACAGACAGCATTTCTGTGCATGAACAGCGAGGGGTGCGAGGCAAGCGTGTGAGAGATGTGCGGGCACGAGGTGATCATAAGGCGAAGAGAGTGGCTGTGTCAGAAATCATTCACTCATTCACTATTTCCTATATAGTGAATGGTAGTGAGTGCACTATATATCTGCAGTGAGTGAACGAAATGAGTGAGTGAATTCGGACGCTGACGGATACAACTAGTGTCAGAGCTCTGGGGCTGTCGCAGAAACAATGTCACATATGCACTTTTAAAATACTTGGTCCTTATTTGTTATTCATATTAAATAATATATTAATACAATAAATCTTCATTCTGTTTGTCATTTTTAATATATACTGTGTGTTAATATAAAGAGTAAACACATTTGATCAAATAAAGAGTAAATTTTAAAATGTATCTGTATGTTTTGCCTCTCTATATGTTATTATGTTATTTTAATCAAGTAATAATTTGTCAAAAAGTAATTTAATACATTCAGCATGAAATAAAACATTATAGGAGTGAAGGAAGCAGTAAACTCCCAACTGATATGTCTTGCCCGTGGTGGATTGTGGGCAATTAACCGTTGTCGAATGTACATCAAATGTACACTCAAATTATAGTGCATTGTGGGTATGAATGAGTGAACAAAAGTAGGGAAAGAGTGGCTCACTCAGAATTCAGTCCTATACTCCTACAAAATGGTAGACACTCGAAATAGTGCAGTATATAGTTGATAGGGGCGGTTTCAGACACAGCGAGTGTTCCTTGACTGGAGTTAGTGTCCTGCGCAGGCTACGTACTGATGAGAGATTTACAAATTTTGGGTGAACTGTCCCTTTAAGGGTTCTTGTCAGAACAGGATGAATTTGTCTATAAGAAGAGAGGTTTGGAAACCTTTCTGTGTTTTTGGTGATCTGTTTCTCACCCACACCTAGTGTCATACAGGTTTGGAAAAACATGATGGTGAATGATGACAGAATTTCCATGAATAATTATAATAATAATTATGTAACACATGTTAAATGTGTATTATAAAATGGAATGTAGAAAGTTCATTTATATTATGAAATTCGTAAAAGTAACGAGTTACTCACTACTTGAGTACTCTTTTAATTGGATACTTTCTTACTCAAGTAATTATTTATGTTAGTAATTTTACTTCTACTTGAGTAATTTTTAAAAGTAATATATATTTTCAACATATTTCACTATATCTAAGAGCTGTCAGTGGCGAGCCATTCTGTTCATTGGCACTTCTCTTTAGGCTGTCTGGCACAGTTTCATCTCCCCTCCACCAAGCTGTGTTTGTCATACGGTAGGGCTGTTCCCACCACCTGAGCCAGTGAGACTGTCAGAGGGTTGGGAGCACTTGGATCCTGGCACACAGATGCCACTACTGAGTGTTACCAGTCAGTTATAAATAGACCCAGAGCCCTGCTGTGCCAACTCTCAGCTATATGAGCTGTGCAATCAAGAGACATTTGCGAACATCAGCTAGGAAAAGTAAAAGTTATTGTTTATTTGCAGTTTCCTTTGTCCTTATATCACAACAGAATAAATCTAGTCAGTAAGTTTCAAGCTATATTCCAGCATTGTTGGGGTGAGTGCAAGAATAGAATTTACTAGATTATAAAACTAACCACCATATGATTGACAGGCCATTTTTATATTACATTAGCATAATTTCACCTTTACAGGCTATTGCAATTTTCACAGTGTACATATAAAAGTCTTGCAGATAACCATAGATAGTTAAACAGCCAAAGTCTTATGTAGTGCATAATATTTCAGTGTGTGGCAGTGTTTGCTGTGATAAGGTGGAATATACAGAAGATTCTCAAATCTCATTACTGCTATGCATTTAGTACAGTATAGTACTATTATTATGCATATAGTATGTAGTATGCATACAGTTCTTAATGGAACAGTTAAATCAGAAATGAAAATATGTCTTTATTAATTTATCCTCGTGTCATTACACACACACTTAAATATATATAAATATATATATATATATATATCTTCACAAAGCTCTTTTTCATATAATAATAAATCAGTTTATAGGGATCATGTCTGTCTAGCTCCAAATGGGCAAAAATGACTCAGTCAGCTATGCTGAATTCGCAGGCCAGAAGGCTAGGGAGGAGAACATCCAGTGAGCAATGCTTAGTGGCTAACCTGGGAAAGAAGGCGCACTGGATCAACTTGGTGAAGGGCGCTGTGTGCAAGCGGAACACCCGGTCAGTTGCGCCGCATTACCGAGATCAGCCGGCTCGGACCTGACAAAACACGGGACGAGACCGACTCAACCCTGAGATTGTAAAATCTGGCAAAGGGGCGCTGCTCTGCAGATGTCTGCTAAGGAGGTGCCATGGAGTTTGGATGTGATGGCTGTGAGCGGCGCCCGGAGCCAAGGTACCAGTTGTCAAGCCGCGAAGGCTGTGGGGAGGATGGTGGGTTCCAGTCCAAGCCCATGCTCACAGACTGGGCGGGCTGGCCCGAAGGCGGCAGCCCAGTCGAGTCTTCCGCGTCAGATGCCTATACGCTCTCCTATACGCTCTCCTATGTAGTCTACGCTCTCCCAGGAGCGTAGACTACACAGCGTGCAGAGAGAGAGAACGCCAGCTGGAAACGCGCCGTAGATCCAACAGTAATGCTTCTTGCTGACAGAGGTGAGTGAAACAGTGGTGAACTTCAGCTTGTTGTTGCTCAACCGTTCAGCTCCGAAGAAAAATTTTGACTGACACTCGCAGCCTGGCTGGCATATTATACCCTTATGTCCGGGGCAGGGCATGCAAATTCTGTCTGCCAACTTGACATTGGCATTTTCTAAGGTTCAGAGGTATGTTTGGCGTCCCAGGAAGACCCCTTGTGTCACTTCATTCGACACAACGTCGAGTGAGTGACAGAAGGGGAACTGAGTTTAAATGTATTTGGCTAAGGTGTATGTAAAATTCTGACTTCAGAAGTCAGAATTGTATTATATATACATATGTATATATGTATATATATATATATGGGGTAAGAAAAAAAAAAAAAAAAAGGTGAAAACAACTTTTTCTTACCCTGCTGGAAAATTAGTTTTCTTGTTTGAGGCATAAACCCCTTTTCATTTTGTTAGATTTCTCTTAAAACAAGATTTAAGGTACACTCAGTCATTTTTCACCATTAAAAAAAGTTTTACTACTAAAGAAATGAATTATAATTTTGAAAAGATATGTATAAAATAATGACCACTCACATGAGATGAGGACTCTAGTTATATCAGTCACCTTATAAAATCTCTTTTATTCTACATGGGGCAGGGGCGCCCCTCATGGGGACTCTAGTTATGTGACACCACTAGGTGTCAGTGTAAGTCCAAGATGACTCGACCAAAAAGTTACTGAGTGCTCATTTAATTTCTTATGTTACTCTTGCTTCTCAAATTAATGTATTCTTGCTTTAAGTATGTTTCAATATTTTTATCAGTATTTCAGTGTTGATAGTGTTTTAGACTACTCCAATAATGTTTTTGGTGTCCTTTTTTGACATTTGACAGCCGTGTATACTATATAGGCTACTGTCACTGAATTGTGAATGAACTACATAAAGATTCCATCTTACAGGTTTGAAACTTCTAATTTAAAATTCAGATTTTTGTGTGCACTATCCCTTTAAGAACTATAATATGGCCTCAGAAATGTAGCAATAACAAGATTAGCGAGAATCTTATCATCCACTTCTAGCCATTGATGTGTGATTGCCCCGGGAGAACGTTTGGGCTCACTACCGTGGACACGTGCTCACTAACGTCAAGCTAAGTATGCAGTGATGAATGATTCAAATATATTGTCTGAGACAACAGGCCGCTAATCATTCAGATGTTCTCCATGGCTACCAGTTTCAAACATTTAAACAAGGAAACTGTAACAGAACCATTTTCTTTTCACAATATCCTGCTCTTCTGATCCCAGCGACTTTGTCCATTATAAACACTCGAAATGCAGCACGTCTACCCTCTGAATGCCTGCAGACTTGACTGAATTATGTTTTACTAAATAAAGCTTACAGCTGTTGTCCCCTCCCACTGGCAGTATAAAAGTGGGTTTACATTATGGCCTTCGTCCCCTCTGATGTGCCTTTGAGGACTCGCACCACACTGTCAAGCCTATCCACTGCTCCATCTAAATAATTCATTCAAGCATCACTGCTCCTTAGACACTGTTTTTCAAATGCCATAATGAGAAAAGCTGTAAAAGGGTTCATGGTAAAAAAGGCTGAAAGACAAGCTGGCCCATGCAGTCTTTCCCATAGACTTAAGTGCTAAGAAAACAAGTGACTTCAAAAGGCTGACCTGCATAACTCTACGCAATTAGATATTTCTAATGTTACTTTTAAGGTGCAAAGTTCAATCGACCTTGCTGCAGTGAACAAAAGACAAAGCGTGGGGGACAGGAACGGTATCAATGATTGTCTGGCATTTTAAAGGTGAAAACATGAGGCTATGCGGGAGAAATTATGTGGATGGAAGGAGCTGGCATGAGTTCAGAGGGCTTTTTTAAAGTAAACCAGATTGATTCTGGAGGCCTGCATTTGGTTTATTTTCCTAGTCTCCGTGGTCTTTACACCAAGCCCACTTGTAATTGTCTTCATGTTTCAACTAATTCTCTATTTCCAGGGTGGATTGAAAAAGGGAAGATAGGAGATCTATGCAAACGTTTCATCTTGTTTCTGCACTGTTGTCTGTAGCAGCTCAGGACTATACAGTAAATGCAACAAGTGTGGAAAACCTTTCTAAGACAAATCGCTACCAAACAGATACCAAAACAGATGCAGGGACCAAAATTTCACAAGCCATTTAAGGTTATATTTTAAAACCATTATTTATAACTGAAACAATGAAATAATTCAGTCTTCATTCTCCAAAATTATTCACTTACTGTATTCCCAGCTTTCCAATGCATATTCATAAGAGAAACTTATTAACATACTTTTTCACTTGTTGCATATGTTCATGTGAGAACTTTCAGCTGTTTCGCGCATGTGTCAATTCTAGCATGAACATGCGTGAAGAAAAAAAAAAGGATCAATATTTGTATGAAAGGATATGTCCTCAATACTACAATTAAATGTATTAAAACTTAAATATTGATCCACCCATCCCTTTTGGATACTTGCGTCACTGGCCCTACTCGACCTGCCCCGTGCGGGATTCAAACCAGCAATCCCCGGCATGGGAGTCGGACGCATTATCAAGGAGGCTATAAAAGCCATGGCCTCTAGCCTCGGTCGCTAGTGCGTCTCTTAAGATATAAAATAAGCCATGGTTAATGTCTCTAGAATGTCACAAAAATTTAAAGATCGGCAATCTTTGGTTTCCTTTGTTCATCTCTGGTTAGTGAACGTGGTAATGAACATGAAACCCAATGACGAGTAAGAGCAGGTCACATAGACAGCCAAACCCTTGATGACAAATGCTGTAGACATGATCTAATACATGTTTTAGAAAAGAACAATTTTTATATAATAGATTATCGGCATGCTTTCAACTGGAAAACACTTGCTGTAGCATAAAAGCATCCCAGCATTTGTTGAACTTCTCATGCTGATACAATGTAACAGCATACGGCTTTTGGAATATTGTGTTGCCAGGGACCCTGGTAGATATCCACAGTGTCTTCTTTAAATTTCATTACTGGCACTTATATTAAAATGCCAGTTTGGGCACATAATGGCAGATTGATAACTTGGTTTAAAGTTTGCATTCCCTCACTGCGTTCTTCCTGGTTCGCCCAATGACGATCTTTGAAGGGGGTTGTTGGAAACCATTTATTGCCACTGACTGTTAGATAGTAATCTATGTCAGATGTCTGGACTGCTTTTGAGTTGTAAGTAATATGTGTGATCATCAGTGTGCCAGAAGGTTCCAATCCATAGCAAGCCTCATGGGAAGAAGCTGGCGTAGTGGAACCTCTCATCTCTAGCTTCAGACTAGGATAACAGTGCCTTTAAAAAGCTCTCCAACTGTCCTTAAGCTAACTGCATTTAGATTGGTTCAAGCTCTGTGCCCAGGCAATTGCATCATTACAGAATGCGTTTGGTTTGGCTGAGGGAGTATGGATGTTATGCTTGAGCTACATGTGTTGGACACTCCCTGTAGTAAGCTAAATTATCCTACTCTGCTCTACCATGATTTCTCCCCAATACCAGACTGATCTCACTGTGAATTCAGCAAGAGTAGATTGAAAGTTCTTCAGCTGTAATCAGCCTTTGCTTGCTGAAACTCAAAATGAAAAATACGACAAATACTTTGTTGTAACAAACCACAACTTTGTTGTGCAAAACCATAGTGCTTTGATATATATAAGGGATAATGTACAGTCAGGACATAATTTTATTACGTGAGAAGATATGAGATACGAGAGAAATTAAACTGTTTGAAATCGGTTGCCTGGGACAATGATCAATTATACAGTTTAGTGGCCATCAATTAAGTGGTAATGTACAGGCAACCTGTTCTTTGCAGAGTGGTCTTGTATCATCCTGAGGGGTTTAATTTACATTAGGTTTGCCAACTATACTGTGTTAGCCAGGACTTCCTGTATATTTGGCTTTAATTGAGACTGCTTTCATCCTGTATTTAAGTGGCAAAATGTGATGCATTGAAAGCATCGTTCCCCATACTAAAACAGAAAAATGGCACCTTTAGGTTTGTGAACAAAATGGGCAGGGACATGCACTCCTGTAGCCCCCGTTCTGTGCATGTCAGTGCAGTGATGTCACCTCATTCAATTGTAAAGGAAGGCCTTTACATGTCCATGAATGTCTTATTTAAATGCATATTATATGGTGCTTGATACAGTATGACACACACACAGATAGAGATATTTTGGGTGGCTGAAATTAGCATCTTTGCGCTTTAACCCATATAACCCATCTGTACGGGAATGTTGGCGTCAACAGACACATTTAAGTGCATACACATATAAACAGACAGGATTACACATGTTAGCGCTCATTACATGTTTTTTTTGGCAAATGGTTCATTTTAATTACACTGGGATTAACAACACCATCTTTATTCCTGAATGTTTCAAAGAGTTTTGCCTCTTAATGTTGCTATAAGCAATTTCAGCTATTTTTCTAACTTCAACCATTCTCTCCATCTCAAAACCACGCCTACAAAGACCCGAAACGGAACATGCAAAATGATTGACAGGCAGAGAGCTTTTCTGATTGGCTAAAAAAGCAACTGCTACACTAACTCGGTTTTATTAAAATTTTTTAATTGAGCACCAGGATGTAATATGCTGCCTTCAAAATAAATCAAAATGATCACATTTAAGAGATGAGTGCACCTCAATGCTACCACAATATTAGAATTACCAGTAGGAAACTTACACCCAAACTACAATTTCACTTTTCTCTATAATGTTTGGTATCTACTTTTAAAGCACTGACGTGCACAGAACAGGGGCTGCAGTGGCGTAAGCTAATGCATGCTACACAACCCCTCATTTATTTGCCTGGTTCATTTTTTATCAGCAAGAGCAGATTCACTTAAATGATTCGGATTTTCCATCTCTACATGACAGAGAGAAATGACAGTTTGACAGATAAGTGTGTTTAATTACTCCCTCGGCTCCATTGCTGCGTTCACAATAAATTGTTGCTTCTTTTAGTTAACTACTCTCTAACACTGATTCTCTAAGAAGGCTAAAATAAATCAATAAAGCATATATTTTACACCAAATGTACATCTGTTGCTCTTCATTCCTATGCATTAGTGCTAAAAAAACTTCCTGTGTTTGCTGCAACTGAAAAATATTGATAAAATTGATAAAAAATGTTTTATCAATCTCTGTATTGATAAAAATGTTTAACAAATTAAATGCAGTTTCCGTGATTAATTGCATTTAAATTATGATACAGGATTCATTACAAACATTAACAAATAATCATATAAATATACTTTATACTTTGTCTCAAAGAACTTGCAAGATATTGGTTATTCTTTAGTTTTTTCTTTAGTTTTTTTGCAGATAAGAGTTAATTAGTCAATTATTACAGGTATTAATCTTTGATACAAGTACTCTATATGTATACATGCCATAAAATCAGCAGACAAATTGTAATTAAAATTTGGGAAAAATCTTCTGGCATTTTCCAGTTGACTTTTTTTTTAATAATAGGATGAAATGGGCAGATTCAATTCATTTCAAACTTTATTGACAAGAGAAAATTAAGTGTACATTGCCAATGTATTATTAGTCACTGTTCATACAGATATAAAACATACTGAATACTGAAGTTCAGCTGATCAGCAGGAGAGCGAGATAAAGGGGAGCTGGAGGCGACAGTTCGAGAGAGAGAGACACACATAGCCATGTTGCATGTGTGTCTGTGTTTGTTTATGTTTGCTTTATGTTGAGTTTCTTATTAAACGTTGTTTATTGTTCAGCCGGCTCCTGCCTCCTCCTTGCCCATCCTTTATCTATTACATTGGTGCTGAAATCCAGGAAGGAGGAGGGATGCGCTGTCACGGAGTCCTCGCCGCTGCCATCTGCCAGGGAATGGAGGGGCCGCTGCCGTCTGCCGAGAGCCGGTGGAACCGCTGCCGTCCGCTGAAGAAGGGGAGGAGTGGTTCAGTCCGCCAGGGACTGGAGGACTTGCTGCCATCCGCCGGAGGAGGAGCGAGCTTGCATCTGCCAGAGGGCAAAGGAGTGGTTGAGGACCGGGTGACAGTGCGTCTGGGAACCGGCGAGCAAGTTCTTCACTCTCTCTACTCTCTCGCTCTACTCTCTCTCTCTCTCTCTCTGTGTCTCCGCTCGCCCTTTCCCTCTCCCCATGCATCCCATCATCTCTCCCCCATGTTCACAGGAGGCAGGGTGGAGCACCGGCTGACAGACCGGCCGGAGGGGCAGCGTCTCCCCTCCGGAGATGGCCTGAATCGGGCAGGGGAGGAGTGAGACAAGGAGGAAGGAGTGGCCGGGCCGTGATGATGCATGGACTGCACTGAATCAGCTGATCATTTTTTATCATGTCTTGTGCGTAATGATTAACGTGCACTGCTCCACACAATCAGTTTCTGTGCTTGGATATGCAGTTGAGTCAAGAGTGCACCTCCTGCTAATTTATATATGTCCATTTTAACCACAGAAAGGAGCTATAAACATTTGAAATGAAGTATTGCCCATTGTCCAAATGTGTGAAAAAAGTTTGTTTCTGGCAGGCAGCATTTACATTTTACATTTACATTTATTCATTTGGCAGACGCTTTTATCCAAAGCGACTTACAAAAGAGGAAGAACATCAGCGAATCATCTTAGGGAGACAGTGGTACAAAAAGTGCCATATTACAAAGTGTCACTATCATCATAATAGTATACAAAACAGATTTAAGTGCAACAAGAAATGTAAATATGTTTTTTTTTTTTTTTTTTTTTAGTGACCGGTTAAGTGCTTTTGGAAAAGATGTGTTTTTAGCCGTTTTTTGAAGATAGAGAGTGAGTTAGCTTCCCGGATTGAGTTGGGAAGGTCATTCCACCACCGTGGTATGATGAAATTGAAAGTCAAACAAAAATTATGAATAGCAGAAATTAATGTGTTAAATATCCAAGCCCTAAAAATATCCAAGCCCAAGCACATCATATTGTAATCATGATTGTTAAATTGTAAGTAGGAACTTACAGGAGGATTTTAATGCACCAATATAGACAGGTGTAATATATATGGACACCTAGTTTGGTGATATCTGTCAGCTAGTAGGGACTCTTTACCTGTCGCTTACAGCTTCTTATTCTTCAATTATGCTGCTTTTGCTGAAACATATGCTTGATTTTATTATACAAAAAAGCTCTTGTGTATAGACTTAGGGCCTTCATCTTTAACATTTTTGTCCTGTTTGACCTAGTAAACAGCAACAGAGGAGCATTTGTGTAAAAAGCTCCCTAAATTCACATGCTGCCCCATGTGTGTTTTCTGTATAGGGCTGTTTATTTACTGAAGGTCAGGCTTTTGTGGAGAAAAACTTCTTGCTCAATGAGATAAGAGACCAAATTGCAGATCTATCATTTTTGTGCTCGCTCTCTGACTGTCTCTCTCTTCCTGTGTGGTGTTGACTAGAGGGGACTCTTGTGTGAAATCGGTTGCTTCACTTGATTTATGACTCACTTTAGACTCTGCCTTATCAGGTGCGCACAAGCCCCCTCATTCTGAAGCAGCTTGTGTCTGAATGACAATAGACAACCAGCAGCATTATACTTTTTGTATTTCCCCCCTGCTTTCTGGACACTGCAGATTACATCTAGTGTATTGATTTATGGCAGCCATCTTGAGAGAGAGCAGCTCTGTGCCATTGCAGAGATAGATTCATTTTCAACTTGGTAAACAGTGGTTTATATGTGAACTTGGCTGAAACAACAAAAGGAACATTTGCAAGGGTATTCTCACTACAGTTATAAGCTATTGGAAAGAACAGCCGTGGGTGGCTGTTTTTGAGACAGAGGGTGGGAAATTTGAGCGATAAAACGGCAGTCTTGCTAACATCCCGTGAGACAAAGTGTTCATTTTGATGATGGAAGAGGGAAAAAAAATAAAAGTGAAATCAGGGGCAAAGAGGTTTATTCTAAAAGCTCTGAAGGGGGAAGCAGTGCTCCACATTACTAATGTCTGCCCCCACCACACACACACACACACACACACACACACCCCTCCTCCCTGTAATTGAATCATTGCCATCTGTATCTCTTGAGATATGTTATTTGGGAAAATTATTTAAATTTAAGAAATGTGTTAGCTAATGTAATTAATTTGAAATTACCACAGCTGCACTTCTTTGTTGGAAGTGTAATTATGTAATCTAACACATTGAGCACCATTTTGGCATTGTATGCCTTTTGCATCTAGCTGAAGAACAAATGTGCTTCCATATTAAACATTTAAACAGAACAATAAAGATTAGGGCAATTATCTAAAAAAAAAAAAAAAAAAAAAAATATATATATATATGGTTTTGGATCCAAGGAAAGACACATATACTAATGAAATATTGTGGAGACTGGGGCTAGTTGTCACTTAGGGAAGTTGTCACAAGGGCAAAATATCCGTAACTATACTTTTTCCAGTCAAAAGTCAAATTACAGTTATACTTTTATTGATGTTCCTTTTAAACACCTAGTTTAAAACTGTTCAAATATAATATTTCCAATCTAAAATTCCAATATCATATTTTTGTAATAGCATTTGGGTATACACGTGAGCACAATAAAAGCACATTAGCATACATTAAGGCAACAGTCAATTATATTTTAAAAGTCCATTTTAAAAGAAAGATTAACCTGTTTTCTCAAGTTGTGACAGTTTTATCACATTTGCTTTATAAATCATAATTTCATACAATTTATTTATTACAACAAATGTTGATTAATTGTTGTAATAAATAAATTGTATGAAATTGCGATTACTGGCGACCTGTCCAGGGTGTCCCCCGCCTTTCGCCCAATGTTAGCTGGGATAGGCTCCAGCCCCCCGCGACCCTGTACACAGGATAAGCGGTTGACGATGGATGGATGGATGGATGGAAATTGCGATTTATAAAGCGCATGTGATAAAATTGTCACAGCTTGAGAAAACAGGTTAATCTTTTGATCATGTTCATGTTTTGTGTTTATGTCTTTTAATTTAAAAGTAGCTCCATGTCATGTTATTTCCTGGTTCCATGTCAAGTCATATGATTATCCTGTTTCCCCTCATGTTCATGTGTCCTGTTCCCATTGGTTACAGTATTGTTATTAGTTCTGTTATGTCATTGTTTAAAGGTCATTGTCTTGTTATCTTGTTTACAGTTCTGTCTGTTCATTGGTTGATGTTACCATTGTCTATGTATTTAAGTCTCATATTTCCATTGTATCAGGGTCAGGTATTGTTTGTAGGCTTGTTTGTGTTGGTGTACTTAGTCCATGTCCATGTTTAATGTTATGTCATTCAAGTCAAGTCTGTTTGTTTAGATTCATGTTTCTGGATTTAACATGCTTCAAGTAATAAACTGCACTTCTATACTTAATCGTCATCGCCTAATCCTGCCTGTCATTGCTTGCTTGCCTACATTACAGAACACCTAACCCCCAAAATGAACCCAGCAGTTCTACTAATACGTCTACGTCAAGAAAAGCGTTCCATAAATGACTACATAGAAAACTTCTGCATCCTGGCATACGAAGTAGAATTTAATGATATCGCCCTCAAACACTTTTTTGGTGCAGGCTTGAATTAGCCGGTGCACTCCTGGATGCCTGGCAGTTGGAGTACCTTCAATCTGGCTAAATATATCGACCTTGCCCTGCGGATAAGTGGTTCAACTTTCACTGTGGGGGAGGTGGATAACGAGCCAGAGTCCCACGTCATGGCCGCCGTGCCAAGGTCTCACGTCACAGGTGCCGAGCCAGGGTCCTACATCATGGCCGCCGAGCCAGGGTCCCGCATCATGGTCGCCGAGCCAGGGTCCCACGTCATGGTCACAGAGCTTATACCATATTCTGCCCCGGATCCTGAGCTTGGTCCATGTCATGCCACAACCAAGCCACAGTCTGCTCCTTGACATGTCAAAGCCAAGCCTCAGTCTTCTCCCTGTCATGTCAAAGCCAAGCCTCAGTCTTCTCCCTGTCATGTCATAGCCAAGCCTCATTTTGCTCCCTGCCATATCACAGCCACGGCTGAGTCTGCTCCCTACCATGTCACTGCAATGCCTGATCCATCTCCATGCCATGTCACAGCCATGCCAGAGTCTGCTCCCTGCCATGTCACAGCAACTCCAGAGTCTGCTCCCTGCCATGTCACAGCTACAAATGATTCTACTCCCTGCAACGCCTAATCCTGCTCCATGCCATGTCACATCAATGCCTCAGCCTGTCACAATAACGCCTTAGTCTGCTTCACGCCATGTCACAGCCGAACCTCAGTCTAATTCATGCCATGTCATAAACAAGCTTCAGTCTGCTCCATGCCATGTCTCAACCAAGCCCCAGACTGCTCCATGCCATGTCACAAGCAAGTCTTTGCTTCATGGTCCAGGCCCACCTCTGTTCCAAGGTCCAAGAACGCCTCTGTTCCAATGTCCAGGCATGCTTCTTTTCCAAGGTCTAGGCCATACAAAATTATGAGTTACTGTAATATAATTACTTTGTAGTAAAAAAATAAAAGTAGTATAAGACATTATATTTTAATATTTTGTAATCACATTACAGCTACTGACTTTACTTTTAAGTACATTACTTGGGTTACACATATTTCTAAAATAATATTATATACACTCACCTAAAGGATTATTAGGAACACCTGTTCAATTTCTCATTAATGCAATTATCTAATCAACCAATCACATGGCAGTTGCTTCAATGCATTTAGGGGTGTGGTCCTGGTCAAGACAATCTCCTGAACTCCAAACTGAATGTCAGAATGGGAAAGAAAGGTGATTTAAGCAATTTTGAGCGTGGCATGGTTGTTGGTGCCAGGCGGGCGGTCTGAGTATTTCACAATCTGCTCAGTTACTGGGATTTTCACGCACAACCATTTCTAGGGTTTACAAAGAATGGTGTGAAAAGGAAAAACATCCAGTATGCAGCAGTCCTGTGGCGAAAATGCCTTGTTGATGCTAGAGGTCAGAGGAGAATGGGCCGACTGATTCAAGCTGATAGAAGAGCAACTTTGCCTGAAATAACCACTCGTTACAACCGAGGTATGCAGCAAAGCATTTGTGAAGCCACAACACGCACAACCTTGAGGCGGATGGGCTACAACAGCAGAAGACCCCACCGGATACCACTCATCTCCACTACAAATAGGAAAAAGAGGCTACAATTTGCAAGAGCTCACCAAAATTGGACAGTTGAAGACTGGAAAAATGTTGCCTGGTCTGATGAGTCTCGATTTCTGTTGAGACATTCAGATGGTAGAGTCAGAATTTGGCGTAAACAGAATGAGAACATGGATCCATCATGCCTTGTTACCACTGTGCAGGCTGGTGGTGGTGGTGTAATTGTGTGGGGGATGTTTTCTTGGCACACTTTAGGCCCCTTAGTGCCAATTGGGCATCGTTTAAATGCCACGGCCTACCTGAGCATTGTTTCTGACCATGTCCATCCCTTTATGGCCACCATGTACCCATCCTCTGATGGCTACTTCCAGCAGGATAATGCACCATGTCACATAAGCTCGAATCATTTCAAATTGGTTTCTTGAACATGACAATGAGTTCACTGTACTAAAATGGCCCCCACAGTCACCAGATCTCAACCCAATAGAGCATCTTTGGGATGTGGTGGAACGGGAGCTTCGTGCCCTGGATGTGCATCCCACAAATGTCCATCAACTGCAAGATGCTATCCTATCAATATGGGCCAACATTTCTAAAGAATGCTTTCAGCACCTTGTTGAATCAATGCCACGTAGAATTAAGGCAGTTCTGAAGGCGAAAGGGGGTCAAACACAGTATTAGTATGGTGTTCCTAATAATCCTTTAGGTGAGTGTATGTATAATAAATGTAAAAGTTAATGTTCATACTGTTTGCATTTATGTGACAGGTGAATGGTGTGCAACAATGAAGGAGGAATAAAGACATTATTTTGAATTCTTTGATCGAGAAAAGAAGGTTTTAGAAAGTAACTTAAAAGTAAAGTAATTAGTAATGTTATAATTTTTAAATTAAGTAATTGGCAAAGTAATATTTTTGTCTAATTAAAGTAATTAAATACATCTTAGAGAAGTAATTAGTAATTTGTAGTGGATTACATTTGAGCAACTTTCCCAACACTGGAAGGGAAAGGTCAACATGTATTAATTGAATGCATTTTAAGTAGTGCTGGATTAAAAACATCAGTCAAATCAATGAATGTAAGAGTGCCACAATTGTATGAAATGGACCACTGATTTTATTTGAAAACAAAATACTTAGTCTCCATGCCAGCTGAGAGTCTTTTAAATCGTTTTAAATGACACTGAAAAGCGCCTTTATTTATTCATAAAGACAGGGAAAGAGCATGCAAGCTGTTCACAGATTGCATCTCTCTCTCTGCAGGCTTAGTTTGTTTGTGTAAGCACTGACACAGGCATCTTGCAACACTTCCTTCGGCATGCCATATTTGCAAACTCCACGGCTCCCAGTTGCGTATGTCAAGTGTAACCCAATCTAATATGCCTGGCTGTTTGTGTGTGTGGGTGTGTGTGCATCTGGGCAGCTGCCCACCCTGCGCAGGCTATGTGAAGGACTGTCAGGGCTGGCTTCTCCTCCCAGCTCCCCCTCAACTAAAGGAAATCACCCACACCTCTGCCACAAGTTCTGGCCAGCGGCCGAGACACTGTCATGGATTTGCACATCAAAGTGCCCTATGATTAAACAACGACAACAACAACAACAACATATGAGCCGTATAACAGCTCCGAGAGGGAGTGGAGCTCCCCAGAGAGAAAGTGAATAACAGGAGACAAGTGACCGGTGCTTTGGCTGCCAGGGCCAGAGGAAGTCGAGAGAGAATGTTCAATAGTGAGGTATTAGAGCGCAGCAGAGCAGGGATTAGCCACTGTGAATACAACAGAGGCCGCTGGGCTAATGTTCTCCTCACGACACACATCGCAAAGCGCACGCGCAAAACGTATAGAATAAGCTCTTGTGCGCTCGGCCGAGTGAGAGAAGTAGCCTGCAGCAGATGTTGTTGGTTTAAGCAGGGGCATGTGGTGGTTTGAGAGACATAACCCCATTATGAGCACAAAGAGTCTGTAAAGAGTCTCCAATGACTTCACTCAGAGCTCCTTGATGAGTAAGGCTCGAAACTTATGCTGCCTTCAAGTCATGACGGAATTATCGTATTCATGAGATGAGCACACATTAATGGCACCACAAAGTAATTACCAATGGGAAACTTCAGAGTTGGGGGTGTGTCAATTAAAATATCATGGTGGGAGCTAATAGAGCGCAAAAGCACTTTTTTCACATTCTCAGCCATGAACTGTCCACACCAATCAGCTTTGAGGTGAACCACAACATTATAAAATTGTATTTTATGTTAAGTCTGAAGAATATTGTAGGTGTAATTTAAAAAAGTGGAGTAAATTCTAGATGACAATGGCCAGCCACACTGGTCGGGTTTTCCAGTTTGCGGAAAGTAGAGAAACTAAGAGACAGTAGGAAATAGACAGGAGGACAAAAAGATTGAGTGAATTGCTTGTAAATGTAATGAATTGCAGAGATGCTGTCAGCAGAAGGTCAGTGTGGTGGGCTTTCTTCACAACTTCTTTCTACTTCTTGACATGTCTGCCAGGGTGTTGTGGATTACATCCTGTGCTTTTTGGCTTAAGGCCTGGGGTTTGGCCCAGCTGCAATACTGGAGAAGGACCTTTCCGTAGAACACCAGAGAGAGCTTAGACAGTGCTCTCCAGACAAGAGAACAGGAATAGCATGCAAAGCAGTCCAGTTCAATGATTGTCAAAAACTAGCTTGTCGTCATCTGCCAACAGTTTTTCATCAATATGAAAGTAGGTTGATGGACCTCTTCTCAAATTATGTTTTAAATGATTTAGCACAACTATAAAGAGGTAACACTTCATTTCATTAATGACTAATAAGTAATTTACAATGCATTACAAATCATTGATATAGAGCGGGTCGGCCACTATTCGCAGGGTTGGTGGTTTGAATCCCGGCCCACACGACTCCACATGCCGAAGTGTCCTTGGGCAAGACACTGAATCCCAAGTTGCTCCCAATGGCAGGCTAGCTCTTTACATAGCAGCTCTGCTGCCATTGGTGTATGAATGTGTGTGTGAATGGGTGAATGAGTCACAGTGTAAAGCACTTTGAATACTGTTAAGGCTTAAAAAGGTGCTATATAAGTGCAGACCATTTACTTTCATGCAATACTTGCCAAATAATATTCATTACTGTGATGTTTTGACTCACTTGTGTTGTCACTTTCTTTGCCACATTGATGTCAGAAGAATGGTGCTACTCCGAGTGCTGTCCCAACTTACCTACCTTACCTAGTGAAAACACTTTTCAGGTCCTCATGCTCTTTCGCAGCATACATCATATAATAAAGCCTGATGAACATTAAACCATACTGAACTTTATGTACATAGGTTTGTAATGTTTTGACAACTCCTTAATACATTCTTCATATGTGTCCACTTCACGTTAAGATATATTTTCATAGGTTGCACATTTTTAACAAGCTCTATTTATTTTTTTTACACGGTATATAGTTATTAATTACTTTTTGGAAAGTATTGCATGACAGTCAACCATTTTATTCGTGCAAATAAATTATCAGTCATTAATGAACCCTGTTTAAAACCCTTAATAAAGGGAACGTTCATGAAAAGTGTAACTTATAAATATACTATATGGAAATCAAACACCTAATGACCAACCGTAAGAAAGAAACATCTAAAATTAGTTATATTAATGTTTCAGTTATTTCTCCTAGACAGCAATGAGATTAAATGTTCATAAACGGCTTTAGAATAAATCGATTGAGACTGGTAGATTCCTGCACATTACCCTGATTTCACTTTGCACACCTTTACCAGTGTTCTTAATGGCTTATTCAATGTACGCAAATGTTGTGCACATGCTTTTTGCAGGATTTTATGTCAAATGCAAAGAATAACTTGAATATTACTGTAACGATGCTGGAAATGACAATGCAGACGAAGACGACGATGAAGTGTAGAACCCAAGTGCAGTTTATTATAAATCGTGATATCCAGAAACCCTAACTCTAAACATGAACAAAACATAAACATGAACTTGACTAAACTAAACTTGACATGACTTGGATAGACTATGAAATAAAACATAAACGTAAATGTGACTTGACTTGAGCATGGAACCCACAACGATACATTAACACACAATACCTGACAAAGACACAATGGAAAACGTGAGGCTTATGTACATGGCAATGGGAAACATCAACCAATGAACAGACAGAACAATAAACAAGATTAGACAAAACTAAGAACCAATGACATAACATAACTAATAACAAGACTATGAACCAATAGGAACAAGACACATGGAAATGGGAAACACATGACAAGATCACATGACAATGAAACAGGAAACAACATGACATGGAAGTACATTTCAAAATAAAAGACATTAACACAAAACATGATGTGGCGACATGAACACATCTAGACGTGACAGTTACAAGTCTCATGTAATAGTGGTTTTCTTGCTTTTTCTGTTTATTTTAATAAGCTGATTTTTGGGAGTTTTCAGCAAATGGGGGGGGGGGGTGTCATGCCGGTGGCCTGAGGTAACGCCGGGAGGAGTGTGGAGTGGAGGGGGGCGGGGCCGGGATGGAATGGAATGTTGCACGCCCGGTCCCCAATTGGCCTGATGGGGCGCGCGAGGGATAAAGGCGGCCGGTGACGACGGTTCGAGAGAGAGAGAATTACGGGCATATCCGTCATGTGTGTGTTTATGTTTGTGCTTTTGTTTTGAGTTTAATTAAATCATTATTTATATTGACAAGCCTATTCTTGCCTCATCCTTTCCCATCTTAACCCCCTTACAGTGTCCCTCCTAGATCAACAGTAAATCAAATCAAATCTATCATTCTGTTTTGTCCTCTATTGTTCTGACCCCTTTTCTATAATACATCCTCAGGTTTACAGTGTTTCTTTATGTGTGTGTGTTTTGCTGATAATAAGAAACCATTTATTCCCCCCCCCCCCTCTAAATATGGCCATTGACAAACAAAAGTCAGGAGCGTGTTCCTAAATTTCCTACAGGGCCATCAGATGGGGATTATTATTGTTTATGTCTCTGACCTGCCTGGACCGCTCGGCTACCCTGCACTGCCGAGTTGGACCTCGCCTCTCCCAGCCTCACGCACCTCCATGATGGATGACCATTAAGGCAGCTTATTGGAAATAGCTTGATTTATAGCCTACTGCTGCCTCAGTCTAATGGCTTCATTTCTTTCTACGACACATGATGTCACAGCCAAGGTCATTCCAGAAACTGCCTCTTTGTTGTGTTTTTTGCTTACTGATGACCAGAAGAGGGGTGAGGGAAGGGGGTGGTATGGTGTGGGGCATGTAGTGTTGTTACTGTTTGCATTTTTGCAGACAGGGTGAGAAAATAATGACAGTTTCCATTTTTGGGTGAACTATGTCCCAACCTTTATTAAAGGTGCCCCCCCCCCATCCCTTGACTGATTCTTTATGGTGTGGTTTGATCAATCTATTACTCACATCTCCTTTAAATGAGCAGCATCAAATATGCCCTGCTCCCATTAGGGGTCTTGTCAATAAAAACGCCATTAGGGTCGTAAAACCAGCTGAAGCCCAAACAAAATATTTCATTTTATAGATACTTGGACCAGGCAACAACTGGGCTTATTTCAGAGCTCAATTATATAGCTAGCTGATTTGAGTCATTTGGTTATTTGCAAAATACTGCTTTGTCAGTTGACCTGCAAGTATACAAGTGTTAAAACAGAATTGTTTAACATCATCTTTGATTTAAACTTCAGTAGCAAAAACAGTGTTTTGTGATTTGTCAAGTGCGATACATTTCAATTAGGGCTGTTGATTTAACTGTTTAATTCAGTGATATTAATTGTCAAAAAAAAATATGAGTAAAAAAAACATAATAATAATTGTGTCCTTATAATAAATACATTTTTGACAGATTGACAAATTCTGTTGTAAAATGGATTGCTGTTGACTGTAAGCCAAAAATTGGCTTATGTTCAATAATATGAAAATAAATAATATATTGCTTTTTTAATACTATACAGAATACTAATATTTACATATTCTGAATTATTATTTTTATAATATATAGTACATTTATAATCATTTAAATATAAATACTTACAATTATTTTATATCGCATTACTGTTGTTTGATGCACTTTTTCATCGTATACAGTTTGTATATGTGCGATTAATTATGATTAGTGAAATTAATTAATCAATCTGCATATCCTGTAATTATTTAAATAATACAAAAATATTGACAGTCCTGATTTCAGTAAATTAATTAAAAATACTGTTGTATTGATTCAATTGCATATTAAATAATAAAAGGTTCAAATAAGTCCTTTATTAAATATAAATGTATGTAAATATGTAGAATATATATAGGTAGATATTGATATGTACTATGATGTATTGCAATATTGGTGCGTATTATTCATTACTCTAATTTGAGTTCTATAAGTGAGAAAACACTGCACAACCTGTGACTTAATCATTTGCCTTTTGTATTTAAAGGGGTCAAAATTTCCCTTGATCTTTTGACAAATAAGAGGTCATTGCTTTATAAAAACATACTGTAAGTTTCAGATTTGAAAACGTCTTCCTTAATAGAAAAATAACATTTATTTAAACCAGGTCCTAGAAATGTCCGGTTTGGAATTTGTGGAACTTGTGACATCACAAGGACCAAATACATCTGCATATGACTGCCTCTTCCGCAAGACATCAACACCTAGTTTTCCATCATTGCACCCTTGGCCTTGCCCATTGATGCACAGACAGTCATACTAACACAAGTGAAGAGGAGAGAGGGCCAATCACGAGAGATTCATCCAAAGGGGACTTACACAGGACACCTTTATATGCCTATCTGGATTTAAATATTTTTCTACATATACATGCATTCGATGAACAGCTTTGACTGTTATCATACATCTCGCGTTACTTTTAAAAGACACAATGTCAAGTCGTAACTCTAAACAGGAGAAACCCATCCTGTTTCATCTTTCTGTTTGCTGTTGTGCTGCTTTGAAGGTGTCCTGGGCCATTTTTTCACCATTCACTATACGGACATCTTTGATCATTTTTATGCATTTCCTGTGATGTGCGCCATGTTTTAATAGTAGTACAATCGTAGCTTTTAAAAACGGGTCTCATTCTGCTGCTGCCACTGACTAGGAGAAACACATGCAGTCCTGTGTGTAAACAAACACGGAAGTTATGTGACATCACATGTCGCTCCTGTGAAGACCAGGCTCTCTGTTTTGGCCTATTGAAGCAGGTTGGAGCACCCCAACTTCAACGTGGATTGTATTATGTTTGTGTATTCAGAAAATGTTAGCGTGGATTGCATGTGAACCAGTCACAATATGATTCAAGCTTTGCAAAAGAACTGAAGAATGGGGAAAATAAAACACTACTGGACCACAAAACCGTAAGTAAACAATTTCAGTGTCATGACTGTTTGATCGTTTATGGTGCTGCTTGAGTGAACAGTTCATAACAGTGAACAATATATTCAGATGGCATGTGCTGGGTGTACATTATGTGTTAACGCTGAAATGTAGTTTTAAAATGTTGAGTGGAGTTTGTTCATGTTATTTGGATTGCATTTCAAATATGGCCTTATTAGAAGGACTGCACGATGTTAGCCAATCATAACAGTGGGCGTTTATGTAACGGTAGCCAGCTTGTGTGTGATAGCTGTGCAGTGTGTAAACCTCGCTCTCCTGGCCTTAAGAGACACGCAAGGCTTTTCTCCTTGCAAGCATGTCCGCCTCCCATGCTGGGGATTGCCGGTTCGAATCCCGCTCTGGGCAAGTTGAGTAGGACCGGTGACATTTACATTGAAGTCTTAAAGGCCAGAGAGCTTGAAACCAAGAGTTTCAGACAGAGGGTCAGAGACAGGGTGGAACATTATTATATATTATTAAATTATGACTGTTTTGTTGAGAAAACAAAAACAAATACTTACTAACATTGTAAATATCCTTCAGGGAAGATAATTAAATGATATATAAAAAGAGTAGACTATGACATGACCCCTTTAACATTTTGAATCTGGCAAAAATGGCTCTTTTGTTGCAATGATGGTTCCTCTGATTGAAATATAAACTATTTAAGGCCATTTCAGAGCAATTACATAAATATTGAAATACATATTGAACATCATCCATTCCTCTGTCAGCAATTTCTATTGTGTTTACGTTTTCCAATCTAGTTTATTTATTGTAATATGTACAGTGTAGATTGTATTCATTGTGCATGTTGTTTATGATGTATACCTTCTGTAGTCCTGGATATATTGTATTTTTATTACACGTGCTACTCGGCATACTGTACAGTGTTCTTACTGACCTACCGACCGGCCTGCCTAATTCATTTAATATAATAATATATACATTTAGATTAATAATGATATTTTTTAAGCTATATCCCTAAGCATACACACATAACCAGGCAGTGGGTCAATATAGTGATAAGACAAACACATGGGAAATCAAAGGCCTTCCTGTTTTTGTACTAAGTATAACTTCAGCACAAAAGCGTGCTTGGTAATGGTATTTAATAATAGAGTGGGGTCTAAACACTATGTCAGATACTAAGTATAATTTTGTTACCTGATGTCTGTTCTCATGTGCATGATGTTAAATATGTGAATGTTCAGTGCACAATTATCTTATCACAGAGTTCACTAAGTTTAATTG
Organism: Xyrauchen texanus; assembly: GCF_025860055.1. Taxonomy (NCBI): domain Eukaryota; kingdom Metazoa; phylum Chordata; class Actinopteri; order Cypriniformes; family Catostomidae; genus Xyrauchen; species Xyrauchen texanus. The sequence continues at coordinate 34,508,700 of NC_068299.1, forward strand.
TCATCTGATACAACCCTCAATTAAAAAATAGACATGCCTACCCAATCACCACCTATATGAACACAGCATTTCATTCATCATTAATTTATATGATATGTATTACCATGTATTTAATGAGCTTCTGGAACTTTAATATAGTTATTAATAGTTTCAGCATGTCTGTTATATATGTGGATTCCCATGTGTTGGCCAGTTTTGTAGTCAGTAAATCAAAGCCACAGCCTTTGGGCCAAATACATAACTAGTTACACTAACTAATTTTTTCAAACAGGTTTCCTGAACAACTTCCATTAGTTGGCCTAACACATAGTCCCACCCCAAATGCATGACATTGGTTAAGACAATATTGCTATAATGGTATATCAATTTCATAAGTAGGCCCTCTGCTGAATGTAATCATATAATTCCATGTGCTTCCTTTTGTTTTAACCCAATTTTGGTTATTAAAGCAGTATATAAAATAGTTGATTCTTGGGGAGTTTGTATTACGTATGCTCTCTTTATAGGCACATCAAGGTTTAACAAATTAAATTGGCCTTTTGGTGGCATTCTGTCCATTACAGCCTTCAACCTAATCGGAGTTCGACACTCATGAAGTAAATCATTCATGGGTCTTAATGGTGTCCCATCTCATTAGGTTTTTGTCAGCCTTGGCTTAGCACTTTCCCTGATGCTTTTTAATCACTGAGTGAATACAGAAGCTCACACAGGGCTTAATGTATGGCTAAAGGGCCTCAGATTAGGCTGGTGTGTGCTGGAAATGCACAGGTTTAATACAGACAACTGATCATGTCAGGGTCAGGGCCAGTCGAGTCACACCACACCAACTGCGCACCAAAACAAGTCTTTTGACATTCACACCAACGGTCAAGGTTTAAACAGATGTTGGGTGGAGGCTAAACCCTCAAATATACAAAGCATATTTCTATGAGTATTTTTTACTTGCCATTTATCTGTTATTCGTTTTTTGCTGAAATGGCTGACTGATGCATGTGTAGTTGCTCACAAGACAAAATTATGTCTTAAAAAGTAGACGTTAGGTAATTTTTTCTTCACTAATTAAAACATTACAGGTCATGTATTTGAAAAGCAGGCCTGGCAGTGTATCAAAAATCAGTTGTATTTTCACCAAACTGTGAACTCTGTGGGGTAATGGGGAAAATGCCTGTTCAGAAATGGCTTAAAAGTGTCTGGCTTTTGAACTTCATAAAGAGCATTTTCAATCCACAGAGAACAGACATACCTAACTGTTAAATGGTGACCTGGACCAGGTTTATTATGTGTAAAATGTCATTATAGTGTCAAGGGACGTATATTTAGACCAGATTCTGAAGGTCAAGATCAGCACAACCTGATATGTATTTTTGTCTTGTTTTCCAATAAGATATGTCTAAACATCCTTAAAACAGCATAGATTTACTTGAAAATCAAAAATGGATAATTGGAAAATTGCCTTTTCTTTTTTGAAAATTGCTTTTTTCTAAAAAATGAGTGAGCTTTACACTTAAAACAAGAATAAACATGTTGCCATTGTGGTAAGACATAAAATTATGAACAGGAAAGTTTTTTGAACAACTGTAAATCTATGTGCAAAACAAATGTAACAAAAGTAGCTATGTACCATTTTGTCATCAGTGCATTATCGGAAAGCTATTTGGAAAATAACATGTAAGATACATGTCACACTAATAAAAAATACAGTTAAATTAGTCACTAATTGAAGTTAATTACTCCATAACACCGACACATATAGTAAATATGATAATCATTCACTAACCTGGTATCATCTGATACCGTCAATGTACCATTGTACTGCCAGAGTACATTTCTGTAATGAATAGACTGTATGATTTAACTAAATGAAATATAAATAAATAAAGAACAATATGCATATTGCTGGTTGTCAGTGCATTATTCTCTAAACAATGGACTGTGTTAGTATACGTGTGAAAGTAGTGCAGTGATTTTGTTGTTTCCAGGGTGAAGGAATCGTGTTGTTGTAGCCTGAACCCACTCTTAAATCATGTCTGCTCACCAGGCAATTCCTCGGCAGCTAGCAGAACACAGTGCTTGATTTATGACAGTTCCCTAAATCAATTTGTCACTGATGCAAGGAATATATAATTCAAAACACTTTTCATTTACTAATTTCTGTCCTCATCCACCTATGTTTGTTTTTAAAGTGTAGCGTGCTATGTATACACAGAAAGGCTAAACTACTAAATGCGTCTCGTGCCAACCAGCAAATGAGAATTTAATTAAATACTACACTCACTGCCAGTCAGTATGTTCGGGCTGGTTTGGCAGAGTACAATGTGCACTGTTTTAACAAGGGTTGAAAGGAGGCATTTGAATGTACAATTTAAGGAACTATGTGCATTTCACATTTACATATTCTAAAATGAATGTGTCATGTGTTGACAGTAACGATTTGCTGTTTTTTTTTGTCTTTTCTCAAATTTACCTGATTTTAAAAGTGTATATGTTAGGAAGTGTATCTCACGAAACTCGTTAAGAACATGTCCAGGTCATATATCACCCCATAATTAAAAAAAGAAATAAGAAATTGTACATAAATATATATATAAAGAAAAGCCTATTTTATGACAATTATGATTATTTTATTTATTTTTTGCACAGTGACATTATTTTTCATAACAATTTTATGAACGTTTCCTTTAGATTTTCCTTACTGTAATGAAAAAAAAATCTCAATAGATGATACGATGATATATTGATATATTACAACAGGGGTCGGCAACCTTTTGACATGGAGGGCCATTTGTTATATTTTTGGTCAAAAAACAATGCTCATGTTTGAGTCCACTTGTGAAAATGTTTCTAGTTTGCATTTTTCGAATTTAATCGTGTATTTTTCACTGCAAATTATATTATCAGCATAAATGTTTGAGTAAAAATTTGTGCAAAACCTGATGATTATGATATAATAATGATCCTGCATGTGAATTTTCACAGAGCATCTCAAGTGCTTTAATGAAAGAAAACCCATCCTTTTATACAAAATGAGTTAACATAGTTAATGTCACAAATTTGCTTATTTGATTACTGATCACAAAATTGTGTGGAATCTTAAATATTCCTTATAATATATCATACATTTTTGTAAACCACACAGAGGGGTAACCACTAGTATGCAAGCAACATATTTATATGATGTTTTTTGCAACTGCATTCCAATCTACATCTTGATGTAATCCTTCCTCATGATCACGCAGCGTGTTTTCATCAGCTGAATGGGAGACTAAAGACTATTAAAGTGTTACGCGACTCGTGCTGTGTGTGCAAGCCATTCGCACAAAACGGTCAGCTATTTAGCCTTTTCAGTGAATCGCACCTGCAAAATCCTAAAACATTATTTCCACGATGTGAGTTTATGTTTTCACTTTTAATCGTTTAATGTATTTTTGAGTATGGCTATGGTTTAATGAGGGTGTACCTGTGTTCTGGGTTGGAAATCTCAAGGATTAATAGTGTTGTTTTCCTTACAACATGACGTGTTGTTCTGAAAGCAAAAAGAAACAAATTAAACACAGAATGTAGTCTGTCATCCGCGCAGCCAGACCAAAGTGAAGCAGGCGCGATTAACCAAACGTGAAGCGGTGCCGGCTTGTGATGCGCGAATGGCTTGCACGTGCTGCACATGTCTGTTGTGTATACTGCAGTCTCGTCACATTTTAACTTTTTGTTTAGCCTCCCATTCAGCTCGTAAAAAAACGCTGCGTGATCATGAGGAAGGATTACATCAAGATGTAGATTGGAATGCAGGTGTGGCATTTCATATAAATGAAAATAGTCTATTCCGAAGTTGCTGGCATGCCAATGATTACCCCTCCAAGTGCCAATGCTGGCATGTGTGCCATAGGTTTCTGACCCCTGTATTCAGGGCTGTATTAAGGTGCTCCGGGGCCCCGGGGCACCGGGGCTTTCGCACTCAATCACCATGTGCTACATGGATGGATTTAACCGTTGCGTACCTTTTCTGTGTTTATATCAGCATCTCCCGCTGAATGTGTTTTCATGCGTGCTTTCCCGAGAACGTCGACAGGAAGAATTCGGTGAAGGATGCCTCGAAGAAGAAGACTGTACTATAGTAATGAGAATCACCTTTGACAATAATGGAAATTGGCAAGAAAAAACAAAACAAAAGTGAAGCATCCTGATACTTTTCAGAAGTAAAACTTGCGGGGGAAATTGTGCTTTATTGTCATGAATATAATGTCAGAAAGCCAATATTTTTAGCGGTCTTAAAAATGGGCATAATTTATATATATATATATATATATATATATATATATATATATATATATTATTTTGGGGTTAAATGTGTCTTGGAAGATTCACCCAAGTGCATACTACATGCATCATTGCAAGTGTGTGCATTGTTTTTTTCATGTAACCTGAGACCCCTCCACAGATATTGATAAAAGTGCAGTCGTAAGGTGATGGCAAGCAAAAGATTGATGCTGTTCATTTGTTAGAATGGGCAGTAAAAAGCAAACTGCATGGCGACTGCCCCACCATCACAGCTCTCATCTCTCTCAGAGCTGTAAAAGCGGCGTAGCACTCTCAGAGGTGAACACTGATCTCATATAGGCTTTGTTTCATTAGCACTGCCCCAAACAAACACCTGCAGTGTTAAGTGCTTTACATCCCTTATCAGCATGAGCCATGATCATCACCTCTACCTGACCATATCTGACAGACAAGCGCATATGAATTATCTACTGCATAAGTGAGTAAACGACTTTAGTGCTGTTTCATTCATATATTTTGAAACATGACTGGGGCCAGTTGCAGTTGCCCAACGTAAGTTAAAAAATTAAGACTTTTTATAGCGTAAATGGGCACTAAGTTACAATTTAAACACTACTAAATATTTAATATTTCATTGTTAATTTAGTTGTTTCATTTGTTAACTTCTTGTTTTGTGCAGTCTGGGTGTGTGTTAATATGGAAGTTGCTGTATTAACTAAAATGTTCAAGTTAAATTTACTCACTCACTTAAATTAATATTATTTAATGATGTTAAGTAGATTATGCTCAATTTTATACCATTAAGATTTACTTAAAACAATTATCCTTTCTAGTAATTTAGTTTTCAGTGAAGATAATACTGAAATACATCGAATATCAGCAGTTATTTACAAATTTGAAGGCTGCTTATGGGGAAAAAAAGTGCACATCATGTTATGCGACTAGAAATTGCTTTGCAGAGAGCTCATGACCAACTATTTAAGTGTTGCATTAAGAACTGGTGGTGTAACCAAATTAAGCACTGACATTAGTCCGAACATAAATGAGACCATATGCACAGCTGGTCCAATCCTACCCAGCTGTTTTAGTTTTTTTTTTTTTTTTTTAGTAAAGTAGGTCAGCTAAGGTTTGCTTTGTTTCATGCTAGTTTTAGACCAGAATATCTACAGTACAGTCATGCTGGTCTACCTGCAACACTGACCAACTGTGTGGCATAAACCCCTCCATAACACACTCACCAATAACAGAACATTGTCTAAAACCAGTAAATCATTTCCCCACAAGGGGAAACTTCATGGAAAAGGCTATGGTTGGTAAAGAAGCAATCTGATGTCTAAAACAGATAAATATAAGCGAGTCATTATCAGCATAAGATAACAATAATGCAGTATGTTCGACTGGAGAGAACGAGATCGGAAGCTGTTTATTTCCCCTGGTAGCTGATGGGTCAGTTGCCAGTGGCTTTTCCTGGGAGCGGTCGAGCCCTGGCTCGTTTTGCATCTTTTAATATTGCATGCTGTTCATTTAGTGGATTGGCTGAAGCCCAGAGCCACTCCTCTCAGGGGCGTACTTCACCTCACAGGGGAACTTGGGATTGATGGCTCTCCACTCCCGGCAAGCCATGCGAGGCTACGTCTCCCCCCACCTCTCCCCCCGAAAATGCTGCAAACATCCTTTCCCTCGGCTGCTAACTCATCAATCACACTGTCACTTTAATTTATGTGCCACTTCTTGTTTCGGTATCATTTATTTCTGGCAAGAAAATTGCAAGCTACCACACAGTTCTGGACAGAAAAGCTCCTGTTAGCAGCTAGGAAGCATTTTAACTCTTCACGTGCTCTAATTCTTATTGGTTATATTGGCATGTATTGTTTTGTATCTTAGAGATTTAAACATCGTTAATGTCTATACAGAGTGAGGGACTTTCTGTTCCTGTTGGGATGAAAATCAACCATGTACTGGGTGTTTTTGAAATTTAATGGAGGTCAAAAGATGCTAAGATCCAGTTAACACAAGGAGCACACTTCATGGCAAGTGTTGCAGCATATTTGCCACTGATCATTTTCACATGCAAATTAGATTTGCGGCAAACTTGTGGCAAATTGTACAATGTTGCCAAAGGTAGTGTTGGGTTTGAGTCCACCTTAGCCGTGTCCGAGTCAAGTCCGAGTCTTTAAAAAATCGAGTCCGAGTTGAGTCCAAGTCCAAAAGGGGCAGAGTCGGACTCAAGAGAGAGTCCATAACAGGCCGAGTTCGAGTTGAGTACGAATGAATCTGTTCATGAATCTGAATTCAAATTGTAACCGTAAACTCAACGTCAACATTTTTGAGGGAAACCTCACAAGTTCTGTGCGGGCAGTTTTTTATCGATAACGCTTTTTTCCCCTGACTATTTTAAAAGTTACACAGTTTATTTATCAAGCTATTATGGACCAGTTCAAGCTGACAACACTGTCACAACACAAGAGACTACAGAAGCCTACATGTGTAGATACAGTATGCCTAAAATAACTTAATATCCAATATTAATAAAACAAATGTATGTATTTGTATTTCGATATGCTGATTTTAGTAAACTGTGAGAGCCATGATGTGGGTGACTTTACTCAGTTAAGTTGATTTTAAGTTTTTAACCACAATAAAAACGCATTGCAAGCACCATCATGGCTGCACAAATGCCACATGCAATTTTACCAGTTGTCAGGTGCTGTGTCGTGTGAAACTGCCTTGTTTAGGTTCTATTACATTGGATGACTGTTTTTATGTTCTCATTGTGCCAGCCACCTCGGTAGTCGATGTTATTCAGTAATCGTTGTAGTAACATTCAAGCGTATTGGTTGAACGATGAGTGTGCCTGTGCACGTGCGTTAGTGTGTGTGTGTCTGTTTGCTTAAAAACAGTGAAACAACTCTAGCTACGTCTACAATTTCAGGGGCTAATACAGCTGTATGCAGACAGAGATGTGTTCATTAATTTCTATTTTGTTATTTATATATTACATTTTTCATTGCATCACAAATGTCTGAGTTTAAGTTGTAGGTAGCTGCAGCTAGCCTTACCATTAGAAGTCTGTAGCTATCTCACTAATTTCACTCACACACACACACACACACACACACACACACACACACACACACACACACACACACACACACACACACACACACACACACACACACACACAATAAATGTTTAATACACTACTGCATTATCTACTTGGCAGCTTTCTTTGTTAATTCTATCTGTGAGCTTGCATGTTCATACTTGTTTCCATGCTGATTTCCATTAGAGAACAGTTTTAAAAAATATCTGGTAAGCAAGTAGCTAAAACGCTGCTGAACTAGTTGTGGGATAATAGACTTAGTAAATTCACTGTTGCCAAATAAGTGTTATCTTAACATTTATTTTCTTCAGTTCTGTTTCCATTTTTAAGATACTAGTCATGGGGTTCACTGTGAGGAGAATCACCCAAGGTTCATCTAGGGTCACTGTAATGTAAATTCACAAAACTTGTGTGTGTACTCAGTTGATTTCAGGGAATTCCAACCCTCCCTGTGCAGTAACCTCAGCCCTGTTCTACTCCCGGCAAAACTATAACCCCGGCTTGGACCCTGATCACTGAACTGCTTCAGTTACCTGACTAAGATTCCATATCCATATACACAAATATTGCACCTCCCCTTTAGCTTCATGGGTGGCAGGGAGCTGAATTTACCCACAGGCAAAACACAAAACCCTGAAAACATAATAAAACGTGACAGCTGTTTTACCTCATTAAAGCTCAACTCAGTGTGGGTAGCTCCAAATTGCTGTTCTGAGGCTAACACCACATCTACCTTGGAAGCTGCAAATCAGCTCAGAATGTTCTCTCATAACGTATCCGCTGTAAGCTTGAGGTAACAGTAAAAAATGCAAGAACATTTCTTTTCTACTTAAAAAAAAAAACAACAACAAAAAAACAAACAATTTGTATAAAAACTGAATATGTTCTATGGCCAATTTTAGAAAGTAAAAATAATACTTTTTCTTGGTTCTGGAAGTATTTTTCCCATCAATATCTTTTTTCCATAAGGTTTTCATGAAATTATTCATAGAAAGATCTAAGCCATGAACCAAACCAATATCAACATTACAAAATGTAGTACTTAAAAATGGGACAAAAGGAAAGAGGTACAAGAATGTATACTTAACATCTGTTATGAGCGCACTAACTGCAATTCCATGAAGCAATGCCAATCATGTAATTAAATGAAAAATGAAAACTATTGATTAGAAGTTGATTATAAGAATACAAACTATATATTCTGATTTCATTGCAAAATATTCAGACATATGCAAATATACAAGTAGCTTGAGAGTGTACGGAGAACGACTCACTTGCATAATTTACAGTAAGACTTGAGATTGGGTGGTCGCTAGAGAGCTAGTTTGGTGCACTTTGTTTCTCTGACTTCAGGATCATGTAGTTCATTACCAGGAATTTCACTTTTGAACACAATTTTTATACAGTGAAGTTTAAATAATGTGAACCGATGGCTTCAACAGAGGTATATACCATCAATGAATGACCTCATAGCTATATAGATAAAAATCAGTTCGCCTGTGGAGAAAATAAATGGGATTTTTACTTCCTGAACCTGACTTTTGGACTCAATACCCCTCATTTGGCCATTCTTGTGGTTGCCTGATACAGCCAATAACTTTCATTAACCGCCCTGCCTGCAGAATACACATCACAAACCAGTGGATGAAGTTGAAGACAGCAGACACTGGATGCAGCATGAGTAATATAGTAGCGTAATTCAAGGTGCTATCGAGATGTAAAACGTTGCTGCTCTAATGTGCAGAAAGGTCGGGCAGTGGCCACAGGCTGCTCTATTAGCTTTCAGAGACACAGGAACAATCAGCTTCCATGCCAACAGAGTTTCATCGTTAGCTTCTAATCTCCTGTGAGTTAAGCCAGATAGTGGCCAAAGCTGATTTCTGCGCCCTCTTCTCGGGATCCATCTTCGGAGCACGATTCAATTATTTTCTTACTCAGCTTCTGGAATTAAGTTACAAGGGCCAGTAATGCAGTTCCAGAGACTGTTCTTGTCCAGAAAAAAAATTACCAATCACATGTCTCAGCCTCAGAGTTTGTGTACTAGCTGCCCTGAACAAAGGGTTCAAGGCCTGACACAGAGAATGGAAGGACTTTCATGGCAGAAGATCAACACAAGTTTTTAGGTACATGCTAAATGAGTCTTTTATCTTTAAGCTGCATTGATTTTCATGTACGGTACATGGCGCCGTGAAAATGAGTTCTGTCCTGTGGGTTTGTTTTCCACACCAATCGAATGGAAACATGAGAGGAGTTACGATCAGGCCATCTGGCAGACCTTTGACTGAAATGTTTGAAAACCGAGTCGACGAATTTCATGCAAGGACACAGAGCACTTGCAAGGACACTGTCACTCTTTCATAAAGTGCATTACATCAGCCTCTGATTGATTAGGAAAGGCCTAAGTCTGCGGTGTATGGATGCCATGCATACAGAGCTGTGTTTGACATGGACCCTGTCACAGCGATTTAGCAAAAAACAGAGGTGCACTACCTGATGCATGGATTAGCATTACTAAAGAACCATGGAGAGGTTGTGTACTTTAGACAACCACACACATGTGGATGATTCTTCAATTAGGGTCACTTGTGATTACTTGAAATCATGAAAAATTAAACTTCTATAAACTTGTGCTGGAATAAAGATCTGATTTTGGTATTGATGGACCTTAAAGTGGATTTTTGTGTTATGTGGGAGGAATGGAGTTTTGATCTCATGAAAATGATGTGACTGTGTTTGAAAAATGGTATTACATGGTTCCTTACATGTATTGAGCCAGTTTCTGTGAAAAGTTTAAATGTTCACTCTGTGGTGCTAAAAGTGTGTTCAATTTTCTAAGGTTAATTTGCTATCAAGTTTGAAATAAACAACCTCTTCCTCCCTACCCTAAACCTTAACCTGAACCTAACTGATTGTGTCATAAAAAGCAAATGTGAGATTAAAAAACACAACAATATTGTTTCGTGGTGCTTCTCTGACACATTTGGGTCACGTGTTCCCTGATTTTAACACTTTTTATGAAGTTATTGTAGAGGGGGTTAAAAAGTCAGGGCAGGGGCAAGTCCAAAACAGAGAAATATTGAATAGATTCAACTCGGTCTCATGAGAAGTCATAGTTATACTATGACAGGGCAAAATCTTAAGAAATTTGCTTGTACAAAAAACTAACCAACAAACAGGGTTTTCATGATTTTCCCTTTGTTTAACCCTTTACCCAAACCAAAACCTAACCTTTAAGTGTAACCCCATACCTAAACCAAAAACTGAACCATGATATTAATAGGAAAATTACATTTGTGTAACACAGAAGAAAGAAAATATTGAGGTATTGTCACAGTTCCCCCTGACACTCTCAGTGCACACACCCCACGATCTCTCTCTCCCGAATTCTAATCACCTGCACCTGAAGCTCATTCCCACATTCATCAACCTCACAGTATTTAGGCTCCACTCCCCCGTCACTCCTTGTCTGGTCTCAACTATGATCACAGACTCACTTACCTGCTTCTTCCTGGAGACTCTTCGTTATATCCCTAACTCGCCTCCAACGAAGTCCTGTTCCTAGCTCTACTCCTCCTTCAAGTTCCAGGGTTCCTAGCTATCCAGCGAACTGCATCCATCAACCAGGTTTCCTCGCTATTCAGCGAACTGCAGTCATCACCCAAGTTTACTCGCCATTCAGCGGACTGCATCCATCAACCAGGTTTCCTCGCTATTCAGCGAACTGCAGTCATCACCCAAGTTTACTCGCCATTCAGCGGACTGCATCCATTAACCAGGTTTCCTCGCTATTCAGCGAACTGCAGTCATCACCCAAGTTTACTCGCCATTCAGCGAACTGCATCCATCAACCAGGTTTCCTCGCTATCCAGCGAATTGCAGTCATTACCCAAGTTTACTCGCCATTCAGCGGACTGCATCCATCACCCAGGTGAATCCGCTATCCAGCGAACCGCAGTCATCTCCTTGGTTTACCCATTCCCCAATTCCCCTCAATAAACTACACCTCCGGGTTTAAACTCTACCATCGAGTCTGAGTATCTGTTACAGGTATAGAACGAGACGGAGGAATCGTGTTACAGGTTATTGAAATACATCAGCCATTAGTTTAGCATTATTAAACCAAATTTGTTTAAAGACATTTTTTTTCTTCAAATAAAGTGTTGGATAAGATGCTAGCTAATATGTGGTACCTGTATTGCATTGATGTGAAATTTCGTTGCTTTTTTATCGCTATGGTAAGAAAAGTCCTCTTTCGAACAAGGCAAGTCATACTATATCTAAGATTTTGATCCTTAGATATCATCTTGTTCAAATTATTGCGAGTTGTCATGAGACAATTTTAGACAAATTTCTCCTTTTAAAAACTTAAACATTTTGGGAAAAGTGTGTTTTTTTTTTTTCATTTAAAGGGAATAGTAAATAGTAAAGAAATTTTCTCCAAATTGAAGAATCATCCACACACACACACACACACACACACACACACACACACACACACACACACACACACACACACACACACACACTACTGTACATTCATCTGGATTATCCTCTTATCTGTTTAAAAATGTGTCTGCACAGCATTTCGCCTTGTAATTCTTTCACATGGAGAGTCATAATCTCTCCTCTCAATACATAGATCTTTGCTATAACAAGCCATCTGAGAGTCTAAATTGCTGTTTTTGGTCATAGCCTTGATTCCCACTGTACAGGGGTTCTTGCTCAGGGGTCTGGGAAGGAGAAGCTATGAACTGGCTATGACACCAAGCAGGACCGGCCCAGAATCACCTCCACGTGGCCCGTTGTGACATATAGTCTGTACACAGACAGTCACTCTGAATAATAGGCCTGGTTGCTGTAAATGTCAGCTCTTTAAATCATGTCGGAGCTTGGCGGCCAGGCACAGAATGCTTCATCGCTGCTTAAACTACAGACGGCCATTTATTATGTGTATGCTTATAAATCACTAAGGAGACCCTGCATTCCTCCCACCCGTAAAAGAGAAAAATCACGTGAATGGAGAGAGGGAGAGGAACAACATAAAGGACGAGGTCTTTGGGGCTGAATGTCAGAGGAAATATGAGCTGGCTGCGAGAAAGATTACAAGCACTGCATATTGGACATTGCCGGAGCACCACCTGGTAAAAGTTGATTAGGTGTCCTCCTCCTTGCAGTGCGATGGAAGAATCCACTCTCCCCCTCCTAGACCTCTATATCTTTCTTGGTCTCTCGCTCTTCATCCATTAAAGGGCTCACATCAAAAGGAATCCAATTTTCCTTGAGCTTTTATAATAAAATGGTTCATTGTACAATGAAAATATGCCATAACTTTCAAACCTTCCTGTCCAAAACTACAAATGTTTGAAACTAAAGGCTGAGCTGCTGCAAATTGGGGCAAGTCGGCTCAAGTCTACAGGAGTTGGGAATTTCAGATGTGAAAATTTTGCATAGTGTATGATGGGTACTGATCATGATTCCATCTAGTCGGAGCCAAGGAAATTGTATCAAACATATTGATATTTGTGAGCTGACTTTCCATGTCTACAGAGGAAACCTGGTAGTATACAGTTTGAAGTTCTGCGGACTGCAGCCAATGGAAATCTACCATGCGGGGTGAGGAAGCAATGGAGATGGCTAACAAACACTCAAGTAGAGTTTAACTTTTAACACCATTCACCTTGCATTTCAGAGTCCATACTGGGTGAATGTCCCACAAAACGGCACCCAAATATGTTTTGCCTCTTTTGACATTTTCGAGACTCAGAAGACAGAGTAGCAGCAACAAAAATATGGCCAGTTCCCGTATCCATGTTTGTTTACATCTGTCATATTTATGCGGCTCCTTAAACGGATGGGTGTGCGTTTCTGAGAGAGTTTGTGATCGGATCGAGTTGACAGTCATGTAGTGTATGATGTCTGGGGAGTTTTTTATAGTTGGTAAGTATATGCCTATGTTGTAGTGTTTTAAATTCTGTTCAGATTTTAAAAGTCATGTAGTTTTAAACCACCTTAAGCTGCAAAAATGACTGATTCTTATACTGTATGACATTTATTGACAACAATGCTTATTTGGTGTCCAAAAACTTCCAGTCCAGTCAAAATGAAATAGGGATGAAGTAGGATAGATACAATTATTCTTCAACAGCAGAAGAACTAATAATAATAGTTAATTGTGGGAAAATCTGTCAAACGTTTTGCTTTTCCTGGCTGTTTATAGCACCTTCCACTCTGCATATCATTCTGAATGTGTGACGAGTGAGATCTCTTTGTGTGACACATTTCAGCCTGGATTGTTTGAAGCTGTCTCAATGTCTTCAGTCTTTTTAGAGGCTGTTATTGAAGGATGGAGCAGTTAATAAAACTATATTGGAACAGACAGAAAACCTGTAGCCTATATGTAAGCACAGCAAAGATCTGTTTAAGAAGGCTTTTCTATAGAAGTTTTAAAGGAATGTGTCTGATTCAATCCAAGTTATGCTCAAAATAATATTGGCTAATATCTTGCTTAAAAAAATACAAAATAGCAGTTACAGTAAGGCACTTACAATGAAAGTGAATGGGGCCAGACCATAAATGTTAAAATACACACTGAATCAAAAGTATAGCCACAAGACGTAAGAATTATTTGTTCTAGCATGACTTTAATGTCTTAAAATTGCTTATTTTAAAATCACAAACATTATCCCAGTAAAGTTATGTCAAATATTACAACTTTGTTGAGATGATGACAAAATGTGGAGAAACCATGTAATCTTGTAAGCACTGAAACAATGGCAAATACCTGCATTTATCACACTAAAATCTTGTTAACACATATAATGTTTAGGTATTGTGGCTATACTTTTGAAACTGTGTGTATTTTAATGTTGATGGACTGGCTCCATTCACTTTCATTTCAAGTGCCTTACTGTAACAGCAAATGTATCTTATTTTAATGAAAAAGTTAACGGTTTTAAAATACGAGTGAAGAATTTGAAAGAACACATGGAAATTATTATTTTTGGCAATCAACATTACACCACAACAATGATTTTGAAGGTGCTTAGCTCATACTGAAATGGAAAATTCCTTTAAAGTTACAGCAGAATAAGTAATGTAATGTAAAGCCCATGTAATTCTAAGGTTCAAAGAGTGGGTAGAAAATGATCTTGAAAAGCTACATGTTGTTTCGGGAAAAAATAAAACAAATAAATATATACAACAACTGAACTGTCTTCACTGACCCTATAAGTGGACCTGAGGAAAATACAATAAACAAAAAACATACAGTATGAACTAATCCCATACAGAATGATGGTACATTAAAAAAACATTTAAAACACTCATTGGCCTATAAGATGTACAGTATGTTCATCTAAAGCTGCCACTGATATTAAAAATGTCACCTACTTGTACTGTGTGTTTCAAACATACATGTATATTTCAAAATGCTATATAAATGTTATGTATGGTGCCAGACGGGCTGGTTTGAGTATTTGTGTAACTGTTGATCTCATGGGATTTTCACACACAACAGTCTCTAGAATTTACTCCGAAGGGTGCCAAAAACGTTTGGTTACGTATGTAACCTCCGTTCCCCGAGGGAGGGAAAGACACGTTGTGTCGGAGAAGCGACACTAGGGGTCTCTCTTGAGCGCCGATATTCACCTCTGACCTATTGAAAAGGGCCAATGAGAGTTGGCAGTCAGTATTTGCATACCCCGCCCCCGCATACGGGTATTTAAGCGGGGCAAATACGGAAGTTTAGTCAGGATTTTTCTGAGGAGCCGGAAATGGTCCGGCCACAACAGTGGCTCGGTTCAGCGACATGGCGGAGGAAAGACAGAACGTGTCGTTCCCTCCCTCGGGGAACGGAGGTTACATACGTAACCAAACGTTCCCCTTCTGTCGCTCTCTCCACGTTGTGTCGGAGAAGCGACACTAGGGGACCCATTCCAATCTTGCCATGTGCTGAACCGTGTACGTGAACTGCCGATACATCGTCTGTACCTGGCTGCACGTACCCTTCCCCAATGCCCCATACGAACATCGGGATCCTTCTAGTTACCCTGAGAGGGGAACAAGGCGATGTTTGCCAACATTGGAACGGGCCAGCCTGGCTGGGCCTCTTTTCTCTCTATGTTTCTCGCATAGAGCAATCACGGCCGGGGCCCTTACACGCATATAGGGAAGGGGGTCTTACCCAGACCCTGTGGAGACCACACCTGCCCTTTTTCTTGGGGAGGAAAAGTGGTAGACACGTCACACGGCCGTCTTAGGGCTCCTGTGGAAAGTATGGTGCGGTGGTAGATCCAGCCTCGAAAGGGGGGAGTTGCTACAGCATGGCAACCGGGGCAGCTGTAACTGCCTAAGGGAGACACGGGGGTCCGCTCGTAAGGGGACAGAACCGTGGAAATACACACAGGGGGAGTCGGAGCAGGAGGCCTTACCTGTGGAGCACCTCTACCAGTACGGGGTAGCCATCAGGGTACCCGCAGTTGCTTGGGTCGGCGAGTTCCTCCGCTGAACCGCGGACCTGGAGGGCTGGGGAGGAATCGACCAGGGTCCCGACTCGGAGTGGGGCGCCCTGGGAAAAAGGCGCACTACTTAACCTTGACATCAGGAAAAGGGTGCTGGGCGCAAGCGATCCACCCGGCCGGTTGGTCTACGTGTTACCGAGTTCTACGGGCTCGGACCTGACAAAACACGAGATGCAACCGACTCAACGCGGAGGTTGTAAAACCTTGCGAAGGTGTTGGGTGTTGCCCAACCCGCGGCTCTACAGATGTCTGCTAGGGAGGTGCCCTTGGCCAGTGCCCACGAGGACGCAACACCCCTTGTTGAGTGAGCTCGGACCCGCAAGGGTAGGGGCACGGCCTGGGTGTGATAAGCCAGTGTGATGGCGTCGACAACCCAGTGGGCGAGCCTCTGTTTGGAGATGGCATTCCCTTTCTGCCGTCCCCCAAAGCAGACAAAGAGCTGCTCAGAGCGTCTGGTGCTCAGTGTGCGGTCCAGGTAAATGCGCAGGGTGCGCACTGGACATAGCAATGAAAGGGCTGGGTCTGCCTCCTCCCGGGGCAGCGCTTGCAGGTTCACTAGCTGATCTCGGAATGGTGTGGTAGGAACCTTGGGAACATAGCCCGGTCGCGGTCTTAGGATCACAGACATATCTGCCGGACCGAACTCCAGGCAAGTGTCGCTGACAGAGAACGCTTGCAGGCCCCCGACCCTCTTGATAGAGGTGAGCGCGATCAGCAGGGCTGTCTTAAGAGAGAGGGCCCTGAGTCCAATTGATTCAAGCGGCTCGAAGGGGGGTCTCTGGAGTCCTGCCAAGACTACCGAGAGATCCCAGGAAGGAACTAGGCCTGGCCGGGAGGGATTCAACCTCCGGGTGCCTCTCAGGAACCTGAGGATCAGGTCGTGCTTACCCAAAGACTTGCCATCTACAGGATCGTGGTGGGCGGCAATGGCGGCAACATACACCTTGAGGGTGGACGGGGACAGCCTCCTGTCCAGCCTCTCCTGTAGGAACAGGAGCACTGACCTAATCGCGCATCTCTGTGGGTCTTCAGTTCGGGAAGAACACCAATCTGTGAACAAGCGCCACTTTAGGGCGTAAAGGTGCCTGGTAGAGGGGGCTCTGGCTTGGTTAATTGTATTCACAACGGTCGCCGGTAAGCCGGCTAGCTCTTCCGCATCCCGTCCAGGGACCAGACGTGGAGGTTCCAGAGGTCTGGGCGCGGGTGCCAGAGCGTGCCCCGTCCCTGAGAGAGGAGGTCCTTTCTCAGGGGGAATTCGCCAGGGAGGAGCTGTCGCGAGAAGTCTGAGTTCCGAGAACCAAGTCTGAGTGGGCCAGTAGGGGGCCACTAATGTGACTCGCTCCTCGTCCTCCCTGACCTTGCACAGCACCGGTGCAAGAAGGCTCACTGGGGGAAATGCGTACTTGCGCAGCCTCGAGGGCCAGCTGTGTGCCAGCGCGTCTGTCCCAAGGGGAGCCTCTGTTAGGGCGTACCAGAGCGGGCAGTGGGAGGTTTCCTGGGAGGCAAACAGGTCTACCTGGGCCTTGCCAAACCGTTCCCAAATCAGCTGGACCGACTGGGGGTGAAGCCTCCACTCCCCGCCGGGCAGGCGTTGTTGTGATAGCGCGTCCGCTACGACGTTGAGCTTGCTGGGGATGTGAGTGACCTGAGTCCTGCTGGCTCCATAGGAGGAGACGGCGGGCGAGTTGTGACATGTGGCGGGAGCGTACACTGCCTTGGCGATTTATGTACGCCACCACCGTGGTGCTGTCCGATCTCACGAGGACGTGTTTGTCCCGAACTAATGGGAGGAACTTCCTGAGGGCGAGAAGGATGGTCAGCAACTCCAGGCAGTTGATGTGCCAACGCAGCGGGGCCCCTTTCCAACGGCCCGCTGCTGCGTGCCCGCTGCACACGGCACCCGACCCGGACCAGGAGGCGTTGGTTGTGACCAGAACGCGTCGGGACACCTGCTGCAGGGGCACTCCTGCCCGTAAAAAGCAGAGGTCTGTCCAGGGTCGGAGTGTTTTGAGGCAGGCGGGGGTGATCCTTACCCGATGCGTGCCGTGGTGCCATGCTTGTCTCAGGACTCGAGTCTGGAGCCAGTGCTGGAGTGGTCTCATATGCATCAACCCCAGCAGCACTTATACAGTATGTATATGGTCTCCCTCATTTGATCGCTCTTTTACAGACTGAACATATTTGTTAGGACACGGGTGGATTAAAATGTGATAAATGACTGACTCCTCACAAAGACGTGTCCATGGGCAAAATAACTGTGCCTTTGCACAGTTGAATGAGTCAGATTTATCAGATCAGGTTTTTTTTTGTTCTAGCACTTTAATGCCATCTATGAAAGATTTACAGCAAACAGTAGCTAAGCTTACTGAAATTGAATATATATACATGGATTTTATTGGGTGTCACGATTTTACTCTCTCCTGTCCTCTCATAAAAGATGTTACATTCCTTTTATATTTAACGGTTGCTTCTTTTATATTTTAGCTGCAGGGAGGTTATGGCCCTGAGTTTGTTGTCTTCTCTTGGTCTTTCTCTGCCCCACATTTTATCTTATTTCCAGCCTCTATACTGTTATGTCATTGCTGGTACTGTACACAATTCCATTATTTTGAGAGAAAAAGTTTCCCGAAAAAGGTTTCCCAAATAATACTGTCCTCCATTGTTTAGACAGATAGTCCCACTTCACACCATTGTATACAGAAGTGTCTAACCTTTAAATGGCTTATTTATAGTTCGTTCTGTATTCCACTGGATAAGAAAATTTATTTTAACATAAAAATAAAAAAAACACACACATCAGCTGTAAGTATCTATGCATGTGTTAGTAAAAGGATGCCAGCTGCATGCAATCTGTGACTTCATAGCATCACCACAATTAAATGTATTCTGTCTCCACAATCCCACAGACATCTTAAAGTGCTCTTGGTTTCTTTAAATGAGAAGCAGTTTCCCTTTTTCTGCTTTTCTTTCTTCCTCCATCTCTTTTTTTCTGTCTATAATGTTTCGTAAAGCACTGAAGCTGTGCTGGCGTGTGTGTTTTTGGTGCACAATTACACCAAGCCAAGCCTCCATTTCCTATCAACTCACTGCCATTTATTCTCTGAACGAATCATGGTCTTTGTGCCCTTGAAGGAGAGGAAAATAGCTGTCCATTCAGGGACGGGAATGATGAAGTGTACAACTGAATATTGTGGCCACCATGTCATGTTTGTAAATAATCCTCTCCGGCCTGCACTGCGAGGGAAAAAATGCTGAGCAGCGCAGAACAGCTGAGTGGTCTGGAGCAGTGATATACAATCCTCTACAACTGAGAATTAATTTGCAGTTTAGTTCTGCAAGCACATGTATAATTTATGGAAAAGATTATTCCGATAATTCTTTGCTACAAACATATGAAATAAATTCAAGATTACTGAAAAGTATGAATATAATAATTTAATATGGATATAAACATGGTGTACAAAACAAAAGAAATGTTGATTATAAATACTTTATACTTATAATGTATTAAATGCTAAAAAAACATTTGTAAAATATAGTTTAATATAGATAAGAAGGTGAATTTGAGAAATATCAGTTCAAAACAATTGATGTGTCCAAGCCTTCGTAATTAATTCAAAATTGTTACTTCAGGAATTGTATCATGGCTTGTGCTGTCTCTACCAAGTTATTGGATAAACAAGTATGGATGGATGTGTGTGTGTGTGTGTGTGTGTGTGTGTGTGTGTGTGTGTGTGTGTGTGTGTGTGTGTAGAGAGAGAGAGAGAGAGACTGAGCATGTACAATCACCTGTTGCAACTCCCAAGCAGAGATGATGTCAGCTTTCAGAAGATCAGCTTTCTCAGTGGAAAAATAGCAACCAAGCGGGGGTATTTCTCCTTATTTCGCGTTACCCGGTGCACAAGAGTCGATCACTGTAGAAACCACAATGTCCTCTGCCATTTTAAACAGAACCCATTATGTAATTAATCAGTCTACGTCTCTCAGCTGTGATTAGTCATAATGCTGAAGTTGTTCATTTAAAGCCATTTAAAGTTATTTCCTAGCTTTAGTAGTGTAGTAGTAATACAAGCAATCACAAAGAGCTGTTTTATGTAGACACTAGCTGGCGGATTCACTTCACGTCACTTAACTGGTTCATATTACACACAAAAATTATATTTTGCTACCACATGCTGGCTAACATATGTAATGTGTTAGAACTAAATGAACACAAGCGGAGTGATACACACACACACACACACACACAGTGAAGCATCGGAGTGCTGATGGTGTCAGACCATCAGTGCTCATGAAACATCTCTCGTCCAATCAGATTCGAGGACCGGAAATAACTGTTGTATACATATAATCAGTATATAATCAATAATCAATACTGAAAAGTATCTGTATAGTATAGTTTTATATAAATAAGAAGAAGATCTCCCCTTTCAGTGCGGGTGTTTCTTTGAGTCTGCGGGCAGCTTGGAAGCCTACCTTAATCCATGACTTCCACCCCCGGAGAGCTTCTGGGTGAGACTTAATTGAGATGTATCTGTATTGACTGATTTGATCTACAAGTCACTCATTGAATATGATAAATTGAGTTTTGGAGGAGAAGGAAAAATCAATCATATGGATCAACATGTATAGGTTTCTCCAGCTTCTCCATTCCCTCCCACTGTCTTTATTGGATATCTGCATGAATAATGGACTCCTCACAGACTGAAATTGCCATTGCTGCTTCTTTATTAAAGGAGGAAGGATGGCTGCAATATCTGCCAGAGTTAATAGCTGCTGGCCAACCAGAGAGCTCGCTCAGGTCACCATAGCCACCATAGTCAGTGTCCTCAATGTGGCTACAGCAATCCTATTATCATCTTTTTCCACACTTGAGATGTATCTTGCTCAATATCAGGTGTTAACATTCCTCTCAAAGAGGCCATATAATGAGGACTTAAATTTACCCTGCACATTTGTGATAGGTAATTTGCAGAAATGAAAACTTGCAGTCTATAAAGAGCATTTATTGAAACTAAACTGCAAAAATAGCTTCTGTTCTTCCGCAGCTTTATGGTGTCAGACAAATTAGTACATTTAAACACATCAACACATGATCGATCAATGTCAACAATGTCTATTTGGTGTTCTTAAACTTTGCCCAAACTATAATGCAGAGAAAGTAGGATAGATTCTATTATTACATTATTATGATCCTCGATTCATTTTCAAATATTTCTTTAGCTAATCGGATATAATGCCACGTTTTATTTCCTGTATTTTAATAAAATGCATTTATTAACAAAACATAAATGATTGTATGCTATACATTGTGCAAAAATACTATATTTATTGCATATGGTTAAAACACAAAACATATTTGTCCTCAGTTTGGAAGCAGCGTTACAATTTATACATCTTAATTACAAATACTAATTAAGAAAAACAAAACAAAAATTTGATTGCAACGTTGTACTTATCAGTTAACAATGTTTTTACTCTATACACACAGTATATAGAAAAGGACTCTGTACAGTCACTGTTTTCATAAAATATTATTATTATTAAATTGATTTGTGTTGAAACTATGTAACTATGTGAGAAGTAAAATAATGCTAAAAGCTGAAATACACCTCCGGTTTGTGTCAGAATTCTGTTGGTGTTTATTTTGTAAATAATGACTGTATGACTCCCCATTATGCATACTATTTTATGACTACTTGCCAAATAAATAAATAACTAAATGGAAAGGAAACATTGATTGAATACAGGATAAGCGGCCTGATAGGTGGATGTGCGGTTGTTACTCAGAGATATCAGACCGCTAGATGGCGCCATTGAGTAATCAGAATCGAGTATTCCAGAGAGCTGTGTAATAATTATTTTTAAAGTGTTTAACATAAAGAGCGCCTGTGAGCTGGACAAATTTGTTCCTATTTTTGTCCGCTTCAACTTGTCTCCGTAATCTTTCAAATGAGTTTCAAACTTTTATGCTCTGTAAAGTAATGTCACTGACAGAGTATCTTGGACTCAAGATGGCGCCGGGTATGGCTGCTGCATTGCGAGCTCCGATACAACACTGCGGTTTATTGTTTGTTTTGTTTACAGTTCTTTGTTTTTTTGTCTTGGATGTTGTCTGCCTTATTGTTTACGACAGACAAACGCTTTCATCGGAGGTGAGCTTCCCTCCCTCCAGGACATATATATCAGGTGGTGTGTGAAAAAAGCTTGGATGATCATCAGAGACTCCAGCCACCCGAGTCATGGTCTGTTCTCACTGCTACCATCAGGCAGGCGGTATCGCAGCATCAGGACCTGCACCAGCCGACTACATGACAGCTTCTTGCCCCAAGCAGTCAGACTGTTGAACACTTGATCTATCAAGATCAATAATTAGCACTGCACTTTATTAATCTATAATCTCACACTAGACTGTCAACATATTCTAACTACTACTCATAACTACTTATATATATATATATATATATATATTTCATATACTCTTTACTTATTGTGTATTCTATATTTTGTGTATTGTTTACTGTACATTGTATATTATATTGTGTATGTGTACATTTGATATGTAAATTGTGTTGTGTAAGTATGTTGTTTATTGTAATTGGTATATGTCTCGTCACTGTCATGACTGCCATGTTGCTCGGAACGGCACACAAGAATTTCACCTACTGTTGCACTTGTGTACATGGTAGTGTGACAATAAAGTGATTTGATTTGATTACAGCAAAATTTTAGTCAAAAGGATAATGAAATTTGTTGTTGAATATTTTCATTATCGATCATTATCAAATTTATCAATCAGTTGTAGCAGCGCTAGCCTTTAGATAGTCATAGAGGAATAGCAGCAAAAATAAAACAGCCCATGACCAGAAGGAAAATTATCATGAAAAACAACATTTGAGGCACAAAAGCTTTATTAGCATAATGCTGCAAGTGGACTTCAGGTACAACATTTTTTAATAAATAACAATAAAAAAGTATGATATGAGCCCTTTAAGAGGTCACATCACAGTGGTTAAGTCAACAAGCTAGCGCAAATGTTTGAATTGTCTGGCTAGAATTGTCCTTGAGACTGAACCTGCACTGTATCTTTCTTCCTGTGCTCTGTGCTCATGACTAAACTCTAAATAAAATATCTGCAATATTTCAGCTTTGCTCAGTCATCACCCCTTGTTGATCAATGGGAAAGAAAACAAAGGAATTTGGCTCTCCAACACCGCAACCTTTAACGCATCATAAATGACATAGCGCTGCTGAAGAATACGTTTGAAGACAAACTAATGGACAGGTCTCGGCACTTTCTGTGTGCACCCCTCTATTACTAATGGCCCAACTATTCTGCTTTTTTTTTTGTGTACACAAAAATATAGATAAGTGTGGCATACTTGACTGCTGAATCACCATCGCACATTATGGGTCGCCGGTCCGGCGGCTATGTTTTCCCTTGTGGTGCCACCACACACAAAGTGCTCCCTCTCAGTATCACAGACAGCACATTGTCCGCCAGTGCTTGGGAAATGCCTGTTTTGGGACATTAATAGCGACAAGTGTAATTTTCCCTCTCTCACTTCATTCCAATTGAGGCTTGAGGAAAGTAATGAGGAGGATGTTCCTGACTGAGAATAGAGATTTATCTCAAAGGTTATTTGCTGTGACAATGGGAAGTCATAATCTGTATTTGATGTGTATTAGTTAGTGGTTCTTGCAAGGGCAAGAATCACCATTTCTGTTGCTCATACTTACTATTAAATCAAATTGTGCAGCTTGTTGTAAAGGTACTGTATGTGTTATTACTAGAGATGCACCGATACTACTCATTGGTACATGTATTACGCCGATACTGGTGGTTAATCAGTGTCATAATTTTCAAAATGAGTACATTAAAATACTGCTGTCGTGTTGCCGTCGTGTATGCCGCTTCTAAGACCAGTTTGAAAGCAGGAGAAACATTTAGGTGTTTACAGTAAAGCATTTAAATGTTTCATTTTATCAATCTTTAATCAATCATTCTTTATCATGTAAAGAAGACGGTGGAAATGGGATAGGAGTTATGATCTGTCACTTTTACTTAGCACAACAACAACAGAAGGATAAAGCATTCGAGTGAATGTCGAACTCTGTCAGGCTGTAAGGCTGTATTGCCTAGTTTGTGAATCCCCAGAACAATATGCATAAAAATAACACTTTAATCATTAAAGGAATAGTTCAACCAAAAATGAAAATTCTCTTATAATTTACTCACTCTTGTGCCATCCCAGAGGTGCATGACATTTTTTCTTCAGCAGAACACAAATGAAGAGTTTTAGAAAATATATCTCAGCGCTGAAGGTCCATACAATGCAAGTGAATGGTGATCATATTTTTGTAGCTCCAAAAATCACATAAAGAAAACATTAAAGTAATCCATATGACTCCAGTGGTTAAATCTGCATCTTCAGAAGCGATATAGGTGTAGGTGAGAAACATCCTGGTTACTTCCGTAACCCCCATTCCCTGATGGAGGGAACGAGATGTTGTGTCGATTAAGTAACACTAAGGGTCACTCTTGAGTGGATTTTATTTTTTAAAATGTATGTATTTTGAGTGAAAATACGTCACAGGTCTTGCCGACTGTTGGAAGTGAGTCATGTGGAGAAGTCCCATGGTAGGTCCTACCCAATGGGGGAGGAGTTTCTACA
The DNA here is from genome assembly GCF_025860055.1 of Xyrauchen texanus. Classification (NCBI taxonomy): domain Eukaryota; kingdom Metazoa; phylum Chordata; class Actinopteri; order Cypriniformes; family Catostomidae; genus Xyrauchen; species Xyrauchen texanus. The sequence goes on from NC_068299.1 coordinate 34,533,272, forward strand.
AACATGGTGACTGGAGCAGAGGGCCCTCTGCCCAGGAAGATGCAGTTTACCAACAATTTAACGGAAGATATATGTTGCATGGGGTTACCTAAGGGGAACCGGCACATGCGGAGCACCTACCCCAGTACAAGGCTTAGTTACCACGTGTACTGAGCTCATCCGAACTCCAGGCACGTTTCGCTGACAGAGAACGCTTGCAGGTCACCTAACGCAGTCAGGAGGGCAGTCTTTAAAGAGACTGCCTTAAGCTCAACTGACTCAAAGGGCTCAAAGGGTTCTCCCCATAGACCCCGAAGGACTACAGAGAGGTCCCATGAGAGAACGAGGTGCGATCTGGAGGGATTCAACCTCCTGGTGCCTCTCAGGAATCTGATGATCAGGTCGTGCTTCCCTAAGGACTTACCGTCCACTGTGTCATGTTGTGCTGCTATAGCGGCTACATACACCTTCAAGGTGGAGGGGGACAGCCATCCCTCCAACTTCTCCTGCAGGAAGGAAAGCAGCTATCCGACTGCACATCTCTGGGGGTCTTAGCATCGGGAAGAACACCACTTAGTGAACAGAAACCACTTCAAGGCATACAGGAGCCTCGTAGAGTGAGCCCTAGCCTGAGTGATTCTGTCTGGTGGGTGATAGGCCACTTAGGTCTTCCGTGTCCTGTCCAGGGGCCAGATTTGGAGATTACAGAGGTCTGGTCGTGGGTGCCAGATGGTGCCACGTACCTGAGAAAGAAAGTCCTTTCTGGGTCTGTGCAAGTAGGCTCACTGGGAGAAACGCATATTTGTAGAGTCCAGGGGGCCAGCTGTGTGCCAGCGTATCTATACAGAGGGGCGCCTCGGTCAGGGCATACCAAAGCGGGCAGTTGATATGCCAATGTAGCAGTCGGTCGTAACCCGAAGCCCTAGTCGGCTGAGGTGCGATAGCACCAGGTCCCTGTGTGCACACAACACATCCCGAGAGTGAGCTAGGATTGGCCAGCAACTTCCCTTAATGGGGCAAGAGCTGTCTCTGTGTCCTTCGTGAAGATGCGAGGGAACAGGGACAGGTGGAAAGGGAGGACCTTGTGCTGGTATGCCCGACCTTCGAAGACAAACCGCAGGAAGGGTCTGTGCCGAGGTAGAATGCGGAAGGTGGAAGTACGCGTCATTCAGGTCTACCGCCACAAACCAATCTTGATGCCATTAGAATGTGTTTTTGCATCAGCATCTTGAACGGGAGTCTGTGTAGAGCCCGGTTCAGTACTCACAGGTTCAAGATTGGCCGCAACCCACCGCCTTTCTTTGGTACAAAGAAATAGGGGCTTTAAAACCCCTTCTTCATCTCGGCCGGAGTGACAGGCTCTATCGCGCCCTTCTGTAGGAGGGTGGTGATTTCTGCACGCAATGTAGCGCTGTTCTCGCCCTTCACCGAAATGAGGAGGATGCCGCTGAACCTGGGCGGGCACCTGGGGAACTGAATCGCGTAGCCGAGTTGGACGGTCCGGGCCAGCCACTGCGACAGGTTGGAAAGCGTAAGCCACGCGTCCAAGCACCAGGTGAGGGGGACCAAGGGGACAATCTCATTGGACGTACCGGCAGGTGGGGCCTCGCAGCGGGGCGTAGCCAGAGGCGCCACGTTGACGGAGCTTGGGCCCTGTGGCCATGCTGAGTCGAGGGACATCGAAGCACTTACCTGGCTCCTGATACCCACTAGCGGATCGGTCATGGAGGGGGGAGGAGGTACATCGTACCCGTGGTCCGTCCCGTGTTTTCTTCACTGTATAAACTGCACGTTGCTCATACAGCTGAAATTTCACTTACTGCCCTCTGGAGTAAACAGGTGGTACTACAAGCTTGCATTTCTCAGGAATCTTCCTTATTATGGTCCGTGGGCATGCGATTAATTGTGTACATTGTTTTACATTTAAATAGACAGCGCAAATTTTTTTCTTTTCTTTCTTTTCTTTTTTCCCTTAACATAATGGTGAGTGGTGACTGAAAGTCATATGGGTTTGAAATGGTAAAGTAAACAGTGACACAATTTCAAAATGTGGGTGTACTGTGCCTTTTAGAGTTTGATCAGGTAGAATTAACTCCTCAAGCGAACAACTGCTCATTTTCACTTTTTACAACTGGTTTTCAAATGTAGACATTTCCAGTTCTACCTCAGGATCCTTGTGTAGTGTGACTTGTACAGAATGAGGAAGATATTGTTACAGTAAAGCCTCTGATTTCCACAGCGGAACTTATTATTTTGAAAGCAAAGAGACTAAATTACATGTTTTGATCTTCAGGGGTAATACTATAACAGGACTGAGACCGTGTTATAACATGACTGAGTCAGTACTAAAAAGCTGATTATCTGATGAAATAGACACAGTGGAATGTCAACAGAATAGACACTTTCTCTTGAAGTTCAAAGAGATGCACACCTGTGACTGCAAATTCTAGTGTGCCAAGTTAATGTGTTGTCTGGTAACCAAACTTAAGCCTACAGTTAGGCTAATGAACTACAGATTGGCAGAATAATTGTTTATTAGGGTTAATACATGTAACGTATCTTTTATTATGTTTTTTTTCCTCTTTTTTTTTTAAAGCACTTCATCACTCTAGGCCACTATTTACAGTAATTTTACCATGATTATATGGGTTTTAGGTACCATACTTCATGTTGTTTGGTAAAATCACCGTAACACACAGCGTAACACTGCTAGCGTTAATAAACAAACACATAACTGTTTTATGGCCTCCCCTTCACAGACACAGAGCAAGAACAACCACCCAAATCCCACCGCGCGTGCACACACGTGCGCGCACACACACACACCATACGTGCCCTTGAAGTGCTGGTGATCATTACCTTCAGCTATCTCCCTTGTTAATTACCAAAGCCAGTTTGACCTTGGCCATGGTTTTAATTAGTTTTTCAAGAGGTGACGATTATTAAGGATTCCAATTACATCTGCCCAAGCGGTGTGTATGAGAGGTTACTAAAGACAGCCCAACACTAATAAAATACATTCTCATTTCATAGCTTGAGAAAATTGTACAAGCTTTAATAAAGGATCCTGCTTGTATATGGAAAATAAGCTGTCAAATCAATGAAATACATGAGGTGAAACAGTATATAGATAAATCTCCACAGTATCTCCTCCACTACACATTCCCATAGAAAATAAATATGAGAGCTCTTTAATACCTCATTTGTTTCTCATGAGCATCACACGATTAAATTGAGATTTTTGCTGAAGTATCCTTCTCATTTTTTTCTTCAGTTACAAAGACCCCCAAAATCTGATATGTGTCTCCTTAAGAGCTTCAAAAGAGATTTCAACAAAGCCTCAAACTGTGCTCAGATTTGCCAAGAGAACAAAGTCTGTAATCAATATGACATTTTAACTCAATAATGCTATCCACATGAATTGTATTGCTCGAAACTACAATATGTATTAAAGGAATGGTTCCAAAAGTGCATATTATGTGATTTTGTACTCCATTGCAAGATAAATTGACTTTTATTTATGTGCACAATATAAGTTATATATTCATATATATATATACAATAGTTAGATCCGGTCCTCGAATCTGATTGGACGAGAGACGTCCTGTGAGTACTGATGGTCTCACACCATCAGCAATCAGATGCTTCACAGTGTGTATCACTCTGCTTGTAATTGTGCAACTCTACTAAAGTGTAAGAGCAGTGCAGATGTGTTAAGAGCCATATGTCTCTTGGCATTTAATTTTGTGACGTTACATATTTTAGCCAGCAGGTAGAGGCAAAAGACCATTTTTGTGTGTAAAATGAGCCAGTTGATGATGTGAAGTGAGTCAGCATCATTCAGTGTTTGTATTCAATAATAAATCCATGATCGCTGGTATTACTACTACACTACTAAAGCTAGGAAGATTTAAAAAGCTTTAAAATAACAACTTCAGCATTAAGGCTCATCACAGCTGAGAGACACTCGGCCTGTGGCCGAATCACAGCAGTGCTGATATAGGGACATTTTGCACTCTTGCTCATGTGATATTGCATATATATATATATACTTTTTGATTTCAGCAGTGTCATTACTACTAGTGCAATAGCCAATTTTTTATGTCATTAATTAGGTTTGCGCTAGTAAAAACAATAATTCTATCAAGAACATTTTTTTATTACTTAAATGGAAAAATCTTTTCTGTTATTCACTCCTGTTCATAACACAATAAAAGATGTCTATAATTAAATAAAAAAATATATATAACTAGTCCAAATGTCCATTCATGATATCAAATCATGTATTAAAAATAATTATTTTATATGTGTAATAAACATAGTGACAATGTTTATTTTAGATATCTTCAATGTGATTAAAACTAGTAAGAAAGCAATTTTCTAAATGTATTGACATCTAAAATAAATGTCAAGGTATCTGAAATACCAAATCTAACATGTTAAAATACATTTACAGATATCAAAAATTTTACCAGTGACAACACTTAACAAATGTCACTAAAAGTTACTAGATTACATTTGTATTTTGATATCAAGAAAGATTATTTCTGTGAATAATAATGTCAGATTTGATTTCAAGCATTAACATTTTACAAGTGCAAAACTTCTTACTGATATCAAGAATTAGCATTTTCTTTAATAGTAATTCTATTGCTGATAACAAGAATTAACATTTTAACTAGTGAAATCTTAAATCTAGATATCTATATCCTGAGCGTGATTAAATGTTGAAATGGCTTGCGATATTTACTCACCATGATGTCATTCCAAACCTGTATAAATTTCTTTCTGCCATGGAACTCAAAATGTGAATTTACAAAAAGAAAAAGAAGAAAAAAAATGTAGTAGTGTTTATTTGACATCAACTAAATTATCTCCAGTCTGTCAAGCTTGAAAAAGGACACAATAAATAAACAAATTAATTAAATAAAAAAAATGACCTTAAAGTACTTGAGATGACCCGTGCACTATAATTCAAGTCTTTTTTTTTAAGCTATACGATCACTTTGTGTGATGAACAGAATCTTAAGTCATGAGACAATGAGAACCAAGGTTTATCATATTTGATAACATATTTGATTTGAGCAATTTATATTTGAATGAATTGTTTCTATTTTTATTTCCCCTAAAGAATTATCATAGATGCACCTGATTCGAAGTTGATACTTCAAAGAAATATAACTGATAGCCCTATAAAATCTCCTGAGCTATGAAAGATTGAGCTCAGAGTGATAGAATGTTCCTCTGGGTTTTCCAGAACATATATTTTTGTTAAATTGCCAAAATGAAGTCCAGTTATCAGAGGAGATTATTATCAACTTCGTTCCTTTACAAGATAGGACTCAGACACAGTGGGATTATTTCATTAAGGCGTGTCAGAACCTGAATTTTAAATCAGTGCCTCCACCTCTTCTCTGTCTTCAGGCTAACCCTTTCTCTCTCCATTATCCCCCAGTTAAATCTACACAGTTAAAGGTCAGGCCAGGCATGGGGGAGCTGCTTCTCGGCAGTGTTAAAGCACCGCCTTTATGCAAGCTGTGCTCAATGAGAGGTGCTCTATGGTGCCTCAGGCCCATGTGCAGAATGGGCAGGAAGAGAAACAGGTCACATACATATTCATCAAATTGGACGTGCACATGTAAACAGCTTTTAATAGGCTTTGACATCAGAAGTTGGGCTTGCCATACGTGCATACATTTAAGTTAGATCACACATTTGGGTGACTGAGTGACTGGCGGCCAATCTAAACTCAAGCCAACTTTGAACTGCCAGTTCCATATATTTACTCATGCACAAATTGAGACTAAGTTTTAGAGGCTAAAGAGCAAAATTAAGCTTGTGTGATGCTAGATATTGGATCTGTTCCAACATTTTCTGAGCTGTCCACATGTAGCATTTTAAGACAAGCTGCTGATGCCAACGCTAACCCTTTCCTTCCAAGACACCTAATTTTGGCCAAACAATAAAGTAGCATCACAGGTATCATTAAGAAAGAAGGATGATTCAATAGAGCACAGCAAAGCCTTTCCACCATTTCAGCTGTCATGGTTCCATAAGTATTTTCCTGTTATTTTCCTGTTATTTTTTAGTGATTTCATAAAATCTGTCATTAAAAAAGTTCTAAGCCATAAACCAAACCAACCAATCAAAACATAACAAACTTTGATTTGAAACATACCGGTATACTTACCTTTTTAATGAGAGAATTAACTACAATCCCATAAAGCATCCTCAAATTTAAAGCTGTTGATTAGAAGTATAGAAACAATGTGTTTTAATTTTATTGCAAACTATTTAGATATTTGCTATTAAACTAGTATATTAGCAAACCCTTCCGGAACACTACTTTTGTGCTCTATTGCAGCAAGTTTTGGAAAAATCCATCAAAGATGGTAAACGAAGCAAGAAAAATGTCCATTATAAATATTCTTCAAATTTATTCCACATGGAAAGGTATTACTACTTCAGTCTGATCAAATGGTCTACAGTATTTTACACAATTTTTGTGTGTGATATGGATTTTTTTGCATTCTGGAGTGTTGTATGTTTACTTGTTAGCAATATACTAATGCCAAACCAAAGTCCATCTAGCAAGTCAGTCAATCTAGCAAGTCAGTCCACTGGCGGCCATCTTTGGAACGCTCCCTGGAGGCTATTTCCAGTCATGACAGTGCAGCTCATATCTACTTGAATGGGGGAACACTAAAATCTCAAAAATGGTTTGTCGAGATTACTATCAAAGAACATGTTACAAATCAGCATTAAAATCTGACAACACCGGTATCATAAATTGTGCTTTACCTCAAATTTTACAAAAAATTTACATTTCCGTGGGTTGTATAGCTAAATTGCATGCACGCTCTCGAGATGATTGACAGGCGATGTCTGTGTCTAAAAGGTAATTGGCTCTTTTACCTGTAATGCAGTTCTTCCTTTCTTTATCAGTTGACCATTGTGCCCTAGAGCTTCTTGGTTGGGCGTTCCAATTTCTCCCATTCATTTTAATAGAAGTGGCCTGTCTCTGCTAAATAGTCTCTGGCCAAACCCTACAGAAATCACTTGTGAGCCGAATCTCACATTCACTTTGCATAAGAAATGTTAACTGTATTACACACTATGTTTCTATCTATGAGGAACATTATATTGGTCAATATTGGTTCTATTTAGTTTCTGCTACCCTAGAAAGCTGGGTTTTTTATGATCACATGGCAAGTCAAAATATTTCTTCTGTGTTACTGACAAGTGGCATCTCCCATCAGACATTTTTGCATCATTTCAATTTGTATTTTTTTTTTTCTCCAACTGATAGCGCTTTGTGTCAGCAGCCTCAGAGACACAGGTTGAGGTCATGCATTGAAACCTGGAAGAGATTGCGTCCATTGACATGAATGTGTGATTCTAAGGTTCTGTTTTCACTTTAAGATAAAATATTTACTTCACTAATGGTTAGATTTAGGATTGGGGTTTGGGGTAAAGATAATACATTATGCATTCCTCTTCAATGTATAACATCATATACAACACAAAAAATGAACTTTACAACTCACTTTTGCTGTCCCTCTGTGGACTTTCGAAAAACCAGGGCTCAGATGTGCACAAACGTTTAACAACACTTTCAGCTTTGGCCACTGGGACAGTGGTTCTAATTTGGGCAAGTGCAGACTGCGTTTTGTTTGAGAACCTTTACTGCCATCGTATCTGAGACCACTTTGTTTTGGAATGGAACCAAAGTCGAGTAATTCCTCATTTATTAGTTTCAGTATTAGCTTGGATTCTGAGTATGTGCTATTACTTTGCGGTGTAAATTTGTGCATGTTGGGACGTTTGCAGTCTGAAGTTTTTGCCAGTTAATATGCATGAGAAACATTAAATCAGACTGTCCCCCATATTACACTGTAATTATTGTTAAAGCACTTTGGTAATTGGATCAGATGAGGCAGATAATCAAGACTGAAGTTTTTTGGTTTGTTTTCCCCATTCAGTGTACAGCCTCCTGTTCGGCATTTTAAAGATGAGGGAAGAAAAAAGTCTTTGACATGACACTCAAAACCCAGAGCATGAGCTGCCAGCACTGACAATGCTAGTGTGCTTTGTATCTCCATCATAAAGCAGTTTGTTGATGGGCTACTTGCCCTAGTCTGTCTGGTGCGGGCCTGGTAATACAATCTGTCTCATTCAGACAAGAGGAGACTGCCCCAGGCATCGGACTATGCCCTTAATCACGACAAAAGCTAAAATGGGACTTAGATAGCATATCAACCTTCCCTTAGATTGCTAATTATGATATCAATTTTCAGTCATGGAGGCTGGAATGGGCAGTTCTCTGGTGGAACAAGACTCCATGCTCTGAGGGAGTCTGGGAGAAAAGGTTTACGGTCTCCAGCGGTGTCGTGTGCTGCAAATTATCCTTTCAGCTTAACCTGTATTTGCCACTCGAATAATAGGCAATAATCCTCAATCACTGTAAGGAGTGCTCGAGCCCTGACTTATTTTAGCTGCCTTCACATGCAGTGCAGAGCTAAAAAAAACTCCCTGAAGAAAGTCAGTCTGTGAAGCACAAGCACTGAATCGGCCTTTTACAATGTAACCAATGTTGTTCTAAGAGGGCCCCCCTGAACAAAATTATTTAAGAATTTTCTCTTTCTCACTTATTTTCCCAGCATGGGAGCCGAGCAGCATTCCAAAACAGTGAGGGAAAGACATTACGGCAGCCATTTCCTTAGAGAAGGAGGGAGGAAAGCTCTAACTAGGCAGTTCTCAATGGGATCGCTGAACAATGAGGCCTTAAGCAGGCTACTCATCTCCAAACATCTTCAGGGATAAAATACAACATTGGTTTTACATGGTTTAATATGTCTTTGTTCTCCTTTTTTCTCAGAATAGACACAAAATAAAATGTAGCTGAAAGTTTTATGAACTGTTTTAGGCCACATCCACACTAATCCGTTTTCGCTTGAAAACACTAAATTCACTAGATTTATGCCTCTCATCTACACTTGTATGTTATTGTGGTGATGGCGAAAGAGCGGTAAGGATTGACGCCTGTGGGAAATGATCTCTAACAGCTGTTTGTGTTTGAAATGAGTGCTGAGAGGGATATAAAAAGCAATCCGCCAGAGGAGAGAGGGAGGTTTGAAGCTGTGCGTGTGCTTATGTTCTGCTGAAAAGCAAACAGTGATGAAAATACTGAAAAGTTTGTAGAAATAAAGATTCATGTAGATTATTATCTGACTCCCGCTTCCTCCTTTACATGAGAGCTAAGAACCTGTAACATGCATTTTGAAATGTTTTCAAAAACTCTCTCTATTAATGCATACATTAAAATATATATATATGATGTTAGGAAACTGAAAACAGTGTTTTAAAACACACATTTTGTGGATTTGTGTTGATCTGGACCTAGGAATTGGCTCCATATGCATCTGAAGTTTTGTGTAAATGTATGCAAGTGAATGGTGACCAGAACTCAGAAGGTCCGAAAAGCATATAAAGGCAGCATTAAGTAATCCATATGACTCTAGTAGTTAAATACACATCTTCTGAAGCGATATGATATGTGTGGGAGAGAAAAAGATCAATATCTATGTCCTTTTCTACTGTAAATCTACACTTTCACTTTAACATTCAGCCACCTACTGGTTGGGGCTTGTCAAAGGTGGATTTCGTTTTTGTTCTGAAGAGGAAAGAAAGTCAAAAACATCTGGGATGGCATGATGGTGAGTAAATTATGAGATAAATTTCACTTTTAAACACAGTTCCAGACTGTTTTGACCCAATTTAACCCCTGCCTGTTTTCCAAACTAGAAGAGACAGGGGTAGAACGTAAGGGATGGTGCTGGGCAAGTTGGGCAAGGAATAACTTAATTATAATTTATTTCCTTAAAATTGTAATAAGAGTTATCTAGCGGTGATGCTGGCATGACAAATCAATTGCATTTAATGATGAATGTTGCGACTAGCCAAATTTCTATAAGGACAGCACCTTACAAATGTGAGTTGAATGCTTTACCATCACCCCACACTCTGTAAATGTAATTTATTTATATATACTTGTAAGTTGCAGTTTCTGTGCCAGACGATATGTCTCTTTGAAAAATCATACAATAGTTTGCAGTGTATAGTGTAAGTGCACAGTGTATAGTTTGTCAGTTGAGACACAGCTCTGGAACATAGCTCATATATGTCTGAGATGTATTGGGTCTGTAAGACAAAAAATAAAGCACTGTAGACGTGTCCACAATGGACAGTGTCTCCACAATGTAGTGACAGAACAAGCTGTCCTGGACCATACTGAAATTGTGTCCATCTGGATTTGAGAAGCACCCTTTGAGATCCAGCTGCGTTACTCTAGCATATATTGTCTTCTGATCTAGCCTCCATTAATGGCTGACATCCACTTGAGATCTTTGAAGTAGTGTGCATATATGCCACAAGTGGTCTTCATGTTACAGTGGATCACTTTACCCCATCCCATTACTTACATGTTTGACAGAGCAACCTGAATAAGTGCTGTGCCGGAGTCAAGGTTTGAGTGGCATATTAGTAGCTGCCCCTGCATGAAGCTCATTGTATTCAGATGACTGTAGAAACTGAGTACTTATACATTGTAATTATACTCCCAATGTTGATGGACGACTCAGAAGTTTAAACGTGAGATAAATTACTTTTGTAAATTAACACGGCTGTAATTGCTTCGTCCTTACAATAACTGGGCACTGACCCTGACCAGCAGAATCCAGCAGCAACTCAAACTCATTTAACCGCTTTGCCCTTAATATGGACTATTTTAAAAGCTGAGTAAGTGTGTGCCTGTGGACGCTTGCCATCATATCTCAGATACACAGCCACAGGCAGAGATACAGCACTGATTGGCAAAATCTTTAAAGTTCTTCCTTTGCATCTTCATGTAAATCCGATGGTATATGAATATGGTGATTTTCAATACCCTAATATTACCATCAATTCCATCGCAGGTACAGCCATATTACTTTTTGCAAGTTGAGCTTTGAAGTGTAAAGAAGATATTACAGTTTTTTGGATTTCTATGGTAAATGGTTTGCTGTCATTCTTTAATGGACAAAGCTGATTTGTGTATTCATTCAACGTGTCTTTCTCATCCCGATAGATGTCTCTCCCACAATTTCTATCCTGTGCTCAAATAACCTGCATGATAATTTCACCAAACATCATTTATGTAAATGTAATTACTAGAGTAACACGATAGCAAGATGCAGGAAATTTATTGCTCAGAGGGGTTTGGCTCTAAACATTCAATTAAAATATTACGTTTCGTCAGATTTAATCAAAACATAATAAAATACAGGGAGTGACTGATCTTCCAGGGAGAGATCAGTCTTGAAGATTTCTTGAAGATCTGTGTATGAATGTTGTAGAGCCTCTGTGCAGATCTTTTGTCCCATACCATATAAACTGGGGTGTGCGCCAGGGGACTACGCCAGCATCTGCCAAGGTCGACATGTGAACTACAGTGGAATCCCCTGGATTCAGACATACATCAAAGAAAAAGCTTCAGATAAGGTTTCACATTTATTCAGAACAGTCATTCTGTTAACAGGTTCAAAGGCTTTTATTTGTTTTGTGTCATATACTTAATGTATTTTTTCCTATTTTTTAAATTATTCTGCACCTCTTCTTTTAAGAAATAGTGCATCCAAAATGAAAATTCTATCATTAATTTTCTTGCTGTTCCAAACTTGTATGCTGTTATTTTCTCCTTTAGAGTATTGGCGCATTTCTTTACAACAACAGTTCATTGTCATCACAACAGTCATATAAACACTATAGAAGCACATTTAAATGACTTGTGTGCTACATTCCAAGTCTTCAATTGCTTTGTGCGAGGAACA